>NW_017728991.1:11769987-11800091 GCF_001723915.1 Gavialis gangeticus | reverse complement strand
GCCAGAAGTTTAATGAAGGCACTTCACTTTGGAGTGCTTTCATCTGAACCCTCATTAAATGAGGGTTAATTTGTTGCATGACCAGGTATTTTTAAAGCGCTCTTCAGCCATGCTCTTCTGTCAGGGCATGGCTGTAGAGTGCTTTCAAGGGGCTGATCATGAAACAAAGGTCACTTCTGCCAGCACTGTTAGGGATTTTCTTAGAGCTGTGAATCATGTAATCACATAATTCCCAAGACTCATGGCTTCCAGTTGGAAGGGGCAGGGGAGGGACCTATCAAATTCATGGTGGAAGTGGGCTGCACAGCAGATCCTTTAATTTTGTAGGTTCCCCTGCACCCACCCCCACACCTGTGTACCCCCTCCTCTGCTGGCTTCTGATCGGCAGGGAGGTGAAAAACATGGTTTAAAAAATGGTGCTGTTTTTGCCTCCTGGCTGGTCAGCAACAGTCAACAGACTACGGGGGGGCCCTTAGCAAATTAGCAAGGGGGGTGGGAAGGAGGAGTGGTGCAGGGGAACCTGCAAGATTAAAGGAGCTGCCACACAGGCCACTTCTGCTGTGAATTCAATAGGTCCCTAGGCATAGGGGAACTGGGACATAACATGTTCCTAATCCCTGAGCAATAATGTTTCCCTCAAAGCCTGGGGGGAAATACAGAAACATAGATATCTACTTTCTTTTCTTTTCTTTTTAATTCCATGATCTTTGGGTGTCTGACTCCATTGTTTTAACATTTGGGCCCAGCATTACTGCCTTACATAGCTTACAGAGCATCTTACATAGCTGTAGCTTCACATCAGTTCTTGCAAGCAACAGCTGTTGAGTCCTTGTTTTGTCCAAGTGGCAAACTACATTTTAGGAGGTATGGAGACCTTATGCAGGGCTGTCATGCAGTAGATGCCATGCTGCCAGTGTTTCACCCTGAACAGGGTCTCTTTCATAGTTCATAGTTTCTTAGTTGGTAGGGTCAGAAGGGACCTAAGCAGGTTATCAAGTCTGACCCCATGGGCAAGAAAGGATGCTGGGGTCAAGCAACCCTGGCTAGGTGATTGTCTAGCCTCCTTTTGAAGATCCCCAGGGTAGGGGTGAGCACCACTTCCCTAGGAAGTTGGTTCCAGCTCCTAGCCACCCTGACTGTGAAGCAGTGCCTCCTGATGTCACAACTGGTACAATTCCACACCACCCATAAAGCTTTCTGCAGAAGAGCACAATCTCATTATTCCAGAGAGATGTGGTGGTAATGACAGAAATGAGTTTTGCAGGGGTGCCGCATCATTCATTCCGTATGTACTTGGAGAATGACCCTTACTAGTATCTAATGACTTGTCTACCTGGGATAGCTGACTCTATCTCCCCAGCTTTGGACATGAGTTTGAAGTCAGTGGAACTGCGAGAAGAGGCTATCGTATTTTGCACTTGAGAATTCCTGATTATAACTTTCCAAGTGGGGTAAACTACCTTGCACTTAATACATGCTAAGAGGGAGTTAGTGAGGCATAACTATTTTTCTTTCAGTTCAGACCTGAGCTTATCACACAGTAAGTTCTGCATGGAAACAAGCCCTGAGAAAAGAATAGCATATTGTACTAATGGCTTACAATTTAGAGCAGGCTGGGAATTTTCTTTTGGGAAATGCTGATTTGTCAGAACTGAAACATTTTTATGGGAAGCAGGTCACATAGGCAGAGCTCTTGCCAGCTTGTCTGGATCCTTGGCAGCATAACAGGGTCCACAACCGAGGAGAAACCTCTGTGTGAACTGCCCCAGCACCAGGTGTTCTGGGGCTTCCAGTTTCTTGCAATAACTGGCTTCCCGGCTCTCCCACTGCTGGAGACTGGAAAGCTGGCTGCCCCAAGATTCAACAGCCTTGTGGTCCTCACTCACCTTGAGAGAGGAGAAAAGGAGCAGACTTCTTGGAGTTCAGCCACAATTCTAGGAAGCAAAAAACCTAGCAGAGTGTTTAAAAAACTCCACCTTCTCTAATAAACATTAAATCAACCCTCCCACAGTCTTACTGGTGACATGCTCATCATTTATTAAACATAAATCAAACACTTCCTCAGCTGGCTGATTTCAGACAAGCAAATGTGTTTTCCTTCCGCATAATGTGGGTGTTTTAATTTTAGTTTATTGTCTTTCAAGGCCAGAAGACTTTCAAAGCTTGAAGACCCTCATGTTTTACCACATATATCTAAACTGTACACAAGATGTACAACTTCATGATAAAGGGAGACGCTTAAGAAAAAAACTCATCTCAAAAGGCCTGTTTCTCAGATATAAAAGCTAACACAGTTTTGGGAGAAACATCATAGTTGCAGTGCTATACTCATAACATGACCATTTATCATGGTCTGGTATTTTGTACCAGATGATTCAAGATTTACTTCATAGTTTCAGGATATTTAACAAAAAGACAGAAGAGCAAACATTTCATATAAGATGATACAATGTGTTAAAAATAAAGACTTCTCTGGTGTCAGCATGAAATACTTCATAATAATGAACCAAGGTGAATAATTCACACAATTTTGCTTTGACTCGAGAAATTAGATTATTTTTCAGGAGCTGAGTGAACAATAAATTTCAATTCTAAGTAGTGGTATTGCAGACAGTTTCCGGCCCTAAGCTGGAAATACCCATGCGAGTCAGGGCAATATATACCAATACAATTATGTGTGTTACGTTGTGTTTTGTTCTGCTTAAGGCACAAAAGTTCACCTGAACCTTGCAGTCTAGCATGGGTAAGGCAGGCGAAATCCTGCAGCCAGTGGCTAACCATCAGTGGCTAGCTGGTTCCACTGTCTTTGACCCTCTAGTCCAAATAATCAGGTGCCCTTTACAATTGGTTCAGGTTTCCGGCATGGATTCAGTCACCTGGAACTGTAGCAAAATGCCCCTATAACTAATTGAGAGGATATGTTATATCAGTTTAATCACTTTGGAAAGGCTTTTCAAAGTCATTTAAAATGAACTGGCGATCCAGAATAATTCAAGGGAATTACACAAATTGAAAATACCAGTCTCTTAAAGCCCCTCCAGCAACAAAGCTTGCTCAGGTGATTGAAAACTCTAACAGGTCATTTTCCAAAGAGGGGCGTTTTTCCGGTCTCTGGGGCTGGCTGACCCACTCAGTTTACATCCCAGAATCTGTACTGCCACATGCAGCTGCCTATATGTTCTTGGAAAAAAGAGGTTCAGTCTGCTTGACTGAAAGGGATGGTAGGCAAGCCTTACTTTACGTTCGTCAAGAACAGCATGCAATATGGACAGAACACATGCGTGTATGGTAACGAAGGTCAACCTGAACTCATTGATTCGGTTTGCTTTTTAATAAAACTTCAGCAAGGGCTACCTGTGTTTTTTCTGTATAGAAATATGCCCTGTTTTTTAGTCTTACCAAGCACCTATTCATTTTTTTTTTTGTGAATTGTTACGTGAAGCTATGTAATGATGCATCTGAATAACAGGTAATTAACCTAAAGAAGCAAACATTAGCAGTAATTAAATGGTGTCTTCATGCTTGCAGGATTAAACTGTTGCTGACTGACAAATACTATTGTGTACATTTTTATAGTATACCAAATTATACTGCTATAACCATATTTGATTTATTTGACTTTCTAAAAACCATCCATAGGCATGCTCTGCTTCTCCTTTAATCATTCAGAGTCACAAAGTTAAGGAGTAAAACCAGCATATATGTTGAATAATGAAATGTCATAGCAAGAGGGAGAATAATTCACTTTTCATAGCTAGAAGCCTGGCTGGAATCAGACTTCCCAATCTTCACGCCCAGGTAAAATGGATTCCTAGTGGATGGCAGTCTAATTGGAGCTTCACATAATTTAGCATAATCCTCTAGTTGAAAAACTGATAGTTTCTCAGGAAGGCATATGCCCTCTTTCTTTCAGGTAAAGGCTGAGGGGAATTATTGGAGTAATAAGAAACTGTGCATTTCAACTTGTACTATGCTAGAATGATGCATGTGGTTTTTAGTTTTTTAATGCTGATGCTTACCTAACATTCGCAAAGAAAGCTTTGCTTTTGAGTAAGAATGCTATTATGCAACAGAAGAAAAGATCATTTACTTATTGGGACTCCTAGTCTTGCTTTCTGTGTATATCCAAAAGAGAGTTCTGGCTGTAGCAGGGACATAGGAATGGTTACGTGTTGTATTGAAACAAGTGGTTATTGCGGTTCAGTAGGTTACAGCTGCCTGGTCACCAAATACCTGGGTGCTGTGCAAGAGTTACAGGAATATAGCATAAATGACTGATCCTGGAACAATACACAGCTCCGTCCCCACCAAGTGAACACTGTGTGGACTAAACGGATCTAATATGCATCAGCCGAGTCACAATTTTAGCTATAAAGTTTCTGTCAAACTAGTCCCTGGCCAGGCAGTGGCACTTGTTACTGGAGAAACTATTTTTGCAGACAGTGGTAAATTGGGCTACCTTGTGTATGGTGTGCGTACACAGAAAACCAAGATAATGGAAATGGATTTTGCTTTGGCCACAACAGGTCTGAGTTATCCACTGTAAGAACAGGAATAAATGGTGGTTCCTCATCCCTAATAGAGAAAGAATCAAGCTTTCTATCTCATCAGTGGTTGCCAGAATCCTTAGATTTACAATCACCTTGCAGTGGCAGCAGCAGCATTCATACAGTTGTGGTCTTTCTCCAGCCTGTGATAAGAAAACTGCATCACAGATTCTAAAATCATGTTGGTACAAATGTTTTCCCATTCTTCATACTCTATTATCCAAATTTTGCTCTCAGTCCCACTGCAGTACATCAGGTGTTTGAATAAAGTAATAATTACCTCTGTGCTACGCTATAGGATTAAAATGTTGTCGTTAGGCTCTACACTATACATGGGGTTTTCATGAGCTTTTTTGTTTTCACAATAGTGCATATCACAAGAAACAACAATAGACCAAATCCACCTCAAACTGAACCCCAATCAACTCACTAATGTGTTCAGTATGTGCATTATATACACAATTATTTCTCCAGGGAATTCAACTGCTATGATAAAAGATTACTGTTACCATGGTCAAAGATTATTACAGAAACAGGGAACAATATGTCCTGTATCTACTCTTACTAAATAGGCAATTAAAATTGAAATGCAACTAGTGTACAGTTGGACTTGGAAAGAGCGTGCCCTTAAAGAATTTTATAATTGGAGAAAAGAGGTGATAAATGAGGGAAATACTATATTGCGAGTCAATTTTACCTGGTCTTTCCCTATTACTTTGCCTTACTGGATATTTCAAGTTATGCTACAAATTTGCCTTGTCTTTTTTTTCTGCACAACACATTCAAATGAACGTCAAACACATAGATTATTCATTTGCATCTAATTATTTAAAGATTTTCACTCTCTGCATGTAGGCCTATTTCTATTATTGCTAGTGATACAAAATCACATCATCCCTTCATATCTTTCAAATTAATAATCTGAGAAATAAATTACAATTATATTTACTGGTATGTTTCCTCCTTGAAGAACCAGGTAACTTCTTTAAGTGAGGGAGATAGTAATAATACCAATCAAATGCCAAAGTATGTCACTGACAGCCACATAGGTAGGACCACGTGTATATGCTAATTGCTACAGCTGAGAAGTAAATCTGCAAAGAGTACGGAAGCAAAAAGACTGTGGAACAAGATGAGATAGAATTGTTATCACTAAGGAGCAAAATATCCTTCGTTACAGGATCTGCTACACGCGGCAGAGTCAACTGCCCTAAGCAACCTGTAGAACTGGAACTCATCAAAGAATACCAGAAGAATTTAGGTCTCAGTTTGGTGTAGATCAGGAGTGGGCAAAATACTGTGGGTCAGATCTAGCCTGCCAAGTGATCCCATCCAGCCCAGGGCGGGTCCCCTTGCCCTGCCTGGTTCAGGTATGGGAGGAGAGGAGAGGGGCGCCTGGACTGTGGCATGCGCGGCCAGTCCTGCCTGCCTCTGGGCACAGAGGTGTTGCCTGGCGTGGAGCGCAGCCCGCCCTATCCCCATGCACAGCTCTCGGGCACACTGGGAGTTGTCATCCATGGGGACAGGTGGCACAGTGATAGGGCAGGGGCAGTGCAGTGGCTGGATTCAGTTTCCCCCACAGGCCCCACCTGCATACAGCCCTCTTCCATCTGCCCAGCTGAGTGTGCCCTGCCTATAGGGATCCCGGGACCGTCTCCATGGAGACCCTGCCCACCCACTCCACCCAGCACCCCTGGTGGTGGGTGTGGGGCAAGCCAGTCTGGGGCCAGATAGACTCAATTGGCATCTCCCCAGTCCCCTCTTCGCTTCCCCTCCTTGCCATGCTGGGCAGTGTAAACAGCCATGATGGGAGACCGAGGCTGCATCAACACCTCCTGCCCTGGCCCTGAACAGCTCACCAAAACTCCTTAAGTGGCATTCAGACCAAATAATTGCCCATGGCATGGATGTGACTTCAAGAATGGCAATAACCTCACTGATTTCAGTGGGAATGCTTGCCTGCTTAAAATTAATTACATGCTTAAATACTAGGGCTGTGTGAAGTTTCAGTCCCTGATTTGATTCAGTGGATATTTGGCCTGATTTGGTCGCCAAATCTCTGAATCCGAATTGAATCAGAGGACACTTTAATCTCTCTGAATTGAACTGGAACCCTCCGAATCGATTTGGAAAGGTTTGGCAATTTGGACATAGAAAAAACATTTAAAGCTGTGTCTATGCACTTCTAGGTAGCAGGCAGCTTGTGAATGCTGTGATTCTGGGGTGCATGAAGTGTCCCACAGAAGCAGAGAGGGCTCCCCAGCGTGCTCGGCAGTATACCGAGAAGTGGACCAGAACCACTTCCAGTTCACTTCTGGGTCCACTGGAGAGTGTGTGGCGGGCCTCTTCATGCACCCCAGGCTTGGTGACTGGTGCCTCCTAGGTCTGGGGGGGCACCTGGGGTCCCCCCATGGCCAATTGCCGAGCTAGGGGTGGCATGGGGGGCATGCTCCCTGGTGGACTCAGAAGTGGACCGAATGTGCTCCTGGTCCACTTCCAGGTCTGCTGCTGAGCAGGCTGGGGAGCCCCCTGCACTCCTGTGGGACACTCCATGCGCCCCAGCATTGCAGCATTCATGAGCCGCCGGCTACCTAGAGCTATGTAGAAAAAACATTTAAAACTATCTATGTCCAAATAGCCGAATCTTTCCAAATCTCTCTGAATCAATTCAGAGGGTTCTGATTCGGTTCAGAGAGATTAAAGGGTCCTCTGATTCAATTTGGAGATTCGGCCGCTGATTCAGGCTGAATCTCCACCAGATCAACAAATGGAATCACTGTCCCCAATTCGAGCTGAATCTGAATTGAACAGGGCCCGTTTCACACACCCCTATTAAATACCTTTTTGAATTAGGGATATAAGCTGAAGACAGGTGTTGCCCTTGTGCTGTCATAAACACTTCAGTGGTGGCAAGCACACAGATGTCCATGTGCTGTGCTATACGATAAATGCCCAAGAAGCAGTTGGGGCTTGACTCTATGGGACAATGGGTGATGTCTGTTTACACCCTTTTAGGCCAAGGTAACAGTCTCCCTAAAGAACGTTGTCAGTAGATTAGATAGCAACCCTGGGGATCAGGTTATGGGCATACTCAAAACCGAGAGAGAGAGAGAGAGAGAGAGAGAAAAAATGGCCATAGTCTTTCTCTTTAAAATTAAGAGTTCTGAATCTGATTTTTCAGAGATGTTGAATGCTTATGGTTCCTGCTGAAGTTAGGTCAGGTGTGGTTACTCAAGCATCTGAAAATAAGACACAGAACAAAGAAATGGCCTGCAAGCTATCATCTAATATAATCATAGAGCAAATAGGGTTGCATGTGGTCACTATTAACATTTCAAAGCACAAAATTTCATCTTTGAATTTGTTTGCTCAATGTGATGTTTCTGTTCTCAATGTGATATTTGTTCGCTTCCTCCTGTCATGGTGAACTAGTCTTTGTAACTACACTGAATAATACATAATATTTAAAAATAATGTAAAGTAATAAAAAAGCTTTATAAACCAAAGCTTGGAGGTGATAATAGGAAGTTTTAGTTAGACCTATGCAATATACGTTAATATGCCCTTATATACTGCATATGGAAAGCCAACGGAAAGCTAATCATCTGTTATTGTTTACATCCCCTTCTGGTAGCATAGTGGTGGCCGTATTCCCAGTCCCTATGAACAAAAAATGGCATCAGCGAAAATCACTGAGAGTTTACACCTCTTGGATTATCATTATGAAAATGTAGTTTTAATATTTTCCTTCTGGCACAATGTTGGCCTCTCTCTAGACAGGCAGAAATTAATCAAAACTATTTAAACCCTAGGAGAGAACTCTCAAAGTTAAATGTTTCTGTAAGTTGCCAGCGCTGGACAAGAATTTTTCCCCTCCTAGGCAGGAATGTGATAATGAAAAAAATATTAATCTGAAAGGGTTTCGACATTAAATTATAATTAATGATAAAAACTGTTCCAAGCTGTAATACAGGCATAGGGCATAATCACTGACCTAAGCTGTACTGCAGGGGGGATGTGCTTGGGGGGAGTGGGAGAAGCAGATAGTGGATCCTGTATGAGAACTATTGTGCCAGGCCAGAGAAGACTGCCTGAGCAAAACTGTAAGACATGAACGTTAAGAGTGACATTGCTTGTCCACCACTCAGTTCATGCGCTGGTAGGCCAGAAGCTTGATAACGATGCTATCATACCACGAGGTCCCTGTCTTTGGAACGATGAAGCTGCTTATCACCGTCTTGGAATTCCAGTGGCCTTCAAAACCTGCCACTAAGCACTACCCCATACTGCAGCGCAGCATGTCCAGTTCACGACAGACAAACCTGACTAAAGTTTTATCAGCAAAAAAAGCAACTTGAGATGTTCCCCTCTCAAGGAAGGAGGCAGCCAGCCTCTGGCACTGGCGTATAGACCAGTAGATGGATACACTTGGCAGCAGTGCACCTTACAGGTCTTCAGGCTAGCCATGTAGGCAACCTCAGCAGGTGTATCCCTTCACAAATAACAGGTCAAGGTGTCATAGACATTCTTCTCCATGCCAAGGAAGTTCTTCTAGACATACTTAGGTGGCAAACAGGACTAGGTTGGGGTTGGTGTTGTTTGAGATGTCTTTCCCCAGCAATTTTAGATTATCTACTAGAGTTGAAGTAACCTCTCACTGTGTCCCTCAGTTCTACCAAGGGATGCGTGGCTAGTCTCTTAGCGCACCACTGCCTTTTTCAACTAATAACATTGAGAGGCTTGATCAGTGTATTCCATCAGTTTAAAGCCCAAGGACAAGCAGGGTGCACACCTGCTTGCCTGGATACTGCTGGGGGAAAAATGTCTTGAGTTTGAGATGCATGTACCCAGTAGACTTGGCATACAGATGTCACATGTTAAAGAACACCAGTTACTGGTAAGTACCATCTCGTTTTGTTGTCATGTGGCAAAGTGTCTGAAGGCTGATGGGATCTTTCAGCAGCAGATTAGATTTATGAAATGTATACAGGCTGCATATACTAGGTACTCTCAAATTCTTACTCTGATATCGACTGCTTCTGCAGTCTTTGAGTCAATAAGAATTTGATCCAACAGACTACTGACTTCCTTGGCTGCTGGATGAGGACTCTTGACCTCTGGTTCTTGTCCAGGGTTTTATAAATTTTCAATTTATAAGCGTTATTAATTTCTATCCAAAGCATGAGGTTGGTCCAGTAAAATATATCGCCCTCAAAAATCTTTGCCTCTCGCACATTCCCTGAAACATCCTGGCTGTATCATGCCAACATTACTAATTTCCTTTTTTTTGGCTCACCCAATTATATCCATGTTTAAAATAGAAAACATTCCCCAAGATAGTTTTCTGAATCAAGTGAGGCCTAATATTCTTGTCAAGAGCCTGTAGTTTCCTTTTGTAATGCTATTCCTTCCTAAGAACCAGTCTCCTCATTATTTTTCATTGGCCAGTTTTTGCAAAGGGTAATTGGGTTATCCAAAATCAGTCCTCTGCTTCTGTAGTTGAGCCAAAATCTGATCTCACTGCCATTTCTGGGTAATCCAGTGCAAATAAAAATAAATCCAAGAAACCTAAACCTTGCCTAAGGGTTTTGCAAAAATAGTTGACAATAAGGAAACTCAACCAGTTCAAACACATTCTTTGGAAAGTTCAGGAATTAAATCCTGGCCCCACTGAAGAAAAAGTTTACTTTACTTTTGACTTCAGTGCCACCAAGCTTTCCCTCTAGCCACGGACAGACATGGGTAACCCCCGCCCTCTCCCCCCCCCCACCCCGGAGCTTTACTGGAAGAGGACCTGCATCAGTTTGACCCGTTTCCCCAGCGTCTGTGTAAATCGTGCCAATTCAATCAGCTATTAGATAAAATCACCAACTCAACCAGCTATTAGAAAAAAAGCACAAAAAAGCCCCACTGAAGCATGCAATTTATACAGATGCTGGGCAAGCCAGGTCAAACTAACCTGATTTCTCTTCTGGGCATGTGTTGTGCTCAGCATAGGTGTGCACTGAACATAAAGTAAAGCACCGTCCTCCCGTTCCGGCCCCCCCCCCCCCCCCCTCCCCCCCCCCCCCCCCCTCCCCCCCCCCCCCCCCCTCCCCCCCCCCCCCCCCCTCCCCCCCCCCCCCCCCCTCCCCCCCCCCCCCCCCCTCCCCCCCCCCCCCCCCCTCCCCCCCCCCCCCCCCCTCCCCCCCCCCCCCCCCCAATCTGTCAGTGGCCAGAGGTTATTTGAACCCATGAACTGTTTTTCACATGCATAACTTATAAATTTATACTTATGAAAGCCTTTCAAGCCATACTTAAAAGGTAATCACAGTACTAAGTACAACACAGAACATTTCTTCCGTAGTCAGTTTAGCCAGGAATGCCCAGTGTCTTCCTTTTGTTTTGGCACATAAGTGTCATTAGGCTGAAGCTAGTGTCAAGCTGCATAAGGCTCCAATCTATCACAGTGCACACATTTCCTATGTAAAGGGGAACTTTTATGCAGCTTTATGAACCCTGCCAATTTGAAGTCATTGCTGCTTATTGCCTATGTCCCACTGAAGTTAATGAGCACGCTTTCTATCTGGGCGACTGTCAACATAGCATCCCTAAGAAACCCACCAGCTCTCATTACTTAAATTCTATTAAAGGAAGAAAGTATTCCTGAAAACTCATTATTTACTTACAGTAGGGTTAGAAGAAAGGATATCATCAGTAGACACAGGAAGAGAGTACAGCAAAATTGATATTAGGTATTCCTATAATCAATGACTTGCTTTTAATTAGTTTGATTTAATTGTTCCATCTTTCCCTGAATATTCTAAATGTTAACTGAATGCCTGAAACCTGTATTAGGATTTCACTTAATTCTTCTTCTTATAAAATTTACTGGTTTTACACAGGTTTCATCTGGGATTTTCACAGGTGCCTGTAGGCACTGGATTTTCAGCTCATATTGAATTTCAGTGGGATCTAAGCACCTAACTCTTAAATGCCTTTGAAAAATGTGGCCTAAATATATTTATTGTCTGGATTTGGGAGGATTCTGAATGCAGTAGGCATCTCTTTTTGTATATTTTTCCTTACAGAATAAAAATGGGTCTTTAGGGGCTATGTGCCTGAAATATCTCGCATAATTTCCTGCAATAGACCAGAAAACTTTCAATGTTCACCAAAGCTATAAAGAGGTTCCCTCTATTACAGCATTCTTTCCAGCATTTTGTTGTGTTTTTGTGTTTACAGTGCTTTCATTTTTTAAGTCTAGCTTGCAAAACTATTTCTAATGCTACATTATTATTCTCTCTGTGAGGTGAAACCTGTACTGTGCCCAGTGAATAGCATTATATCTTTCTAATCATTTGCAGAGATTTATTGGTTTACTTTCTTTTGCAAACCTTGCCTGGTATTGTCAGTACTGTGGTATAGTTCTGTAGAAGCATCTATATACAATATGTATGTGGGTATAAAGATATTATTTACTAGTGGTTTTTACCTTGTATTTCCATATACAGAATTCTCCTGGCAGTAAATTTGGTTCGAATTGACTCAAGGCTTTGACCTATGCGTTTTAAAGATGTGGTAAGGATTCTAGTATGAGAATCAGAAATTAATTCTGAGTGAATTCTTAGCGCAATAAATGTTTGCCATTGTTGCTCAGATTCCACACTGTAAAAGTACTCTCTCACAAGTCAGGTAAGGTTTTGGCTTTTTTGGAATATGACAGGGCACCTTGGGTGCCTGCCACTTTACGAGGCTTGAACAGGCTGTGGAGCAGCTGGCAGGTGCCATGAGGCCTAATGAGGCAGTCAGATGACCATAGGAGGGCTCCTGGGTTATAGGATGGGGCTGAGCAGCCTCAGTATAAAGCCAGGCCCTTGGAGCAAAGCGGCAGTTGCTGCAGGGAGCCAGGGGCATAACATCACCGGGCTGGAGCTGTTGCTCCCAGAACACCTGGAGGTCAAGGGTAGGAACTAGGAGGATGGAGGAGGTTCCTAGTCCTGGGGAATGACCTCAAACTACACCCTGCTAGGGTACGATGGTGTGGTGGGGCTGCCTATGGTGGGGTGGTCCCTAGGAAATGCCACACCAATGCCTCCCTAGTGAAAGGCGAGTATGGGGCACCGTATGGCCTCTGCCCCCCACCCCCCAATGACCTGGTGGGTTACCCTGTAGAGGAGACACGCGAGGGGTCCAGGCATTGTCATTGGAGGTCTGCAAGGTTTGCAAAAGGAAGTAAACCAATATGCCCCCCAGTGAGGGCCTGTAAGAAAGCAAGTGCGAAGGCTGTATAGAGTAGGGTCCATGTGGGTGGGCCTGAAGGACTGCGTGTGGACCACATACAGTAGGGTCTGCATGGGCTGGCCTAAAGGACTGTACATAAGCTTGCCTTAGTGATCCAATGACCTGTGTTTGGGGGGGCCCAAGAAGGCAGTCCCATAAGGGAGAATGAGGGTGAGCGGCTCAATAACCTAACTGGAGTAACCTCGACTGGTCAATGCAAGGGCCAGGACCAGAACAATCGAAGGTCCAGAGCACCCACCGCGAGGAATGGTCAGAGCCAGAAGCCTGGAGTTATGACTGGCTTAAAGGCGAGGCCAGGGTCTGTGTGGCCAAAGGTCCCGGAGGGAGCCACCACTGAGTGGGAAACGGGCTTAGGGAACTTTGTAGCCCAGAATGAGGGTGGGGAGTAGATGACCTGAGAAGGAGGGATCCAGGTGGGGTCCAAGCATCAGGTGGGCTTATAGTGAGTTTCTATGTGGGGCTGAGCCACACAGTGATACCATCTGCGAGGCATGGGACATGGTGTAGGGATGGTACGGAGCTGTGCATTACACCCTTGGCATCAGGCAGTAAAATGGGCAGTCTCCCACCTTGTAAACATCTACTAAGTGGTTACATCAAAGGTGAGGCAGGTGGGCAGACTGCCCACCTGCTCAGGTGGACAGGCCAATGATTTGACCAGCCACAAATTGGCCCCGTCACATGGAACAATTCAGAGGAATCTAGATTTTGATGGGACTTTGGTGTGCCACCAAATTAGGAGGTTTTCAAGAGGTTCATTCAACTTTGTATTTGGCTTGACAGATAAACTCCCCATGGATAGTTCTGTTGACCTGCTCTATTTCTGCTCTGTATTTCAGAATGGACAGTAGTTATGAACAGCAACAAGTTTCAGTTTAGTGTAGTCCCTACTGAGAGGTGGTTAGTTGTGTTAAATCTTAAGTCAGGCAGAAGATAGAACAAGGTGCACCTTAGAGATTAACCAGCTCAGCGAGGCATGAGCTAGTAGTCTGGACCATTACTGCTCTGAATATGCTCCTACCCTATTTCTGTATGCCCCCCTCACCCTTGCCCTTACTGAAACATCTATGCATCTGTAGGTTAAGGACTGTGATAACGTATGTTCTTTAAACACAGTGGGCACATCTGCATGAGATATTTACTGCAGAGCTGACTAATTAACTTCACGGTAAAATGTCAGCATCTATGTGTGCGGTGCTATTAGGCCGGAGTAAGCTAATTAAATCTGCTGCAATGTATGTGTAGATGCTGACAGGGCTGGTTGGGGCACAATGGTGTTAGTGTGAGGCTGCCTGTGAACTAGCCCTGCACTGTAGCACCCTTATGCCTCAGCCAGGCCCTCTGCAGCACACTGAGCTGGGGGGAGCAGCCCCAAGCTGGCAGGCTGACCCCCAGGCCAACCCTGTCATCTGGGGCTGCTCCACCCCGGCTCAATGTGCTGCGATCCCCGGTGCACATGTAAATGTTCCACCCGGAAGCAATAAACTGTAGCACGAACTTTGCCAGAGTTTATTGCATCACATTAATTTCACATGTAGATGCAGCCAGTTTGTCAAAAACTGTGGTTCTGGCTCATCTGTTTCTGAGGGCGTATTGTTCTCCTGATCATAACACCCGTCCTTCATACATCTCCTACCAACCAAACACAGAAATGAATCTTAAAAGAAGGAAAGTATCAAATACAAAAACTACCCCTAGCAGAGTTTTGGCTCCCATTAATGAGAAACATCAGACAGACTATAAAACCCATGACAGCTTCTGCTACTGTTTTTAGGTGGGAGATGTTTGGTTTCTACAGCAATGGGTGGCAGTGTAAGACAGACAGGTGGGTTTAGCTATAGATGACGTATCTTTGGAACTACTTGTATTAAATTATCCAGACACCAAGATTCAATTATTCAGTTCAAGGCTGATATTTTCAAGGGAGCCAAGCACACTGCTCCCACTGAATTTCAATTAAAGTAAGGCAACTAGCTCCATTAGGCTCCTCAGAAATTGTCCAGTGTGACCTAACAGAACCCAAGCCAATGGTCAATTGTTCATCAGCTCTTCTGCATATTGTAAGTACTTCTCTTAGTGCTACAGCACCTTTTAATGTCCTTATCCACACGGACCCATACAGAGATGAAATAGCTGCTTTTATTTACCGTGTTCCCTAAGGGAGTTTGTGAATGAATTGGATTAAGAAACTGCTGATGCCTTGTGCAAAATATTTGAAAAATATTTTATTTAGAAACAGTTGTGCATGTACCCTATATTTTCTCTATTACTTTTCTCTGAGGCTGGAATCCTTATGAGAGCAATCGTTGCTTTGGGGGAGCAGGCCAAGATTTCCGTTACTGCCTGGCTTGAGTCAGGATTTCTGTTATGGAGTTTAACCTGTTTGAAGTAGCAATTAATGAAGACTCTGCACGTACCCTCCATAGAGAAGAAGTCATATCGGTAGGCCCAGGAAAGACTGGAGCATAAATGGAGGTCTGTTCCCTTCCCTGAGGACCCTAGCTAAGCATTCGCCAACAGTTCTTCACAGCACTACTCAGCACCTATTGACGGCACTGTAACGCGAGTCTGTACTCGGATGAAATACTGAAAGTGACAGAAGAAGTGGCCCCATATTATTTGTATTTAGCTTATACATCCCAGGGAATGGAAGGAAGTGCCCACTCTCAGGTAAGAACAAATCTTACCATTTGCAATAATGATATTAGGATACTTTCATTCCATTATATCTCACCTACATCACTTCGGATTTGCTCAATCTATATAACAAAATGTTTGTAATATGTACCAGTCCTGGACATGGTACTTGGGATTTGAAGCCTGACTTACTTTTCCTTCTCCCACATGCTCACAAATACTAAAAATAAAGGTACTATAAAACAGACTGTGTCTTCAATTACACAAGGTCAAACCCTTTTTTTTTAATTATATGCTGAATTACAGCCATGCAACCTCAGTAAGGTGGCAAAGGAGTAATTGTGTGTGTGTGGCCCACAATGTTTTAATTACTGGCTGCGAACTATGAGAAAGCAATGCATCAGTTTGACTATCAGAGCCTGGTTTAATTCTACAGAGTTGACAGGTTTGATAAAAAAATAATCTGTATTTCAATGGAATTATTAAAGCTGATACAAAGTCAGTGAGACAAAGTCAGTCTGGAATCCTAAAAAAGCCACTTTTAAAAATTCATATTTGAAACATGTTTTACAGTATAGATTGAAGCAAGGGAATTATATGTTAATCTGACAAATACTTACACACAAGCTTACCTTTAAGAACGCAGTTCATTTCAGCGAGGCAAATTAAGACTACGTATATACTGCAAGTTATTCGTATATGCAACTGTTTGCAGGACTGAGGCTTTAAACAATACATTTGTTACACAATATTTCCCAGGTCATAAAATTCACTGCAGAAATGTGATGTTTTATTATAAACTCAGGATCTTTTTTATGTGGGATTACATGCAACAGAGGACAGAAGACCTTTCTTCCCTTTCTGATTCCTAGAGGACCAAGATTTTGCTTTTTGTATCTGTGAAACTAATAGGCTAGATCCAGATGTTCAAAAAGCCCAAAGTGGAATTGATCTAAGTTGCGTGGTTTTCTGTAAGTGGCGTAGTTTAGATCAGTAATAAACAGGACACACATTCACCCTTTGGTGGAGGGAGAGACAAATCTTAGACCGGGTTCTGCCAGTTTTTAACCAAGTCGACGCATGCCAAACTTCTGTTCTGTTATGGGTATAAACTGGTTCAGTAAAAGTGTACTGTCTGTACCTGGCCATAAAGAGCTGCTTTAATTTGCATTTAATACAGAGACTTGATAAAGATTAAGCCAAACATCTGGGAAACTTACTTTTGTTCTACAATGCTGCAGTATACTTAAAGGTACATTAAGAGACTATGCTGCTGATGTCTAATACTGCACGACTGCTCCCACTGGGAATATTCTTGAAAGGACATCTTTTTATAAAATAGATGATAAACAACTAGGTAACATATCAGTATGTTAAAGCATATGAAGATATGCAGTTCCTAATTTTGGAACAGTTCTATCGATAATCACCCAAGCATTTAAGATTTACCCCTTCATGTTCACAGCTGCTCAATAACTTAAGTGTTACTGTGTGTTTAATAATGAATGCTTATAATCACGGGGGATCCTATTTGCAAAGTATTGTCCCAGGTTTATTCACATGATTTGAAGCTACTGCTGTGGAAATTTACCCCCTGATGATACCAGTGAGACTTCAGTGCTGAAGGAATATGCTGTTTTTCAGATAAACTGAAGTATGTGCGCCAAGTTATAACTGAACTTTTTCCGCAGAAAAGGATCCCGAACCATGTGTACAGGTCGGTCACCTTTTTCAGTTTTGAGTTATGAAGTTTGTATCTTGAAACTATATTATTCAAAAAGTGCCACCCAGACATGCGTTGGACAGTTTCAGAGTATTGATCAATATTTTTTAAAGGTCAACACTTTTGTAGCCTTCAGTAACCCTAAACATCCAGTACATTATATATAGGTGTAGCACATCATACGCCTTCTCAGAACAGAGGCACGTACTTAGAAAGCAGCTCTCTATGGGTGGCATTACAGAATAGAAACTAACAACAACTCCTTTACTACTGAAAATAGATTGCTCTCAACTTCCTAAAATTGAAGGATGGGTTACAGGAATGTAACTGCTAAGTACCTAAACAGAAGAAGTCAGGGATAATTCTTCCCCTGATACAATTACTTAATGTTTAACACTATACCGGCTTTCACAGGAACAGAGGCATGAAGGTGTTAAATACTTTTTAAGATGACTACTTAGCAGGTTTTCTCTAACCTTAACAGCATTTTTTTCTTAGCAGCACGCGCACTTCATATGAATAACTCTGTATTCGAAACAAAGAGATGTCAAAGAGCAGAAAAATATAATGGAATGGAAAAAGAGTGAGTTTCTCACCTGTGACAAGATAAGCTTGGTGCACGTGTGTGGGTGTGGAGGGGTCAGGCAGGTAGTTACAGCTCCTTAATACCGAGGCTGTCCCAACCCAGATGGAAGTGAGAGCAACGTAGGAGCTATATTAAGTCACGACAGCTGGTCAGGATCCCTCAGCGACCATATGGCAACTGAGAATTGCCATAGGAGAGTGAAGCTTGGCTCTGCCTCAACTTTGCTCCTACCACATTATGCCATCACTCCTAGAAATGCCACCTATATGCAAGTTGTGTGGGGATGAGACTGGTGTAGCAGTCAACTCTGTCAGCCTTCTTTTCTCTAGCAGGGGACTTCTCAGTTGGTCAGCTGTGGTAAGAGTCTTTCCTTTACACTGCCCAGGGAATGCAAAAGGCAGGGGACAGGCCTGAAAATCTGGTTTACTGTATTTAAGATAAAAGAAGTCATAATATAATGTCACTAACAGGCACAAATAAGTGTCCCTTCCTTGGTGGGATAGGGCAGTATACCTTGCTTTGTACTTCTGTCCTGTAATCAAGGTCTTCTCTTAAAAAATATAAATAAATAAATAAATAAATTTGTATATATTTTTCTCTTATCTTAGATACGTAGATAGGTATTATCTCTATTATCTTACAAACTGGGCGTATTTACATGATACAAGGTAAACTAATTCTATTGTGCATTAGTACATCAGAGCAAAAGCCGTGCTACTGCACAGTAGAATTAGTCTACCGAACATTAACCATCACAAAAAGACTGTGGGCCCTTGCTACTGCGCAGTAGCACCAGCTACTGAGCATTTAGTTAGTACCTCATGTTAGAAGTACTGAACTTAATGCACAGTAGCAACGGTGTATTAATGCATATGTAGATGTGCCCACTGTGTGATATCTCTTGCCCTAAACATAGGGAATACTGCTAATAGGTCCTAATCCAATGATCAGTAGGCTTTTACTGAACCAGTGAGAACAGATTCAGGCCTATAATGATATAACATCCAGTCAGTCCTCTACAACCATACTGGAAGCCTTGAAAAGGTGTCCGCTCTACTGGTCCCTTACTTGTGAAGACCATTATTTTTTGAGAAAAAATTACGTAGGGTGCATCTACATGTCGCTGTCTGGCGATGTTGCTACAGCACCATGCTTTAGTACTTCCGTGCAGCACACGGTTGGATTTTGCCACTATGGTGATGTAGCTGCCAATCACATGTAGACCCATGTGAATGCTACATCGCCATAGTGCACTGTGTGTGATGTAACATGTCGCTACATTGCTGTAGAGCGACGTGTAGACGTGCCCATATTCAAGTATTGTTATATTATATTAGTGGCATACTTGTAGGTACTAACCATTTATAACACGACACTAAAAAATAAGAGTTTATATAAGAGTTATGACAGACATAATCCTGAACTGTTTGAAGGAGCTGGATCTTTGATGACTGTCACAGGAGTTCCTCTTGCTGGAAACTCTCATCACCATGTCAACTCAAGGCAGCGTCTGGAACCTAAAAGGGACTCTACTGTGGTTGGCACTCTCAAAAACGTGCCCTGCCTTCAACAATATCAGCGTTCACAGCTCTCTCTCCCTTACTGATCTCATAACGACGGCTGCAAAGTTCCAGAGGGAGAGGACTAATCAGTTCAGTGGTTTGCTGCCTGAGCCTTTCACCTCTGGACATTAAATTCTGGCTTAAGTCCATGAATGAAAAATAATATTGTGTTATCTTCCTAGTCCCAACTTTTTCAAAAATCAGTGTGAAAAGAATCTTTGTACTAATTTTCATTTTCAGATTGTATGTTTCTAAGTGATGCAGCTGCACTGGAGATCTGGCTTCTTCAGAGACTACGAATAGGCTCTGTGGAAGCTCTAATTAACAGTGCAGGTTGGAAGAGACATTGAGGTCTAAATATCTTGGGGTCTGAGGGCTTTGTTCAGTAACATTAAATTGGGTAGTGTCAAAACCTGATACTTTCACTCAGAAATAAGTTCCATTAAAGTCAGTGGGAGTTTTTTGTCTATGTGAAGAACTAATGAGTTCAGGATTCAGTGCATGTCGATTAACATAAATACAGAAGGGCACTTGAGATTAGATATAGTTTTCAATACAGAAGGCAATGTAGCTTTAAATGCTGATTTTTAGTGAAAACTTCAGGCTCAGTCCTGGTATAAGAGTGGAGTGTGGCATGGGAGTACAAGAGGCAAGACCTGTACTCTAAATACTAGCAAACGTGTAAACAGCAAGCGAAAATGCAGAGGGGAAATTCAAAAGGATTCCAAGAATGAGAACTCTATCTAGAGGGTGCCCCATCTCTGTTTCCAAAACCAGTGGCTGATCTTTACTGGAATAGATACCTCACACAAGAGTAAGAATGATCAGAAAAAGGAATAACAAAAAAAATCCCATTCATGTTCTCTCATGGAGCATAAGCACCTGTTTGGTTATTCCTGTTAAGTCTGACAGCTGAAACAGAAAAAGATATAAGGAAAACCTATGATTCTCAGGATGATACCAGTCGTGGTGAATAGCAGGTTGAGGGACGTGTCTACTGTTACTTTCTAGTGTGGCACCTCTCTTCTTTCCAACACCTGCATTAGTACAAGTTGCATGCACTTATCAAGAGCGGAACATGGCGCAAAGTTTAAAAGTAACATTTTCAAAAGGAAATGAACACACTGTAGGATTAGATTTTCAGAAGATATTTTATGGAAGCAGACACTTGTTGGTAGGATTGTTAGAAGTGCCTATATAAATTCACCTATTTACTTGTCTAAGGCTGCTGACAGATGTTCAGTTAAAGGTGCAATGGGATCAGATCCCAATAGTCATGCCTCCAGCTGTGCATGGCAGGAAGTACAATTGTTGGGATTAGGGATCAGATCCCAATCATGCCCTACTGCCAGTGCAGGGGGAACCTGGGATCATGAGCCCAGGCTCCCCCAGCAACAGCACATAGCAAGCTAGGCACCCGGTGCTCCCTGGCTGGGAGCACTAGTCAGCTGATTGGTACTCCCAGCTATCCTGGCTTTGATGCCCTCCTGTGGTTGGGAGTGCCGGTGAGCTGACTGGCACTGGCCACACATTCAATTTAAGGCTCAACGGAAACCAGCCACAAAGTAATTATGTAAAATGTGTAATAACTTTCTGGCTCAATCCCTATTTTATCGCACCATTAATTGCATCAATGTGTGGTCAGGTTCCTACAAAGACATGATTAACTGGTTAATCATATCTTAAGTGTGTGACGGGCTAGCTGGCAGTGACGTAGCCCAGGGTTTTGAAAGGGCAAAAGATGATTAGAGGACTTGGGATTCCCTTTCTTTACCAATCTGGTAATGATTTGGCCCAGGGGTTTTGAAGGGGTAAAAGATGATTGGAGGATTTGGGATTCCCTTTCTGCACCAATCAGGCCCCAGAGACTCACCCCCCTCCCCCATGTCCCAATTGGCTCCTTGGGTCACCTGGAGGGGGATAAAAGGGGCAGCGTGGGCTGACTCAGGGGAGAGACCAGTGAGGGACAACAAGGAAGGAGCCTCACAGAGCTGAGCCAGTGGGGCAGGAGCAGTGGCCCAGAAGAGCCTGAAAGAGCAGGACCTGCAGGCAGCAATGGGACCCACAGCAGCGTGGCATGAAGAGGCTCCCCACTGGGCTCCACGACCCCCTTGGAGAGGCTACAGCCAGCAGGAGAGGCTCCCCCTGCTTCAGAAAGGATCTGAGCAGTGACCTGAGAGGTTCCCAGCTCTGCTTCCAGCTCCTCCAATCGGAGGCCAGACAGCTTGATGTGAGGCCGGGGCTCCAGGAAGGACAAGGCCCCTAGCAGGTGGGACCAGTGTCACCAGTGGTGGCTGTGTGGCAGCTTTCCTGCCTACCACATAGGAGATCTGGGTTTAAGTCCCAGCTGGGGTGAGTGAGCTAACAAGAAGCAAATCTTCTCCTAGTGGAAAGGGGCCATTGTGTTTCTCCCCCTCCAGGTACCAAGGCCCTATATTTCCTTGTCATTTGACATTTTGCATTTTGTGCCTTTTTATATTTCACCAACCCGTATTGTTTGTTCTGCTGTTTGTGTTTTATATTTTGTTAACCCTGTTTTTGGTCAATGATTGTAAGTATCTAACCTTTGTTGAATCCTGCCCCCTTGGGGCATTGTAGTGTCCACTATACTCTCTGATTTACGCCTGTTATGTTCTCAGTATTAAAAGGTATATGGTTGGGGGTCTGGCTCTGCTCTATAGGGGGAGGAGAGTCCCTACACCTCCCACAGCGCTTGTGCACCTGCTTTGATCCCTTCAGCTGGAGAGGGGGTACCTCTTGGAGTACCGCCTGGGTTACAAGTGTAATGTCTGTCAGGGGCCTAATTTTCTGACCAGGATCTAGACTATCCTTAGACAAACCATTTCCTACCATTCTACTTCTAGTAATCAAAAAAACAATAGAAATATAGGGTGGGGATATTTCTATTTCCTGAGAGAAACTGTATCTTAAATTTGTATCTTGCTTATTAGTTTCCAATGTTACCTTCAATCACATGGATGAGAGTTATGTGTAAAATATGAAACCACTAAATTATATTTATTGTTTTATGGGCAGCAGACCCCCCACCCCTTCCAGAATTATGGAAAGAACAAACCCTTTCATAAAAGAAGTAGTTACAAATTTCAGACTGATTATTTATGATAAATGTCTAGTGACTATTATCCTAACAGGAATCAGCAGTGCGAGTTATTTTGGCGCAATGTAAAATAATATTACATATCACTGACATTAATTTATCTTGATTATTCTAATGATTTTATATTTTTATTGGGACGCTGGATTGCAAAAAATGCGGTATAATTTAATTTTCACCATCATGCAGGGAGAAATCACTGGAGGCATGATAATGATGAAAGAACAGCTATGCTAATACCACAAAAAAGGATGCAAAAATGATTTATGTTACTTTCTTCTCCTATTTGCAGTTCATTAAGTCACTGTCTTCTTGTAATGACCAAGTGAAAATTAAAGTACTTCAGAGAAGAACTTTAGGTTCAGCATCATTAGAGGAAGAGAAATGGGTTCTTTGATGAACTTGACTGCAGAAATCTATAGAGCACAACTTAATCAGACTGCACATTGATCTTTGATGCTAGAAGGCAGGTTTAAGATTGAACAAATCTTTTTAATGCATATTTTGCCTCTAAAAAGTAGCATAAGATGCATGAGAATGATTTATATTTAATACTTCATAAGGTAAAAAATGGTCCATAGTGCTTTCCTTTGTTCTTAGAGTAAACCAAAGCTTGAAAGAAACAGTTCCCAATGTAGTCATATGGTTGCCTGTATGTCCTTTAATTTGAAGCCAGGATTTGTGAGGTTGCTAATGAACTCCAATGCGCAATTTGATTCATCTGATCTATGGCTTTTAAAAACAGGAGAGAATAAATTGTACTAATAGTAGCTAACACCTATGAAATAAAAACACACCTGTTGTTTATCTGCCATCATTCTTTCAGATGGTTCCTAAAGTACTTTACTAGTTCTTGGACCAAGTTTCCCTTCTTAAATCCTTGTACTCCTACCCATTTTAATGATGCTGCTGTACTTACGAAGTAAATGGAATTTGGTCATGTATAGAGACTTTTGTAGCTACAACTAAACATCTACATCTGAGCTACCTGGATTGACAGTCTTAGGAGGTCAGAAAAGCAACTTGAATACTTTAAGTTACAAAGCAATGTAGGGTAGCAGAATGAGAACAAAGCTAAAATTCTGGCTAGGAGATGAGAGTCAACCTCTCTCCTTTTCTGGAAAAGATCTTGGCATCTTTAATGGCCCCCTTCCTATTCTCCCCCCCACACACACACTCTTTCTCTCTCTCTCTCTATATATGGTCCTACATGTTTTCAGTGAGTTTATATTTTAAGACAAAATTCACAAACACACTAGGTGACTTTGAAGCCTTATTCCCACTTTTTAAAATGGCTAGAGCACTTAGGAGGCAAAGTGCCTGGTTTTTTGGTTGTAGCCGTGCTGGTCTAAGGACACAGGCAGGCGAGATTCTTTGGGTCGATGTGATATCTTTTATGAGACCAACTGAACAGTTGGGAAAAAGTTCTTTGTGAGCTTTTGGGCCCAAACACCCTTCTTCAGGCATGATCCTCAGTGAAAATAGGAGGGATATGCCCCTCTGGATCTTGCCCTGGGTGGTTAAAAAGAGACTCACAAAGAAATTAAGCACCTAAATCAAAAGCAAAGAACAAAAAGAAGCCCTGCTCCTTTGGCTGCAAAACCCATAATTTATTCAGTGCCTACCTTCTGGGGCAAAAATTCCTTCAGTACTTATATACAGGTTTCAATATACATGCAGCATTTCCCTACCTGAACAGCCATGTGCCAAGCTCCTTCCTAAATCCACCACAATACACAAACAAGGGGGAGCTGTGCCAAATCTCAAGTTTAAGCCTCCAGAAGGGCCCAATCTGTGTAGTTCACACCAACAGCACTGAGTCCCGCACAAACAGTAACTTTGGTTACTCTTATTCAGACACATGGGGGAGAGATGTCTGCAGTGGTACTGTCCACCTCCACCTAGCACTATAGCACTTCCAGTAGTTAGAGCACTCCCCCAGAAAGTGGGAGACCTGGATTCTGGACCTTCCCAGGCCTAAAATAATTAAAATCTACATGCCTCAATTCCTAGGAGGATGTTTCTAATCACCAGATTATAGGCAAGGACCAGTGAAGACACCACCACCTCTCCTGCTAAAGCTGAGCCACTGCGTGGTCAGGAATTCCAGAGACATTTGGCCAAAATGACAGCAAGCAAGAGGGGAGCCTGACTCTACGGCCTAGTGGGTAGGTCATTTGCTGGGCTGGTGGCTGGGGAAGAATCCCTAACCCCAGGATTATTTCATCTCCTTCTCTGATAGCCATGTTTTAAAAACAGTGAATCCTGCTAAATAATTAGTGTCTGTTTGAAAACAAGACCCCGGGCTCTAGATCTTGAGTGCAGGCAGGTACCTAATGTACAGCCCAGTTCCAGGCACCTAAGTTCTGGAGAGTGGCAGACCTTGCTCATCATTTAACATTGGCAAAGTCTTGGCTCCGATTCAGCATGGGCTTTGGGGATCATCACATGAACAACACGTGCCCCCCGCAGCTGGGGGGGCACGGCGGTGGTGGGGGAAGCGTGGCAGTGGTAAGCGGGGGAGCTCCTGCAGATTGCGCCGGCACTGTCGGTAGTGGCCAGCGGGGATTGCAAACCACCTGTAAGCGCTGCCAACACTGTCGGCAGCACCTTTTTGTAAGGGGTACACTGCCATGGTTAGGGGGTGCACGTGCACCCGCAAGCGCCTCCTACGTGTCACCCCTGGATCACCACATGGAGGATCCTGACTCTCCCTAAAGAAGATATTGTGAGCCTGGCTGCTTAACTTTATTTCTGCAAAACCCCATTTTTTCTTGTGTGTGTCGTGAAGCTTAAATTGGAGATGCCTTGGGGACCTTCCTAGATCTCACACTTAGATGTTTTGAAAATTGTGCCAGTAATCTTATCTGTGTTCTGCTGATATGGGGTGGTGGAGTACATGTAGAACCACAAGCCAAATTCATCGAAGCAATTAATCCAGCTCTGTTGACCTCAGCAGAGTTGCACCAAGATTTTATTTAATGCGCTGGGCTTTGCTGCTGTGTTTGTTAAGTAGCTGCATCTCAGAAGGCACTGAGACTACCAGTACTTTGAGGCTAAAGTAAGCTTAAAGTATTTCCTCTGCTTGAAACTTTGGTTGCCCTCCAGATACATGCAAAATAACTAAAGGCATCATTCATGAAGGTAAATATCACACCTTTTTGTTTTTCAGTGTAAACTCCCCCATACACCTCTCTCCTTTTGTTGACAACTGTGTCTGTTCAACTGGACAATCCCGTCTCAGTTTGCACGGAAACTGCCATAGCAACAAATCTGTTAGATAGTAAATAAAGTAGAATGGAACATTCTTAATGAGCTTAATGTGTTCTAATTTTTGTAAATGAGATGTTTTTATTGCTGCAAGGAACCAAATTGTATTATTTAGGCTGTTTAAAATATGAGGCTTTAAACAGCCCAACTCATTTGAAAACAAAAGAGAGCCTTATTTTAGTATAGCCTAGCTTCAGCTGCTCCAGTGGCGTGACGCATTGAGCAACTTTTTCCTAACAAAAAATAATTCTTGCAAAGCCACAGACATTCAGTTTAATACCTACCGAAAGCAAGCCTCCTAAATTGTACAGAAACAAAGAACTAGGATGAAAGACAGCAACAGTAGCTTACTGATCTGAAGCATTTGGGTTCTTAAGATATGACACTAAGCTATTATTTGGAAAGCATTTCCTTTCTGTGTTTACAGTGGATTATGTATTAGCACACGGTGGCCCAATCCTGCAATCGGATTCCCTTGGCTGGACCTCTGTGGCAGTGCAAAGCCCTGTCAAGTTCAGCTGAACTCAGTAAAAGTGGACCCCTGTGCTGCAAAGAGGTCTTTGTCCACTGAAATCACATTTAGCAAGCAAAGTGGTAGTAAACCCCAAATTGTTTGAACAGCTGCATTTCAGACAACATAAAAACCCCACACCAGTGGTAAGACAGATCTGCCAAGGATATATATTTGCCTAGAAGTATCTCAACCACAGGATTAATTTCCTCTCTCAAGTGCTTACATTTTTCAAGGGAGTTTCCCTATGCCTCCCCCTGCACAGTAAAAATAACTAGGTCTGCCTCTCCATTTTAAGCCAGAAGGCACATAGTACAGACATGAAATAAAAATCTCCTGTGTATTGGGGTTGTGTGACGGAAGGCACAACAACCCCCTTATTGCAGTTTAATACAGATATGCTTATAATCAGCGGAAACAGTTTCGTAGCTAGAAATGTGAAGGCTTGATTTGTGAGATGCAATTTTTTGCCAGCTAAATTAAGTATAAACTTAGGTTTTATGTATTGTATTTCATATTGTATATTACAAACAGTACATAAAAAGGCTTCAAAAGCACAGAACATGAATGTACCATCAGTTCTCCTAGGAGGGCAAGGTCCTGGGCTGCTATTTGCTTTCAGATAGCCCTTTGAACACTTAATCTGAGCAAGGGGTGGAGGCACAGCAGGAAGATTAGGAACCAGAGAAATTTTTGTTTTAAATAAGAACGAACCTGCTTAAGATGCGACTAGAATCAGTCCTTCAGCACATTACATGAGGGATGCCAGGAAGAGTGATTCACCCACCAAGAAGGGAATTTTGTCATGGGGCCAGATCTTGTGCTCAGTAAAGCTGATCCTGATCCCCGTCCTCCTGCAGCCTTATAGGAGGAATAATCTGCAACAGGGAGTAGAGACTGGCAGGTTTCCCTCTGCAGAATGCTCTCAAGACTCTGCTCTCGGTGTATGTGGGATTTTTGACCCTCCCATTCCTACAGATGAGAAAGTGGTTTCAGCCTCCTCTGCCACTTGATTCAGAAGAGGAAAGGAGCACATGTACAGAATGCTCTGCTTTGGCATCCTCCTCTTACTATGGTTCCTCGACAGCAGAGCTTCTGCATGAGCTGTACTGTCTACCAGCATTGCCCAGTAGGGCTGTGCGCAGCTTCAGTCCCTGATTTGATTTAGCGGAGATTTGATCCAATTTGGTGGCTGAATCTCCAAATCCGAATCAAATCAGAGGACCCTTTAATCTCTCCGAATCAAATTGGAACCCTCCGAATCAACTTAGAGAGATTCAGAAAGATTTGTTGAATTGGACATAGTCACAGCTTTAAAGGTTTTTTTTCTACATACTTCGAGGTACTAGGTGGTTCATGAATGCTGCAATACTGGGGCAGATGGACACCCACAGGAGAGTGGGGGCATCCCTAGCATGCTCTGTAGCAGACCTGGAAGTGGACCAGAAACACTTCCAGTCCACTTCTGGGTCTGCCAGGGAGCACGCTGGGGGGGCCCCCCAGCCCAGCGACTGGTGCTTCCTTGGGTCTTGGGGAGCACCCAGGGTCCCCCCACAGCCAATTGCCGAGCCAAGAGGTGTGTGGGGGGGTGCCCTGCGTGCTCCCCAGTGGAACCAGAAGTGGACTGGAAGTACTTCTGGTCCACTTCCGAGTTCACTGCCCAGCACACGGGAGGGGGGGCATGGTTCTATGGCATGCTCCATCTGCCCCAGCATCGCAGGGTTCATGAGCCATACCTGGTACCTCGAGGTATATAGAAAAAACATTTAAAGCTGTGTTTATGGTCAAATCACTGATTCTCTGAATCACTATCGAAACTTCAGATTTGGATTCAGTCAAATCAAATTGGGGACAGTGATCTGAATCAATGAATCGAATCGCTGTCCCTGATTCGGGCTGAATCTGAATTGAATATGGCTTGTTTCGCATATCCCCATTGCCCAGCCCAGAATTCAGAGTAGTTCAAATGGTCCATGCTAAGGGAAGAAACGACACACACAAGTCACGGCAGATTCTGCATATCCATAATTCAGTGGAGCATGGCTGGCCCTGTAAGCCTCTCATGCTACTTTTCTCCACCTGTAGTTCTGGATTTCTTTGGGACTGGGAGGGCAAGCTGAAAAATTAGTTCTTTCCTTTTCTGTGCTCCCACACCAGACAGGTAACTCTTGTTGCCTCCTACTCCAGGAAGGAGGTAACAAAAGAGAAGCATTGGAACCCAACTTTTGTTTAGTTCTTAGGCAACTTACTACAATGACAAAAAGGGAATGAATGTGTGCGCGTGTGCGTGTGTGCGTGCATGCTCAAAGATAGCGTAGTCTACTGCCTATTTAAAACTCCAGGTGCCGTCACTGCATAGTTTTGTGCATTTTGATTATGCACAGATGCAGAGATCCTGAAAACAGACCATTTTTCCAAAAGGAAAAGTGGTTTGAAATACAGGCAACCCCTGCTTAGCGCTCTTAATTGGTTCCTGAAAAACTAAGTGTTAAGCAAAATGAGCGTTAAGTGAAACCAAAAGTATCTGACGATCTACGATGGTGACTGCAATTGTTTTTAATGACCCAAGGTGGCGACCATGAGCATTATAATGAAACTCGCTGAGCACTAAGTGAAATGGGTGGGGAGGCGTTCCTTATGTTAGAGAAGTGCCTTGAGATGGTCAAATACAAGTGAAGATATAAGAGCAAATTGATGGCATATTTTGCACCGTTAATGTTTTCCGAGCAGTTGCTGTTTCTGTTAGCTTTCATGCTGCTAAGGGCATTTGTCTAACTAGCCTTCAGGTGCTGATATTTTTTTTAAATGGCTGTTTAAGCCCTAGTTGAATTTGTCAGGCTTTGAAAATGTTTCCATTCCTTCAGCAATTTATCGCTGTTTTCTTCAATTGGTATCGCTACATCTTCTACGCTATACAATATCAGATTGCATCTGTTTCCTCTCCCCAGAGAGGTAGCTCTGAACAAAAGAGCACTGAATTGGAACTGAATACCACGCCCCTCGTCACAGCCTTTTCTGTTTGGTGAGCTGGAACTCCATCAATTTTTCATAAATAAATCTGTCTTTGATTATAAATCTCTGTCAAAAGTGAATGCATGACGTGGATTCCTGCCAAGATATTAAAAGGATGTGTGAAATGACAAGGCGCAAGTTGCTAACAGAGATTTATTTAGGGAAAGAGGGATTTTGTCATGGTTCTATCACCCAGAATTAAGCAAGTACAATTCACAGGGAAAAACTGGTGACATAGCCAGATATTTAAGATAAATATGATGTGCTCAGACAAACATGTGGCGGACTTCAGGGTCAAACAGCAAAAACAAGGATTCTTGCTTTCTCCATGCACATCTCTTCAATGGCCACCCTAGTTGCTCTAGATCAGGATTGGGCAATTATTTTGGCTGAGGGCCACTTAATGAGTTTTGGTGAGCTGTCGTGGGCCACAAGGGTAGCCACGGCCCTTGACAGCAGCCCCGCCTACTAGTTGACATCTTGGGACTGGAAGTCCCACACCTAACCCCTGATCTTTGCCTCCCTGTCCCCCTGAAAGTACTCCTTTTTGGGATGTGGGGAGAGGGAGTTTGCCATCTGAATCAGAAAAAAACCCTCAAATTATACACTAGAAGTCAAACACCTACTACTATTACATATTTTAACTTTATTACAAACATATTTTTGTCATGATTTGTGTTTGTGTAGTATATAAAGAGGAGATTGCATAATAGGTAAGAAATAATGCCTTACTCATATATATTGTGTGTGGGGAAGCATGGGCTGTGGTTGGGGGTGTGTGTGTGTTTATGGCAGGGTGTCAGGGTGTGTGGGGGGAGTGGGGTGTGGGGGTGTAGGGTATGCTGCGGGGGGGGTGTA
>NW_017728991.1:11768885-11769650 GCF_001723915.1 Gavialis gangeticus | reverse complement strand
TAAATCTAGTTATTGTGGTGCATGGTATTGTGACTCGTGGTGGGCATTGGGAGGGTGGGCAGCCAGCTCTATTGCATGGGGCTTTCCTCAGTGGCACACAAGTGCTGGGATCTGCACGTGCAGCACTAGGAGCCCCACATGATAGAGGCAGGCCAGCCTGGCTGTGCTCCTTGCCACCATATGCAGCACTGTCTGGAGCTGTGTGCTGCTGGGCAGCAGTGTCTGTGCAGGCCATTAGCACCCACCTGCTGCTTCTGCAGCCAGTGGCAAGAGCTGTGCCCTATAGGAGGGAGTATGGGGGTGGTCTCCACCCCTCCCACTCTTCCTCTCTCATACCCACATCCTATCCACCCGAGCTCCATGCTCCCACTGCCCAGGGCTCCATGCTTTTGCCAGCCTCATGCTCCTTGCCTCTGCCCAGCTGCAGCTCCCTGCCCCCACCAAAGCTCGTTCCACCCCTGCCATTTCCCTACCTACTGCCCAGAGCAAACACTGCAGCAGGGAGACAAGGTGGAGCTGCTGGATGCCAGGGAAGCTGAAGAGGTCCCCCAGCGGCTGCAGCAGTGGCAGCAGCAGCCCTGCACAGAAGCTGAGTGCTGGCAGGGCCAGGCTCTTCTGCACATGAGGGTGGGAGTGAGGTGCATGGGCTGGGTGGTATAATAGGCAGGCACCTGCAGGTCGGATGGAATTGCCTGGTGGACCGCATCTGGCCCACAGGCTGTATTTTGCTTGCCCTTGCTCTAGCTGGGTACTGGGCTGTGAAAA
>NW_017728991.1:11762734-11763885 GCF_001723915.1 Gavialis gangeticus | reverse complement strand
TGAACCTGTTCAGCCTCCACAAGAGAAGGCTGAGGGGGGATCTTGTGGCCTGTTACAAACTGGTCAGGGGGGATCAGAAGGCATTGGGGGAGTCACTGTTCCCCCGAGCACAGCCAGGAGTGACCAGGAACAACGGTCACAAGCTAGCAGAGGGTAGATTTAGGTTAGACATCAGAAGACACTATTTCACGGTCAGGGCGGCTAGGGTCTGGAACCAACTTCCAAGGGAGGTGGTGCAGGCTCCTACCCTGGGGGTTTTTAAGAAGAGGTTAGATGAACTCCTTGCTGGGGTTGTTTGACCCCAGTACTCTTTCCTGCCATGGCGGGGGGTGTCGGACTACATGATCTTCTCAGGTCCCTTCCGACCCTAGAAACTATGAAACTATGAAAAAGGAAAAGGAGAAAGCTAGTGTTAGGACGATCCAACTTAATCCAAAAATGGTATATGGTCCTTTGACTATTTCCATAGACTCTGAAATGTTGATCTTCTTACTTTAGAGGAAAGTCTGTCAAAGGCTAAACAAGCTACAGCAAAAAGAAAAGGACCTCCCCTACCCCCAATCAACCAACCAACCAAAAAATCCCATTACTTAACTCGGTTTGCTGAATGTTAAAGTAATGGTCAAGGGACATACTATGTCCTTAGACCAACACAGCTACAACCAACAATCCTGAAAAGTAATGGTCTAATATTACTGAAAAATCTCTAAGTTACGCACGTGACTGAGATGCTTGTTGGCAATATATTATATATAAAGGAGAGTTACTCTCCAACACAGGCTGTAGTGCAACTGTTGAGAGATTTTGAAGTGGTTAATTATTTTGGGACATGACATTAAAAGGTGGATTGATTTAGGTTGATTTAAATGACCTGGTAGGCATTAATGAATTATCAAGAATTGCCACTATAACAATGTAGACCACCTGAATCCCCCTCTGCACCTGATGGACTCTGAGAAGAATCTTCAACAACAGACAACTCCACTCTACCCCAAAAGGACCCCCATGATAAGACTTTGTAGACTGAGAAACTTTTTTCAACCTGCCCCCTCCACCATTGCAAACCATTGTACGGGTTTGTGTGCATCTATCTTCTTTCTCTCTCAGCATTGTGGCCCCCCTCCCTCCCACCCCTGGGCTTAGTTGGCTAA
>NW_017728991.1:11755876-11757734 GCF_001723915.1 Gavialis gangeticus | reverse complement strand
ATTGTGGCCCCCCTGCCTCCCACCCCTGGGCTTAGTTGGCTAACATCGTATTTTTTGTAACCTAGTTATGTTCCCCTCCTCACCCCCATCTCTCTTAAGTTAGTCCCTCACTCGGGCGCTCTGTATTTCCCTTATGACTTTGTCATCTTTTTGGTTCATGATTCTTAACATCTACTAATAAAGTTCAATCTCAGAGATCCAATCAAAGACCTACAACTGGGCATTAACTTTAAGTGAGTGGAAGTCAACAGAAATAAAGCAAGCAACATGGTATGAGTAGGCTTGAAATAGAGAATTGATGTGTCAGGACAATGCAATAAGAACTCTGTTGTCTATGGCAGGGAGAGAATTAGAATCCTGGATATTATGGACTAGAGAGGCAGGTAGTAGTCCCAGGACAGACATACATGTAAGCTTTTCTTCTGTTGGAGGGCTGAGAAAATAGGAGGATTGGCTTCTCTTAAATCTCTCCCCCCCACCTCTATCACTTCTCATTCAGTTTATTAAGGCCCCTGCACAGAAGTCCAGTGGGAATCCAGACATGAAGCTGACAGGAAATGAAAAGACTATGGGTAAGACCTTGGGCTCCAGAGTTGGACTCTTTCTCTACATTCCTGGAGCAAATTAACTCAAGTTACAAGAAGTTTAAGTCTATGATAACTAAAATATTTTCTGTTGCATAATAAAATTGGATTATTTGTATAGGTTTTTATGTTAGGTAATCAGCTTGGCAGATGACCAAAGATTAACTTTAAATGGATGCTGCTAAGAAAGATCTTCAGTCTTAAATCAGCTTTTCTGCATGAAACCTTTCTGTTTAATCCTCTGCTCCAAGTAATTTTATAAATAGATAAAATTGGAAAATCTTTTAAACCACAAAAGTATAATGTAATCAGATGAAACCCTGTGCTATCTTTTCCTTTCCCTAGAATACCCCTGAAGAAACCAGAAAACAGTTTGTTCTTTTCTGGCCCCTGGCAGACATTACATTTAAGATGTGACTAACCAGTTTAAAACTTAAGTAGTAACTTGGCCACATGTTCATGACACTAATGGTGTGATAAAACAGGAAATGAGCCACAAAGTTATTATAATATGTGCAAGAACATCATGCCTTAAAAATGGAACCTCTGGTGAGTGCCAATCAGCTGATCAGCGCTCCTCATCCTTCAAGGCTCTGGTGTGCTCTTGAGGCTGGGACCATTGATCACCTGACCAGTGCTCCCAGCCACAGAAGCACGCCAGAGTAAAGGGATGTGCTCTCATGGCTGGGACCACTGATTGGTTCACCAGCACTCCCAGCCAGGAGAGCGCACTGGAATAAAAGGTCTGACGTGCTCTTGTGGTTCACAGCTCGGATCAGCCGACTGGTGCTGCAAAGCACAGGAGTGCCAGGCACCCAGCTTGCCTGATCCCAGGCTCCCCCTGAACCAGCAATAGGGTACAACTTGGATCTGAATCCCAGTCCCACAGTAATACCTCTTGCCATGCATGTGTGGCAGGAGGCATGACCGATGGGACGGTGGATCAGATCCCATCCCGCCTTTCCCTGAATATCAGTCAGCAGCATGAGTTGCACTCTTCAGCAGTGATGTGAAATTTTTAATGATGGAAAGTGTATCATTTAACAATCCTTTTCTCCCAGTTATATAAAGCCATCATGGAGGTTTTTATGTTGGGATTTTAAAACAAAACCTTTACAACAAAAACTCCTTCCAGCATGCAAGTGTATTATATTTTGTGCAGCATTTCAGCCAAAATGACTACATGCCATTTTGTATTTTTGGGCACAGAACAGGACGTAATCGCCATTTTTCATATCCCAAGACTGTAAGGTCTTAAGACAGATGCCTATTTC
>NW_017728991.1:11750131-11750876 GCF_001723915.1 Gavialis gangeticus | reverse complement strand
TTTGCACAGCCCTAATGAGCTCCTTTGCACTGCTTGGTCAATAACAGCTATCTTTCTAAAATCAGCTGTGACCTTAGGCCTTACTCAACCATGACCCATCACCCTCCATACCCTCCCTCTGCCAGGCCACTGGGAGCCCAAAACTATGGGTCCAAGTGTTCCCTCCTTCCCAGGCACCCCAAGTCAGGCAAGCATACTTTAGAGTTCAGTCAAGCACAAACTCTTTTTTTAGGAGAGAAGTTAAATCAGGGGCGGGCAATTATTTTGGGTGGAGGGCCGCTTAGTGAGTTTTGGCTAGCTGTCAAGGGCCACATGGGTAGCTCCGCCCCGCCCCCAGTTGCTATTTTGGGACTTGAAGTTCTGCCCCCTAATCCCTGACCTTTGCCACCAGAAATCCCTCCCCTTGCCCCTGGAGGTACTTCTTTCTGCAAGGGGTTTTGCCGTTTCTCAGAACCAGAAAAATACCAAATTATATTCTAAAAAGTAAACATCTAAACATCCATTAATTTTATTTAAAAAATATTTTTGTCTTGGTTTACATGTGTTTCTGTAGTGTGCATAGAGGTGATTGTATATAATAGCTTAAAATGAAGTCTTACTCTTGTATATTGTGGGGAGCTGTGGTTATGTGGGTGTCAGATGTGGGTGTGTCTGTGGGAGTGGATAGATGTGGGGGCTGTGAGTGTGGGTGAGGAAGCATGTGGGGGTGTGTGGGGGGTGTGGGTGGGTATGGCGTTTGTGGGGG
>NW_017728991.1:11738914-11749552 GCF_001723915.1 Gavialis gangeticus | reverse complement strand
AGGGTGTTGTGTGTCTGAAGGGCTGGGGGGAGGGGAGGGTGGCTGGGGTGTGTGAGGGGGCATGGGGGTCTGCGTGTATGGCAGTGTGAGGTGAGTGTGGGTATAAATGTATGATGGGGTGTGCATGTGGGGCTCACCCTATGAACATGAACACGCACACAGGGAAATGGCTGGGGATGGGATGGGGCTGGGCTCCTGCTAGTTCCCCCTAAGTCCTACTGCCCCTGGCTCCTGTCATCTTTGACAGGCCGCCAGGAGCAGATAGATATTTTCTAAATTTTTTAGGGGTCTCAAGGGCCAGATAGAATGGCCTTGTGGGCCAGATCCGGCCCATGGGCCATATTTTGCCCACCCCTGAGTTAAATACAGATGACGAAAAGACTAGACTTTATATTGGGAAAACTGTTCCCGCAGGTTTGTACATTTGTATCTTTCTTGCAAAGTACATTTAGAAAACAAGTATCAGATTCTAATCTTAGTTGAACTGGTATATTCTTGGGTTAAGTTCATGGGAGTTGCCCCAGAGTTATTCTATGTGACAGAGGGTACTTTGGTTTTGTAAGTGATATCATCAACTGGAAATAAGAACAAAAGAAGTGCTATATTGGGTCAGACCAATGGTCCATCTAGCCCAGTATCCCATCACCAACAGTGGCAAAAGAGGATGCTTTAGCAGGAGAGCACTGAATAGGGTATATCTAGAGTGATCATAAGCCTCTCTGGTGCCCAGAGGAAACATTTTTGCCACAGGGAACATCTCTGACTATTCTGTTTAATAGATATATTGTCCATGACTTTGTCTAGTCCCATTTTGAAACTGGATATCCTATCTGCACCTGCACCTCCTGCGGTAATGCAATCCACAAGTTTAGCACAATCAAAGACAAAACATAAAACAAATTTACAACTGACTTTATTCTTACCTATTAGTTATAAGCACATTCAGCATTGCTTATAACAATAGGAGATAAATATTTTTCTGTTAGAAAAGTGAGTTTTATGTCCACGGTATCCTTTGTTGTAAGTATAGAACCAGTAGGCCTGATTTTACTGACACACACATTGGGTTGCACTTTTATAAGTTCATTAACTTCAGTGTAGTTATTTCTGATTTACATTAGTGTTCAGTGTCAGTTTGTAAAAGAATACACACGTCTTTATGTAATTTAAATGATCAAATCCTGTATTTCCCTTATGTGCTGGTCATGCCTCATGAAGTCAAGGAACACTTCACTGGAAGTAAGACACAGCTTCAAAAAACAGCAGAAAAAACTTTTGGAGGAAAGATGCATGTAAATCATTAAAAAGACAGAGGGATAAAAAATTACCAGGCCTGCAGGGCAGCAGTAACACTCACAGGGAAATGACACATTTGTAATCCGTAATAAAAACAAAGTCACATTAGAAACGGTCGCATCATATGGTATGTAGGCTAGAACTACAAGAAACAGATTTAAAACAATGCATCTTTACATCCAGATGGTTATATGTACCTTGCAGATTGTGAGTAGGAATAAATATAACTATGATAAATTATAGCAGGGATGGCTAAACTAACTTAGATTCATTTTGAACTCAGTTAAATATTCTGGGTTCACAAGTTGAAGGCTACATTAGGAGGGCCATGTTCAACTTACCAGGAACTGCATAAAGCAGCAGAGAGGACATGGTAAAGCTAGGGACAGAAATTACACATAAACCAGTATAAGTGATTGGAAACTGGTTCAAATCTGTAACACAACAGAAGTTCAGTGGACATAAACCACTTTCAAAATGCCTGCAACTGGTTTAAGATAAGCCTGAATGGATGTAGTATCAGACTTATTGGTTTAGGTTATATCCGATTATTCAAGTTGTTTCAGATCCCCTCCAGATTCAAGGTGTCTGCTGTAGCAGAGCAGGCTCAAATACCCCGCCGGCTTCTGGCCTGGGACACTGCAGGCATGTGGCTGCATTTCCAGAATCAAACATGAGTGTTTGTTCAGTTGCTTATCAGTTCAGGCGATGCAGCTTAGGCTAACTTGTGAAGATTGAATTGATTCAGCCTAGGCTTTTTGACTGTCTGTATTTAGCTTAATTGAAAAATAAATGCAGTTATGTTCTGTACAAAGGGCACATGCATCAGCCTAATTAAAGGGACGTGTGTTATACAGCGTAACAGTTTCTGGATTCCTGGAATTTTTAAAAAATGAAGCAAACTAGTTTCAACTGGGTGTAGGTGGAATATAGGGGTTATATGCCAGGCTGTAGGGCTGCATGTCTCGCATGTTTAATGTGCCCACAGATATACGCAAGGGTTTTGAGTACACTGAGAAAGCAAGATCTGGGCTCAAGACCAGTCTTTCACTGGGTTCTTTGTTACAACATGCTCTATGGGTCTGAGTTGTCCAGCTGTGCTGTGTTTACTTTACATGATAGATTTTGCCTCACATCCCTTGAGAGACTCTTAGTGTCACACATTTTCTTCCTGATATTCAACCTCAATTTCTCCTGTAATTTCTTCCCATAACTTCTAGTTATATAGCACTTACATCCCAATTATATGGCAATTATAAGGTGTAATGTGGGTTCACAGACCTGGTGTTTTCTTCCAAAATGTTACTATCTTCCCATAATGAATAGCCTGCAGAATTCTCCCAGGGAGGCACTCAAGTTGCCTATCCAAAAAGAGAAGATGCTTTAATACCTTGGGACTGTTACCTGAGGCAGGATAACCTTTTATATATTACCCCTTTGAGTAGGAATACGCTGTTGGGTACAGAATCTGCTATCCTGCCTTTATAATTTGGCCCATGGGTAGCATGAACTTTATGTTGCAATGCACATTCTGGTCCAAATTGTACCCTGACTCCTCTCTGAGGAGCTGCAGGGGAGCACAGGATTGTAGGAGGTGAGCAGCAGTGCTTGGAGGCATGGTGATGGCCCAGAGCAGAGAGTGCACATTTTAATTTGACTTGGGGTCTGAATCAGCATCTGAATCAAATTCTCAGGCTTCTGAAAGTTTTTAAAACCCCCTCATGGCTTGAATGTGTGCATTTTCCTTTGTCTTTTGTCATCCATCTAATGTCAACAGATGCAAATCTGCAGCAGCAAGAACTCTGCAGTAGCAGCTACTCTAATTTATTATTGGTGTTAGAATCTCATCTTGATGTTGCAGAATATATTGGACTGTAAGGAAATAAAAACAAAAGCAGAGTGGTAGTAATTACTCATTCTGCTGGCAAGGCTTACAAGTTAGGCATTAAAAATGAACAAACAGCAGGAAAGAGGGTTTTTTTGCAAAGCTAATATAATTTGCTGAATTTCTGCATTACCAAGCACACGTTTGCACTCGGCAGGTTTCACTGGTGACTAAATGATTCTATCCCGTGTCACATTTATCTCACTGACCCTCATGAAGCATTCGCATTTTTATTCCTCCCTTGCATAATAGATTATTCCCTAATAGAATACCATATTAATTATTAATGCCTGTGTTTATATTAGTAAATAAAAATGGAAATCTGGCCTGCTGTTCTCAGGCCCAACATTTTAAATCTAGCACTAAACCTGAGTTTCCACTGTGGAACTCTTGCACTTCACTCATTAAAGTTTAATGTGCTTCCTCTGAATGATTTAAACATTTTCTACTCAGCCATGCTAAAAACACAAAGCAAAACCATCCCCCCAAACAAAACCAAAAACCCAAAAGACAACCAAAGAGATGAACAAAATACACCCCCCACCCCCTGCAGCAACAACTACATTCCCCCCGCAGTCCTTGCTAAAGTAGAAAAAAAATATCATTTCTGGTAAAGAACAAATTGTGTTTAATGCCAGAGAGTTTGATTTGGGATTCAAACTCACCCAAAGTTATGGGATGTTTGAATCTGGGGTGCTGAGTTGGGCTCATCCCTGTCAACATGGCACATGCCTTCAAGGGAAAAATGATGAATTCAGGCTGACAAAATGCTCATCCATGACTTCGTCAGCTGTAATCCTTCCTAAGTCTTCAGCTTCACTCACAGCTCGATTCCAGACAAACTTTCACAACCCTGGAGTCGTTTGCCTTACTCTAAAACCTTAGGCAGCCAACTCAGAGGGTAGCAGCTGGCAGGGGTCTGAAAGCCACGAGCGCAGCTCTCCTGCTGCAGTATACGCTCCTGCCTACCTTCCCCTACCTGCTCTCCCCTGCTTTTTTGACAGGCATTAAAAAGATACGGCATCAGGTTTGGGCACTGCTTGGCATAGCAAAGCCAAGGTGACAGCATCATAGCAAAGCCAAGGTGACAGCATCACAGCTTGCACGCTTATGTTTTACACCATGGTGGAACAGGTGCTGCCTGGAAATTGTGCAGCTTTATTTACCTTGACTAGCCTGCTTGACATATTTTGAGATTAGCAGAGAGAATTTTTTTCTGTTTTAGCTTTCCTATGAAGCCGATACATCTCTGAAATATGAACTTTGGCACATGTGGAAGATGGCTGACTCAGAGGTAATTTTAATTCAAAGGCCTCCCTTGACTTCAGATGGGAATTCTTCCTAGAGAAGCCTTGACTTTAAGGCAGTATTTTGTTCCTTAGTATATTAGGTTAATTCATGGGTGTCAAATGACTATGCCTTGCAGTAGACCCAGCGGGAAAGCACTGAACAGGGGAGGATAAACAATAATTACAGCTAAGGATTCTAATTGCATGGTTATCTGAAGAAACTAATTCATTATTGTTGCTTCTTTTAATCTCTAGTATATATTCCTTGACTCTGTTTTTCTCCAAGAGCTTGTATTATGTGTATTTCTGGGGTGTTTAGGTTCCATTATCATAGATCAGGGCATCACTGCACCATTTGGCTAGGTACTGTGTGAATTAATATGGAAGTCTAGTCCCTGCCCAAAGAGTTCACAGCCCAAGCATTTCAACAGGCCGTGTGAGATCTAATACTGTCTTCCCACAACTATGGAAATCCCCTCTGAAGCCATTTGCTGGTGCGCCGCATCTGGACCAGAGCGCAAGTGGCAGACAGACTCTCTTATTGCTAAAGACACTAAATGAATGAAAGTGGAACAGTAGGGGTTCCCAAGTGCACGACACACTGGAATTTGGCATCAGATCTAGCAGTTTCAGTTAAAACAAAGAGCAGAAAGCTGAGACCAGACTTAAAAATGGAGGACTTTCACACAGGGTGAAGTTTTCCTTTTAATTACGCCAATATACAGCTGGTGTAACTCCTCTGCATATACTCTTAATGAACACTGAAGTGACTGAAAGCAGGACTCAACCCACAGTGTAATACTTGGGGCAAGAAAGTGTCCACATACAAGCACGTGCTGCATAATACTGTGAGAGAACCTATTACATTTCTGAGCGTGAAGTGGTTATATATACAAAATTTTCCTGTGGCAAGGAAAAGTGGCCAGGAAGATATAGTTCTTCAAAACGCAGTTTCATAGTTTCACAGATGTTGCAGGGGTGGGCAAAATGCAGCCTGTGGGCCAGATGTGGGCCACCAGGCCATTCTATCTAGCCTGCGGGGCCCCTAAAAATTTAGAAAATTAATATTTATCTGCCCCCGGCTGCCTGTCATGTGGCTTTAGATGGCTTGCTGAAACTCAGTAAGCAGTCCTCCGCTCAAAATAATTGCCAGGGGGCTGGTCAGGATTGCAGTTCCTTTTTGTAAACATAAAGCTGGTTGGAAAATATACCACAAAGAAACTGCCACAATTTCAGATGAAACTGGAAGGATTACAAGATTATAACTAAACATTTCACACATTCCATTTAATTCAGAAAATACCACCATTTGTATAGTATGCTACTGGCTGAGTCAGGCTGTTGATAGTCTCCCTCCCTTCTGACACATACAGAATAATTCCAAGTAATTGTGCTGTTCATTATAGAGAGAATATTCATTCCTAATTTTATTTAAAAATATAGAGGTATCTAATTGTGGTGCTGGTCAGATGGGAGGAAAAGCTGAAAATAGTAGTACTCCTCATTGTAAGGAGAGCTACTATAGGCGAGTCTCATCAACTCCAAGTGGTGTTATAATTGGCCAGTAGTTTCTAGGAGTCATCCTTAAATGGTTATAGGTCTTTCTGCTCTGTTCTGCAAAGTATATGATGAGTCTAATCTTCCCCTTTCTTACCAATATTTTCTACCCTCCTCTACCTCTACTTTTAAATTTGGCAGTTGTTTATATGTCAACTCAGTTTTGTTTTTATACATCTTCCCATGAGAGCAACAGGACAAGACTGAACAAGAGGCACTGCTTATCACCAGTCAGGATCCCAGTTAAGGTTTTCCTTGGAACCCGGTCACTTCCGTAGTCCAAACATTGTGACGTACCATTGATTTATGAGCTGGGACAATCTCTCCCTGGTCTTATAAACTCAGCAGAATAGGTCGGTTGTGAATAGGGGTATGGAGCTGCTCACCTGGGTGCAAAGGAATCCTTGCAACAAGGCCATTTTATAGTTGGGCAGCTGTGTTGTACATGCACTTATGGACCAGAGGCATTAGCAAAGGAAGGGAAGGACTTTATCTGGCCAAGAAGAACTTCCACCAATGGGAGCCAAATAGGACTCAGATGTGAGAGGATGTCCAAATCCCTCATTTGGACATACTGTCAGGAACTGAGAATTAATTGCAAGGTTCGGACATGGGGGGCACGTCTACACATCGCCGTATGGTGACATGGTTACTGCACTGTGCTTTAGTGCACGGCACGGTAACTGCCAGTACTATGCCACGCATGTGGCACATGGTTCGTTTTAGCTGTGACTTTGCCATAGTGGCACGCTTATACGAGGGAGCATGCCGCTACGGTGAAGTAGCTGCTGGTCAAATGTAGACTGACATGATCACTGCATTGCCATAGCGCATTGTACAGTGATGTAGTGTGTCACTACAGTAATGCAGGGTGATATTTAGATGCACCCAGGTGTACTAGCAAAACTGGCAGTATCTGCCATAGTCTGTTATGGCAGAAAGTTATATTCATCTTGAAAGGCTAAATATGATCATAGGGTGCCAGTTGCGTTCTCCAACCCTGAAATGGACAGAAGATGGCAGTAATACCCTGTCCTTTGAATTGAGTCCAACAATATATATTCATTAACCTTGTACATATGAAAATACATGTGAAAATGAATCAATCACGTTTCTGTGATTTTACAGCTTAACGCTGTAAAGATTTACCCATCCTAATACTCCCCATTTGCAGAAGTAGCTCCACTGATGTCAATCACAAACAATCAGAAATAGAAAATAGAAGCAGAAACTCCGATACCATGGGAGAACACATCTTCTTTTACAGTTACCACCAAAAGCACCTGGCGTCTCTTAGGCACACAAGTAAATGGCCAGCTTTTCAGAAGTGCTGAAAGCCCCGCAAGTGCCACTGTGTTCCTTAGCATACAGGAAATGCTGAAAACATACAAGTGTGCCCATTAATAAATTATAGTAATGCATGTGAAACGTGAGATTCCCATTCCTTCTCAGAATCCTGCAGTGGGAAAGCTTCATGCGCTGGACTGTGTGTGTAGTTGTCCATTTAACCCACATATCAGTATGCACTCCAGGTCCCCCTCTATTCCTGATCCAACCCCAGCCAGGACCCTTTTATCTCAGGCATTAACTCCAGTAGCTCTGGAAACTATGGTTCAGTCCCAGGGGTGCTGGCCACATAGCTGGACATCTCACCAGCTTCTGGGCATGTTCTGAGAACGAGAGCTGCCCCACTAAGCTGAAGGTTAGAGCATCAGGACTCGTAGTAGGGATTGTATCTTTTATTAGACAAACAAGATTTTTGCAAAAAAATGTCTTTCGGGCACAAACACCCTTCATCAGGCATTGGAGAAAAGATTGTAGAAGTTCTCCTGGGTAGAAATGAAAGTTCATATTTCCTAGGATTTCACAGAGGAGTCAACAGATGGAAAACTCCTCTGGGCAGGCAGCTCTTAGCTGGTAAGGAGTCTCGCACTTGTGAGGTTCTGTCATGATGCAAATTACTTTGAAACAAAGGCAGGATCACAGGTTTCAAGTGGTCACAGTTGCTTCCTGCTTGGGAAAACATGAAGATTTCATTGAAAAAAATCTACCCAGGAAAACTTTACAATCTTTTCTCCAATGCCTGATGAAGGGTGTTTGTGCCTGAAAGCTTGCAATTAAAGACTTTTTTTTTGCAAAAAATCTTGTTGATCTAATAAAAGATATCGTCTCTACTGCGAGTCTTGATTGCCTTTTCTTCTAGACCAATATGGCTACAACCTGGAGACCTGACACAAGGATAGAATATGGCATCCATCCATCCCTGATGTTCCACTGGGGTGCTGCAGAGTCCCGTGGTAAGTTTTAGGGCATGCACAGCCACATGGTAACAATTAACTGGTTCACTGCAAGAAATGTTAGCATTAGCAACCCCATCCATACCACAGCATCCTCAAGACCCTTTGAAGTTATATAATCAGCCCTGGGGAAGGTGGTGCTGGAGGCTGAAAGAATCCCAAGGGCAGGGAGGAGAAAATGCTGCTCCTGAGTACCTACATGGGCATCCTCTCTCCTTAATGTTGTCAGCCCTGAGCGCTCTTGGAATCTGTACTCTGAGACCGGGGGGGGTCCTGACTATAGACTCTGAAGCTGCCTGTGTTAGATTCTTGTTTTCCCAACATTGTGGGGAAAATCTGGGACACACATATTGAACCAAAGCCAGCCTTGATATAAAACAGGTGAGACTTCCATTCACATCTAAATGTGTTATACGCACTTAGAGCAGTGCTTTATTTGATCTGCCATCCCAAGATGTCCATCACAAACTCACACAATACCTTTTTAGAATAAAACCTGGTAGAGCAAACTGGGAGCATGGTAAAAATTAATGACAAAGTTAAAAGCAATGTAAAACAAGTCTGAAAATACGCCAAATTCATTTAACTTTTCTTTGTCCCGTTTATATCAGGTGCCTGATTTACATAAAATGCATTTCAGATAAACAATGGACACATGTAAGTAAAATAATGCAGAATTAAAATCACTTATTATTTTAAGCTGTACAGGATACGGCTATACACTTCAAAGCCACATACAATAGATCTGAAAGATGAATCACCAAAGAATTCACATTAGAGAAAGTGATTTTTTTTCCTGTCTTGCCATGAAAATCTGACTTTTATTCCTCTGAAAGTTCTTTAATGAGTTCCATAAACTATGCTTGGCAGAAAGCTTTATAAAAATTAACTGTGAACTATACAGAAAAAGAAGGCACAGCATATGCACAGTACCCAAATGAACAGATTTACTCTCTTCAAGAAGTCCCTGCTGGTGCCACACACTACAGCTACATTTGTGCCGGGTTTCCATTAAAAACTGCATGCGGAGAGGCAGAATGGGGTAGTGGACTGCACTACAGGTTAGATGCCGAGATCCCCAGGGATCTGCCAGCGATTCGCCGCAGGGCTTTGGGCTGCTCGTTTAACTAGTTTTTCAGTTTCCAGTTTAGCAAAATATTACTTATAATCCTGTATATGTCTACATAGGATGCTTTGAGAGCTTGTGTTCATTTTGTGTGTTGAAAACAAAATATTGGGTTATACAAAGAGTTATGGTATCATTTTCTTGGGTAAAAGCTGCATCCTGTTGCAGCCTTAGTTGCGACTACCCATGTCACTAAAATCTATCACTCAAAGTATAAATTTCTTTACCATTTAATAAGTGACACACATGAACAAATAGAGCTACAGCAGCTTTCAGATAAAGAAATGAGTTCCAGCCATAGTCCAGGCTTACTGGGTGACTACGTAGCCCCTCTGGATTTTGTGATATGGCCTGATAAGAGTCCTACCTTAACTCACATGTATTCATTACAGGAGAATATTTCTCCTATTCCATTCCCATCAGACATGTGGTATATACTCTTCAGGGTTTAAGGCCCACGTGTGAAAAAAAGAGACAGTACTTTTTTCAAGCTAAAGTTTGGCTACCAATTTCTGATAGGAACAACGGTGATAATGGCCGAAATACAAGGAGATGCTCTTGCACTAACCAACCAAGCAAGAGAGACCATTTTAGTTATACTGGTAATGATAATTAGTCATGGCAAGGAGAAGGGGGATACTTTCCTTTGCTTTTAGCTAAGCCCTGCATTGCTGCCTTTTAAAACAAAGCATGCAACATGGCATGATGCCATGTGCCAACTGAGAATCAATATCATTTGCTAGTATTTTTGGACCAAAACACCTTCCCAACAAAATCTGGATTTAGTCAAATTGCCCCTTTCTGTTTTACCAGGAAAGCATAATTTCAAAAATATTTTCCAAACCTTTTAGGAAAAATTTGGAACAAGCCATTTTGTTTTAATTGAAAATGTTAGCGTTTACATTTCTGAATGCAACATTTTGAGAAATGTTCATTCTGCAAAATGTTTTGATATTTTGACCTTTCCACTAGTTCAAAATGAAAATACTTACTACTACTAAAAAACCCTGGGAAATTCCCTTTTCTAAAAAAGCATCCCTGAGTTAGCAATATATTTTAATCTCTTTTATTCTACACTGTTTCTATGTTAATAATGCTACCAAATGTACTAATGTTACTACACAGTGATTACTGTAATATCATAATACAGCTCATACTGTATTATAAGCCAGACCTAATATGACTGCC
>NW_017728991.1:11731825-11738770 GCF_001723915.1 Gavialis gangeticus | reverse complement strand
CCCCCCCCCCCCCACACAGAGCAACCTGGAAACTACTCATCTTCTGATTTCAAAATAATTTAAAATACAAAACTCGGCAAGAATATCCAAGATACACTGGCAAGAGATCGGTTCTCAGCATAGATGTTTTATTTTCCTTTAGCTTTCCTTCTTAACTCTATCTTCCGTCATCAAAGTTTTATTCATGGAAACCACAGGATGAGAGAGTGCTACATTACGAAAGGTTTAAAGAGAAGAACTGGAGTTATGCTGTTTAAACCGGGAAAATTACAGAATGCCATACACCTAAATCAGTACAAAAACTAGAGTTAGTACTTTTGTTGCATTTATGCGTCAGCTAATAACTACCTGAAATATATCTAGACTGAGGCATGCTCTGCTGGAGTCATTACTCTGTCACAAAGGAAAATAGAGCAGCGCTGGAACGTCTACAATATATTTTATTGTATATTACTGAAGCACTGGCCCAACTTGTATCCTGGCTAGCTTCTTACTCCACAGAAATAATTAAGATGAATTATTGGAAGTCCTCTTTATTCCAGCTAATAGTGGAGGAGGAAAAACAGTCTGAACAAAGGGGTGCAATGAATAGAAATAAAATAAAAACAAAAATAGATACTGCTATAAATTGTTTGTTCTAATATACAAGTCACAGAGGAACTGGAAAATGTTAATGTGACAAAGGTTATTACTTTTAATCACAGCCATTACAATGGCACTAGTGGTTACCAGAGAAGCCAAAGAGCAACTTTGGGCTTCAGGAAAGAGAAAGAAAAGACAGATGTTACAGCCTACACTCCACTTCTCATCGCATGTAGCTGACAGTCTTCTGTAGATGACAATATGGTACGGCTACTATGGGACAAGTATTAGGTATGCAAGGGTAACACATATGGTCTTATAGGGCAGCTGCGGGGTACACATACCCCAGGTCCTGCAGTTTTTGCTTAGGCTGCACTTTGTACTGTGACGTATTTGAGCAGGTAATCCAGTAAACCTAACCCCCACTAACTTTCACATATTAAAATACAACTTTTTATGTATTCCCTAGGGCTAAAATGTATTAGCCGATATGCTTCAAAACAAAAGAGCCTTTATTGTAGTGTGGGCTAGAGTGGTGAAAGTATAAATGGATATACTTTTCCAACATCACACACCATGAAACCATAATGATCTTCTGGGAGACAGTATGGTTATGCGGCTGAGGTTCAAGGTCATTGTCTTTAGTGCTTATCAGTTGCTATCAAGAAATAATCAAATTCATGATCCCATTTCTTGGCAGATCCAGAAACTGCATTAATTTTAGTGATGAATCCTAGTTCAATGATCACTGCCAGCAAATTATTGCACTAGGATGACTGCACTGTACTTCCTGTCTTCTCTTTTACATATCTGGATAAAAAAAAATAAAGCTAATGTAAATTAAAAATGATTACATTGAACGATACATAGTGACATTGGATTGATTAAAAATGCAATTTCAATAAAAAAGGTGGCTGCCCTCTGGAAGGCTTACTAAAGGCTGATAGAGAAGAAAGGGTTGGGAATAACGGTAGCGTGGATTTTAAGTATTTGAGCTTCAAAATGCTGGCCTGTCATTAGTAATCCTCACAGTCCAGCACATCTGGTGTTATCCTCCATTACTATAAATTGGTGCCATTGTCGGTGTCTGGATGGAGAAAGCTTTCTTGGTGAAGAGCACAGTAAGGTACAAAGCAAGTGTTCAACTCATTTCTGATGTGATCCAAGTATTCCCATCACTACTTCTGAGCAACTACAAGCCCACCAGCAGCTTGGTGATCTGAAATGTCTAAATTAATCGGACTGAAAAAACAAGCTGGAATTGTTTGTCTTAAACAATGTAGTCATGTGATTCAAATGAAACAGGTGTAAGATGCAAAAGTCCAGACAAGATATTCTACTTTGTTTTTTTCTTTTCTGTAAAGCCAGCCGCCTCATCTGTTGCACTCACTCTCTTTTAGTAAACATTAATCTGCACAGATGGTGAAACATAGTAATCTCTTCTACCAGCTGCAGAGTGGAATTTTTAATGAAATGGGAATTTGAAGGTTTTTACCGAAAGCACTGGAATCCCTTCTATTATTTCCCGTGATGCCCAGATTACTTTGACTGTTATTTGACATATACTGTATTGTAAATATGATAGCAGCATAGCTTCTGTCACAACCCAAGAACTACCATTTCCGAGCAGATCTTTGTTGCAAGAAGTTATTGAAAGCACTCGCGTCTAACAAAAAATAAGTAATTTGCCATTAATACATCCAGTACAAAAAGTCAGAAAATTACAATCTGTTAAGATCTTTATTTTCCTTCTAATGAGATTTAAAATGTTTTAGCCTATCTAGAAACACTAAGTTAAATGAAAGGTTAAATAAAGGGGAGTTTGCAAATGAAGAAGCACATTTGGAAAACTGCCAGAATGATAACAGGATTTAAAACAGTTGTGTAGAGGAAGTATTTAATTATTTAAGTTGCAGAAAAATATCATCTTGATTTAGAGAAAGAAACTGTGACAACCTTGAGATGCTGTAGCCCCTCTATAACTGAAGTCCTGATTCAAGGAGCTGTTCCTACTTAATGCCCACTAACAGCATGATCACTTGAGCACTGTTATACCTAGGGATGAAAGTAAAAACAACACAGAATTGCTTGCCTGAATCTACTTCTAAAATTGGCAACTGGAGCAGTTACCATACGGGGAGAGACTAATGAAAGCTAAGACTCAGTTTGGAATAGGAGATGCTCTGTTTACCAGGGCACACTTTGGAGGAACTAGGAACAACGGCCACAAACTGACGGAGAGCAGATTTAGGTTAGACATCAGGAGGAACTCCTTTATGGTGAGGGTTGCCAGAATCTGGAATGGGCTCCCAAGGTAGGTGGTGCTCTCCCTTACCTTGGGGGTCTTTAAAAGGAGGCTAAACATGTACCTGGCTGGGGTTTTCTGACCCCAGCTCTCTTTCCTGCCCAGGACAGGGGGTCGGACTCGATGATCTGCAGAGGTCCTTTCCGACCCAAACATCTATGAATCTCTGAATTCATGGAGGATGGATGTATTAATGGCTATTGAACAGAATGGCTTGAGAAGTTTCCTCTGGCATCTCTAAATCAAAAAATCATGGTTACCAAGGAGGGTACTGAACAGAGGATAGAGATCAGTCTAGAGATATCCGATTCAGTGCTCTCTCTCTATAGCATCCATGATTTGTGCTACTATCAAAGATAGACTACTGGGCTACATGGACCACTGGTCTGTCCTGGTATAGCATTTTTGCTGTTCTTATGTTCTATTTCGATTTTAAGGCACAAAAATCGAAAAGGAAAGAAAGTATTTGCCTCAAAAGTGGTAGGAGGTCTCTGGTACCGATGCAAAGGCATTCTACTACATTTTAAATTATTTTGGACCAGGGGCTCTTAATCATGATACCAGAGAAGCAGAAGTATTCAGCAGAATCAAGTGTTTTGATATTTTCTTAAAGAAGAGAGGAGTGATTAAATATAAAGCCTAGTTTACTTAGTTCTCTTGGTTGAAATCCCATGCCAAAATAAAAAATTAGTTAATTAAACACTAATTTGATGCTATCCAGAATTTACACAGTAATGCAAGTATGGAGCATCAGCTTAAACAGGCTTAAGTTAAAGTGTCAAATGACTTCTTATACCTCCATTATTAACAGAAGTTGTTTGTTCTTTTCCTTGTGTAGGCAGAACACAATGTGTAAACTCAATACTGGTGAGGCGTAGTATGAGGGGAAAAGAACAGGGCAAGAGGAAAGTCCTGGGAAACCCAAACAAGGGACATTCACCCCAGGTGCAGAGGGAAGCCTGGCCAGAGCAGGGAGCATGCTGCTGCATTTCTGTGGTGTGTGCCCCCTGCAAATTGGCGGAAGGAACGTGCAGAAGAGTATTTCCAGCCCAGGAGAGGAGCATCCAGAAAGGGACTGCTTCTGATAGACTGGGACAATGCCAGAGGCCTCCTCTGCCAAAAGCATCCCATGGCCAGCAGGCATTGAGGAAAGTGGACCCACTGGTCAGAGTGGTTGGAGGACCACCAACAATCCTTGAGATACACCAAGGCAGGGAATCACCCGAGGACTGCTGGATGAAGATTTGGTCTGTGAGTTCAGGGGCACTGCCCCGTTGCTTCTTTTTCACCCCCTTTTTTTTTTCCGTTGTTTTTTTGGGGTCATGCTCCCCTCCCATGGCACCAGCAAAAGTGGCTGGAAGGAGAGCTCCCCTTCTGGATGGTGCTTGGTGGCCCTTACCCTGAGGATCCAGGGCAAGGTAGGCGCCTGGCGAAAGGTTGTAATTTTTTTTTATGAGTTGATTTGTCCATAAAGGGACTGACCTGAATTAGTTAACCCAGGAACCTGGAAGGCATTGATATAATTTGTTTTGATTACCTATTTAATTATTTGATTGGATTCTTAAGGGACTGAGCTGAACCAATTAACCCAGGAACCTGGGAGGAATTGATTTGGGGTCATAAGCCTTACAGAATTCACATGGACTGATCTCAGTTGATAGAGCTATGAATCAAGGAATAATTGACTTAAAAATGACTCAGGGAGCCTGAATGAATGGGTTTAAACTCCCAGATAGCTATTTGACAAGCCAGTGCTTAGCTGCTAGCGACACTAGGGGTGATACAAGATCCAAACCCCAACAGGCATTATCCAGGATGTGGGAAGGCTGGGGTATGAGGGGAGGCAGAGCCCCACAAAGAAAACCCTCTGACAGAACCAGCCAGGATCCCCACCAGCCCCACATCTAGCTCCCAATAATTAAAAGACATGGCAGGCGAAATAAGAACATCAGAATTGGCGCTGGCGGTGATATCTGGTGCCCAGAAGGCTCCCTCTGGTAAAGGGTCAGGTAGGCATGGGCCATAGCTATATAACACCTACCTCCGACGCATGGCAATGGAGAGAGGACAGTTTTTCCATCACCAGTACAATTAATCAATCAGACAAGCTCTGTATAAATTAAAACAGTTGAAAACAGCTACAGTTAAAAAAAATTGTTAATATTTATTTCATTTATATCCTGGCTTCAGAATGGGTGATGTAAATCAGATGAGATATTCACTGAAGCAAGTAGGACTGTGTACTCAAAAATGCATTTACGTACCACAACTCTTGAGGTAGAAAAATATTATTATTGCCATTTAAAAATTTTTTTTTCTACATTAAAATGACCTTTAAGCCTGATATTCTTTATGTTCTTTTAAAATATTTTTACCACTTGCATAGAGAGGAAGGATGCACAGAGCCCCAGGGACTTCATCCACAAAACAAAAGTTTCCAGAATCAGGGACCTCAGATGTATATTTGTGATCACTCCTTCCTCTCAAAAAAGCTGCTGAGTTAAATTTCATAGATTCATAGATTGTAAGGCTGGAAGGGACCTCGGAGGATTATCTGGTCCAGCCCCCTGCACCAAACAGGAAAGACAACTGGGGTCATTTGGATGTCATTCTCTTAACTTCAGGAGTTATGAAGCTACACATCCCAAATTGGAAATGGTTCCTTTAAGCCCGACAAGATAGGAGAAAAGACAAGCATCAGAACAATTGACTAGCAACTACAAACAAAAGATCGGGTGGCATTACACACATGTGCAGCCAAATGCAAAAGCCCTTAATCAGTTTAAGTGCATTTAGCATAAATAGGGACCTGACCCATACTGTACAAACACTGCAAATAAAGGTTACCTATACATATGCCCAATGCCTGCTCCAACATGTTCTAATTAGAATGCGTCAGAGCAGACTTAATTAATCTAGTCGGAGTGGACTTGATTACTCAATTAATCATGTCTGCTGAAGTGTTCTAATTAGAATGCTCCAGCAGCCTTGGCATCATGTGTACTCAGCGTCCCTGCATTTCAAAATGGCGGTGGGGGTGCTTTAAATAAAGCTGGTTGAACTGTCTGCCATTTTCAAGCATGGGATGCTGAATACATGAGATGCTGTGGGTGTTTTAGTTACAGCAACTCCTGAAGCTGCTCTAATTAAAACACCCCCCCCCAAACCTTGCAGCATGCATAAAGATGCCCTTTAAAAAGGCCAGTGAGTGCACTGTGTCTTGGTTCGCCAGGACCTGGGACTTCTATGTTACTGCCTGCATATGCTTGGTTAATCTTATTAAAATCAAAAGGCTGGCAGTCCACGAAAATAACCCAAGGGCAAGATAAACAGTTTTGAAATGAGTAAAATAAGTGTTTTGTGTTATGTATGTGAGCACACAATCTCCATTGTAATAAGGTTATCAAAGTGCTGGGTCAAATCAACTCAATCAGTTAAAGTGCTATAAAATATGGATGATGAGGGAATACATGAGATCTTGATGTGAATAATAAAATAGCCAATAAACTCTCTAAGATAAACCAGTCTTTCATGCATCAATACAAAATGCTGTATACTTCACATTAAGTGTGGTGAATATAGCACAAATGAAAATACAGCCTGAAGAAGATATTTACTGCAATAACAGAGAATTCTACTTAATGCTGTGGAGTACAACACTGCCCAAGTGATAGTTTACTTGACTAAAGTCTGGTGAGTCAAATTTTCTAAAGCAACTCAGCGCCTTAAAATGCAGCTAAATGCCAAATGGGATTTTGCAACGTGCTCAAGTAGGTTAGATGCCTGAATTCCAGGAACATTTGTAAATTCATATCTGCGTGCTTAGGCACTTAGCTACCTTTACAAACATAACCCTAAATCCAATACCAATTTTCCATTGAACACTTTTTTCCCCAGTATCACCTCTAAACAATATTTCTGTGAGAAATATTTGCTTCTTTTGAAGTATTTCATTTGTTTTGCCTTCCACTTCTGCTAAAGATGCGCAATTACACACAGAAGAAAATTGTGTGTATTTTTTCCAGTTCTCCTCCCCCCCCCCCCCCCCCCAATACCCT
>NW_017728991.1:11726371-11731686 GCF_001723915.1 Gavialis gangeticus | reverse complement strand
CCCCCCCACCCCCCCGGAAATACCATGTCTTTTTTTCCCCAATCAGCTCCGCCATAGACCCTTTTTTTTTGGCCTACAGTGCCTGTTAAAATAATTTCTCAATTATACATTATTTCAAGGAACATAATTCATTTTAGATGGGACATTCCATGAGAATTATGTGCCTCCTCTCTTACACTTTTAATACTTGTTTATATTAAAAATAAAGCATCATTAGAAATAATAAACCAAAGGAGGATTTAGCTAGAGCTGCATACACAAGTGTATACATTTTACAGCATTTTAAATTTCCTACATGCATGTTTTTCTGCATTCCTAAACTTTGGGGCTTTGTTATGTACAGCATTGAACAGTTGAGCCTCGGCAGGTTGAGACATACAACTATGCCCAAGTTCAGATTTTCAGGTTATTGCATTTTGGTAAGCAGCTTCTGTAAAGGCTAGAGTTCTCTAAAATATGACCAGTGTATATTTTGGCCCACATTTTCCAAACACATACCTATGGGGGATGGTATTCGCATCAGTTTTTCTTATAACTGGAACAAGTGGTCTCATATTTTATGGAAAATGCTTTTGGATTATTTTTAAATTGTTGCCATTACTCGGCTTTTGCTCCTATTGCTCAACATAAAGCTCCAGGAAGGATTGATCTAAATCAATGGAACTAAATCACAGTATTCAATCATGATTTAAATCCCTAAGCAGAAAACCATGATTTAAATCATCAACTTCAATCTTGCTTTGTGTCTGTACTTTTAGTTTAGTTATTTTTTTCCAAGAGAATTCTCATTTGTTAGTACAATTTTTTTTTACTATTTTTTGCTAACTGTGAAGATATACGCCTTCTGTGTAACTGTATGTCTGCAATTGTACAGCTTAATAGTCATGAAACACCATTCTTAATTCTTGCATTTTTTACTGTTAGAGAAGGGTGATCAACACATTGCTATATTATATGACAATTATTGTTCTATTTGTGATTTGTGTCAAGGTACGTTTGGATGGTAATACGAATTCAATTAGAATGTATAAAAATAGCATCTTTATTTTTTTTAGCTAAGGACAGCTACATGTTGGATTCATAAGGAAAAAAAGTATATCAAAGCATGCTTTGCATATAAACTAACTGATTATTAAACAAAGGAAATATCAGTGAGGGAGCTGAATTGATTCTGGTCACCGCGTCCTTCAAGATTTTAGAACTAGTTGTTCTCAAGCCTCTCAAAACTCATTTTTATTCATAGATTGGAAGAGGGAAACAAGCTTTCCTGCTTTTCAACTTGTAGTTGCCTTCTCAACTTTGAATGCACTGTACATTACAATTAATCAACTGAATAAACTAGGATTAAAAAATAGTCTCTCTGGGTGCATCCACATGTGCAACTAGTGCAATGCAATAAAACTTGGCACAGTTTGTACTGGAGTCAACTGCTCCCAGGTGCAGCATCTACATGTGCGCCTGGGACTGTAGCACGTTGAGCCCAGGGCAGTGCAGTCCTGGGCTGGCAGGGAGCCCGGTGGGGTCAGCTTCAGGCTCCAGGTAGCAGGGTTGGGCAGCAGAGGGGCTGGCTGGGGTACGAGGGTGCTACAGTACACAGCTAGCTGGCAGGCAGCTCCCGCACTTTAGCATCCTTGTGCCCCAGCTCAGCCCATGTCACAGTCTACACGTGCATTTGATTGCACATAAATTCTCCACTGTAAGATACGGCAGAGTTAATGAATTTACTGCGTGCTAATACTGGTGCACGTGTAGACAGTGACACTTTACTGTGAAGCTAATTAGTCTACTACGCAGTAAAGCGTATGTGTAGATGCACCCTCTGTGTTTCTAGCAGAGATGGCTACTGTCAAAAGCTGGCTTAGCACTTCAACAGACTCTGTTTCCAAGTGTTTGGCCCCTTGTTTCCATCAGTTTGGGAGCATAACTTTCTTTAAGATTTCAACAGGAAAGGTGTACTGCTTTAGTATTGCTTATAAGGTTGTTACACCTTTGAATGATCTATTGTCTCTGTCTGACAGTCTATAGAGTTTTGAAAAGTCAGACTCTTTGCAATGTCAGTCTGCCTGTAACTTGACTTTGTCAGGTATAGAGGTCATTATTTCATGTAGCTGCATATCTTTCATTATTCTGCTCTCTGATTAAATGGGAAAGAAAATCCTTTGCATTTCTTTGGAATTATGGGGACAAATACTGCTCCCAGCTACACCAAGCTAAGTCAGGACTAATTCCATATGCCAGTGTAACAGAACCAGAGTCAGGCCCATGTTCCAGGGTTGATTTGGTTAATTTTGCTGGCACAGTAGGCTGAAGATGTATTTATAGTTTCCAAGCTTTTCCTTCTACTTTGCATATGTTTGGCTCTCTATCTTCTGCACTTTTTGCATGGCATAAATTTAATTGTCTAGGTTTTCTTAGAAAATGTAATGAGGGCAATGGCAGTTTCTTTGTGGGAGAGTAAAATTACATCAATTCACCTACAGGAATCATTATTTGCTTTAAAAATATGTTCTTTTGTTTTTTTATTCAATCTTACCCCTTAGACATCTTGACCACATGCAAGTCTTACTACCACCATTAATTCTCTTTCTGGACTATCATGGGGTTATAAAGTTAAACTGATAACTGATACGGTGTTCAAAGCACTCACAGATGAAGAATGAGCTAGGGAAGTTATGGCATATTCAGCTTCTAGCAAAGCTTTGACCACTTCATTTTTAATGGAATGTGTGTAAAGAAAACAAAAAGTCCACCAGAAAAGTAGCTTCATGGGGAAAATATCTAAAACAGTGATGCTGCACTCCAGCTAGTAGGGGCATTTGTAAAAGTACCATCAACCTTCCATAGAGGATCTAGTTTGAAGCACAAAAATGATTTTTGGATTTACTAGGATAAGACTATTTGGAACCATTCCCTTTGCTTGCCGCTATCCTGTTACATCCCTTATTCCATTCACGATGCAGAGAGTCTCCATCTGCTGATGTGATCCTTTTAATCCCTATTCTGGGGACATCTAAGCAGCCATATTTAGTGAAATTGTAAAAAATATTCCTTCTTTTCCCCCTGCTCTTTTATTTAAATCCTGTTTCAAGCTGTTACATGAACAAAATCATTGTTCCAGTGATTATAATGTTAGGAGGTAGGTGCAGCTGATTAGAGCAGTTAATCAGATCTACTTACAAAAAACATATTTATATTTACAACAGCTCTTTGAATCCTTTATATACTGCCTTATTAATTTTAGCAGCCTAATGATTAATTGTATTGGAAAAAAAGTGTTACTGTTGCCCTGCTGAATTCTTACATTTGAGTCAAATCTCTCGCTAGTAGAAATGACCAGGATGTTCAAAAATGATTTTCATTTAAGATTGGTAAAAATGAATTGTACTAGTCAATTTGGCATGAGTACAATGACAACATTTTCAGTACTGACTTCTGCCTTATGATTCCATTATGCGGAAAAAACACAATCAACTAGGGTCTTGAATTTATAAAGTGACTCTTAAAATAGTCCCGAGGTATACAATATTAGCCATATGTCTAATTTTCAGGATTGAAATGTTGCATTACTGGCAAGAACCAGCAAAGATTCAAGAAATATTTTAAACATTAAAACATAAGCAATTTAAATTATTTTTCATATTAAACTGAGGATTCTGCACTGTTTGAAGCTACAGTTGTAAATATCAAAGCTATAGCATGCTTGCTTCATGGCTGGTACAGTCTTTTACTAAGATAACTATGGATGCAGAATAAAGTTTGATGGTGAGCCTTAGTAAAAAAGAAAAGAAAAGACAATCTGTAATTGAGAAATTGAGGCAGGAACAAACAGCAGTTCCATTTTCTCCTTAAATGATAATGGGGTGTTTTACAAAATCTACAATGGCACTTTTATTATATTTGCATTCGTTCCAAGTACTCCATGTGAAATCCTCAACCCACTAACTTCAACGGCAAGTCTCCCACTGATGACAATGAATTTAGGATTTTGCCATAAATATCCTCTCACATCTTTGTCAGTTTGCCCTTGTCCACTGTCAGTGACTGTAAAGTGTATCTTTGTGTTCTTGACTTACACGGCCAAGAATTTCATCCACAGAACCAAACTGTCCACAGTCTCTTTGAATTTATCCTGACAGATACTGTAGAATCTGTAGATGAACAGTTACAGTCAAACACGTGCTGACTTCAGAAGAAATTATGTCTTTTGCTCTGAACAACCTTCAGAGACTGCATTCATCTACATGTAATTCCACCCTCACTAGATCTTAAAAACCATTCCTAGTAGGTTGATGTAATGCAAATGTTATTGGCAGATGCCTACGTGGATATGTGCAACAGAACACCTCTCTGGGTGTCTGTCACTTTAAGGGTTGGAGCAGGGAGCTGCCAGGTGGCTGATGAGTGGCCATTTTTGAGAGCTATGTTATAAAAGCAGAGCAGTTTGTGTTCAGCTGGGTGGGGAGTAACATCGCCCAGAGGACCTCCTGCTCCAGGAATATCTTGGAGGTAAGGGTGAGGCTATGGGGAAGGAGGAGGCCTCATTGGTCCTGGGCGTGACCTAAAAGTGCACTCTGCTGGGATAGGGTGGCCTGGCGGGAGTGCCAGTGGTGTGGCAGCCCCACACAATTACCAGGACTGCATACCTTCCCGGTGAAAGGAGGGTTGGGGAGCCTTAATAACCCATGCCCCCACCATTGGTGAGTTACTAGGAGGGTTGAAGGGGGCCAGGCATGCAGAATAGTTGCACGGGAGCCCAATGGGGTGTTGGACCCTGGAGTGAGGGCCAGGTATGCTGAGTGAGCAGCACATGAGCCCTAGGGGTGTAAGAGCCCTGGGAGAGGGTGGAGTGAAGGTCAGGCATGCTTAAGTGAGAGAAGCACCTGAATCTGTTGGGGTGGAAGACTGCAGGCCCCAGAGAGTAGGGGGTGGAGTTGTGGCCCGAGAGAGAGGTGCAGTGGTCCAGTGAGGGGCTGGGGTGAAGCAGGCCCATAGTTGAGCGATTGCTCAGTCCCATTCAGGTGAGGGTCACGGGAGAGGCCCAAAACACCATGCCAGGGCTAACCGAGGGATGGAGAGAAAAGCCTGAGGATCTCCCCAGTGTAGGGCAGAGGGAGTGTGGCCTGGATAGGCAGTATGTAAGAGTCCCTTGTAAGAGGGGCCGAATGTGAGAGGCCCTTGTGAGATGGGGGTGGTGAGTGTATGGCCTGAGAAGGCAGCGTGAGAGAGACACAACTGTGTGTCCAGTTCGACCCGGTTTTGAACCGGAGATGGAACACACTGTGAGACATCAGTGAGGCATGGGACACGTGTAGAGA
>NW_017728991.1:11725112-11726360 GCF_001723915.1 Gavialis gangeticus | reverse complement strand
TGCTTAAGTGAGAGAAGCACCTGAATCTGTTGGGGTGGAAGACTGCAGGCCCCAGAGAGTAGGGGGTGGAGTTGTGGCCCGAGAGAGAGGTGCAGTGGTCCAGTGAGGGGCTGGGGTGAAGCAGGCCCATAGTTGAGCGATTGCTCAGTCCCATTCAGGTGAGGGTCACGGGAGAGGCCCAAAACACCATGCCAGGGCTAACCGAGGGATGGAGAGAAAAGCCTGAGGATCTCCCCAGTGTAGGGCAGAGGGAGTGTGGCCTGGATAGGCAGTATGTAAGAGTCCCTTGTAAGAGGGGCCGAATGTGAGAGGCCCTTGTGAGATGGGGGTGGTGAGTGTATGGCCTGAGAAGGCAGCGTGAGAGAGACACAACTGTGTGTCCAGTTCGACCCGGTTTTGAACCGGAGATGGAACACACTGTGAGACATCAGTGAGGCATGGGACACGTGTAGAGATGGTAGGAGCGTGTACTTATTGCCCATGGTTATGTGGGCGCACAAAGGGGAGCCTCCTGCCTATTAAACATCTCAATCATTTATCAACAAGTCATGGCAGACGAATAAGGCGAACGGTTTCCCCACAGACAAGGGCGGGCCATATTAGTACCGGGCCTGGAAGGTGCCCTTTTCACACTAGGTTCTCTATGTCTTTCTTATTCATAAAGGATTAAGTATTTTATTTTGGCACAAAAATATCTACAGGAGTGGGTAAATAAATACAAGCATGTTGCTCCTGTACTTCAGATTTCTAGCAGGATGTGGACTTCTTTCAAAACAACCTCTCACTTGTTGTACAGTGCAACCTGTTTGTGGAAAGCCATCCTTGTATCTGTGATAACCAGACATTCTGACTGTCTCATACAAAAAGCACAAGGCCACTGGCACACCTGAATATAAGCAGAGTTAGCCAACAAGCCATCTGACAATCAAGTGTAGGTGCTGAGAGAGAAAATCCCAACAAGGTTTCTTTCAAAAGGTTGGGGGCTGTGCCATTGCTAATAAGTTCCTGGATGGAGAAAGCAGTAGGGTTGGAGTGTTGTTGTAGCCATGGTAGCCCAGGAAATATATGAGAAGCAAGCTGTACTCCACCCCCAGTACAACAGGAAGGATATTGAAAATCACTGTTTATAATAGGCCCAGACTCAAGGAAGGTTACTTTGTGCATGAAAGCTTGTCTAATATCTCCCCCAATTTACAACTCCCCCCCCCCCCAAAAACAAAAAAAAAAAAAAAAAAAAAAAAAAAAAAA
>NW_017728991.1:11717817-11725057 GCF_001723915.1 Gavialis gangeticus | reverse complement strand
CCTTGAGTCTTGGATAGGGGACAGCTGTTTTGTTTCTTTTTTTTTTTTTTTTTTTTTTTTTTGATCCTTCTGTGAATAAGTCTGTACAGGCAAAGGGAAGAGCATCAGAACAACACATCCACCAACTTTTGGCCACTGGAAGAACAGCACATATAAATAATTCAATACAGCAACCCCATGCTGGCTTCCTTCCTGTTTCTGTATGATCAGGAAGTATGGAACCACATTCCATTGTCTTATGGCAAAAGGATATGTTTCTAAGGAGCAGAAGTACCATAGACTCATCTTGTTAGGGCTCCTGGCATTCAAACCTGGAACTTCAGCACCTGAAGGCAGAAGCCTCTGCTGCAGCGCCACCAAGCCACTAGCCAAATGCGATCCCCAGCTCAACCTAGACCCTCCAAAGAAGTCCCTAATGGGAGGCCAGGTGACCTGGGAGAACCAATGGAAAGCACAAGTCCCTGGCAAGAGAGCTATAAGACCCTCCCACATCCTGTAGGGCCTTGTCCCAGTAACAGTGTTCTTAGCCATTGCTTCTTGGACCGTCTTCTCAGTTCCTGCTTACCAATTACATGGCACTGATAAATTGCTTTCTCTTATCAAGACCTTGGCTTGACTTCCTGGACTTGGACTTCTACTAAGGTAAGCTTCTGACCTCATGCAGTCTAGTCCAGCCGTCTGCTTATGTCCCAATCAACCCAACATATATTGTCAAACTGCAAATTTTGCAGATGCAGCAGTCCAAACTCAGCTCTGTTATTCCATGCCAAACTGGCCAGGAGATTTGAGTTGGAGACAGACTGCTAACTGATAAACTTTTGGGATTGGACTTTTTCTTCCTTTCCCCCTAGGGAGCCAAGACATTATGAACATTATTATAAATAAAAGTAATAAATAATGGAATAATTGAGGAATGAATATGTATTCAGACTCAGTTTGACAACTGGTCATCCTAGGTATCCTAGCTAAGGATGAAGAAGAGGAGTTCTGCTTTGCAAAAAACTTTGAGGATTCTCTCACTCTCCTGTTGGAGCTGTTTGTATAAAAATAATATTACAGTCTAGTGGTTGCACAGCTTCTTAAAATATGAGAGAGAGAGATCCAGGTTCAAGTTCCTAATCCCAGTCAGTGAGAGCAAAGGGGCTATTGGTTGACAATTCAATTGGTTTCTCTCTCACCTGAGACATCTTCATAACAGAAGTTTCAGTGAAACTGATATATTTTCATTTTATGAATCTTCAAACATTGATCTCCAAATGATTTTCTCATGAAAAAACTAAAAGTGCCTGGTGTTAGCTGCGTTTTCGCCTTAGTAAAGCGCAGGCCTACTAGATACCCTGAGGTAACCTGTTATGAGTGGCAATATCAATAATGCTGTATCCACAATTAAAAGCACTTTTCTCAGCCAGTGTCATTCTCCCAGAAAAGCTGTCATGATGCCAGGAATAACAACAAAGCAAAATACCTTAGCAAGGTCACAGCTATTTGACATCAAGCAAGAAAATGCATTTCGCACTGTCATTCTCTTCTTTACAAGTCAGTCAAGAAAGAGATTGAGATATGGGTGGACACACAGTATGCAAATGTCAGCAATGTGCATTAAAAGCTCTAGGTAAGCCTATATTGCTCAAGCTACACAAAGGTTCAGTCTGGAAGACTGAGCATGTCAGAGGTGGCAAATAAGTTAGGAGAATAGCTATTGAATGAGGGAACATGGGGATTAAGAAGGGAGAAGAACAGAATTTGATTTAAAAAGAGCTCTTTTTCAGAACACAATTTACTATTCAGAAGTTCTTATTTTTATAAAAACAAAAAACCCCTTGCATGTGTAATCCTGTTCAAAAATCCTGATGAAATCTTTGGACACAATTAGACTTTCAAATAATGCTACAAATAAATCCATCCCCAACTGCAGAGAACAGAAAAAACAACTCCCTCTGCACCCCCAACGTCCTCCGATGCTTGCTTGTTTTTTTACCATATAGTTATATCGGGGTGGAAAGGGCAGTTTTTAGAAAGCACTATAGTCCTTGTTCCAAAAACAGACCAAGTCCTTCTCAATATAACACGTAGGTAGTGCAACAGTGGGCAATACCTTGAAGACATAGCCTCGCCTGTATAAGCTTGGTTATCCTTTCCCCGTAGTCTTGGAGAGGGTAAAGTGAATAATCATGATAGTCTGTAAAAGTGATCAGTCCTCTCTACTCATATGACAAGCCCGGTTCAGGGTTTATTACATATTCATCAGACTTAATGGATACTCTTTCAATGATAACTGCGTTGGTTTCACCTCATCTCTACTTTCTGGAAAAAGTTCAATATTTGAAGACCAAAATGTGTCAGCCATATTGACCAATGAATTTATCAAGGAGAAAGCAAAACCCATCATGGACAAAATATTTCACCTTAGAAATGCTCATGTAAAGTGCCATTTTTTCAGCTCTCCCACATTTCTATAAACAATGTCAAGTACATCTCAGGAAAAGGAAACTTCTGAATCACAGTCTGAGCAACCCTCTTGAGGGGAAAAAAATCTGATTATTGAAAGAAGTGAGAAATCAGGGAGGGTAGGTGATGGAAGAGAAAGTACTAACTTCACCAATAATAAAGTATGTTGCTGAAGTACAAAGAACACTTCTGTTCTCAATATCTAGGAGAGCAATTCCATTAAAATAGAAAATAGTCTGGATCATTAGTGTAACCTGACATAACTCTATTGCAGACACTAACTAGGGATACAGACCATCTGCTTAGTTTAGGACTTGATCCTCTTCCCACTGAACAAAAGGCAGAACTCCCATTAATTGCAAGAGGTCAAGATCAGCTGCTTCACATTGGCTTCACATTGGCTTTCACCAGTATAACTGGCAAAAATGACCTGCAGTTTTTTGCCAATACTAATAGAGTGGCCTGCATAAGATGTCAGTTTTGTTCAAAATATATTGTAGTTGTAAAAATAATGGTGATAAAATGTCAAAATTTAAGAAAACTCAGTTGATTTCCCCCCTCCCCTCCCTGCCCCAGATCTCTAACCAGGTTTTTTCTTTGACCAAGGCTGTCCAACTGGTGGCTTGCAGGTCAAACATGGCCTGCAAGTGGTTAAGTTGCAGCCCCTGGGATCCTGCCTGGCTGCTGCAGCCCTCATCACTCTGGGTGCAACAGCAACTATTGTAGTTTCTGTATTTCCATTCCTCCTCCCGCTTTTGCTGCCTGCCTCCATCCCAAGAGGTGGAGCACTGTGGCATGTGAAGCAAGGCTGGGAGAACTGAAGGTCAGCCTGTGGCCACATGGTATAGTATGGGAGGGCAGGGGGTTTACATGGTGCAGAAGTAGGGTGGGGTGGGGGCAGTATGGCAGGAGGGTGGAGGAAGTGTCCTTACAGCATGCAGCCTGGAGGGGTTTGTGGCTCATCCTGGTGTGACCCATAGGTGTGCCAAACACATGGTGGTGGACCTTCAGTCTCATAGAAGCTGGACAGCTCTGGCTTAGATATACCCTCAGCTCTGAGTGCTTTTTTCTGGCATGTGCATATATTATGTCTATTCAAGATAGGTAAGAAACATTAATTCTTTCTTTCATATTTGTCTCTGATAGAAGACACCATCCCTAGTTCTGATTTATAAACTAGACAACCTATGCTGTAATTCAAAGAGATACAGAAGAACGGCTTGTATCTGTAAAGCACGTTGAAATATTAAGGATTCCCCTCTTTACTGATTATAACTTTACATTCATATCACTAGGAAATTCTCCAAGAGCCTCCACCTGGTATCTGTTTTTTGCAGGCAGAATTTTGTACCAGCAACTAATTGCTGCACAAAATGGTATCACTCAGGCTTCTATGTGCTGGTGTCTATGCCAATAAGTAACTGGAGAATTGCACTGGCAGATACAGGCACTGCTTTTCATATCCAGCTCCTACTGACATCAACAAAACAAGAGTTCAGGCCCCTAGTTTGAATATTAATGGAGGACCTCACCACATTTAAAAGAAAACACTTAGAAACCACAGAGCTGTGGGAAGGCAATTTATATTCACAGAGAAGAAAAGGATGCTCTTGGGTCATACATGAGTCAGCTTACAAGAGCAGTAGAGCTTGTATCAACACAGATTTCACAATAAGAAAAGTGTTGTGGCTCAGAACTATTCCTGTCTCCAACTTACTCATTTAAGCGTCTGGAAGACTCACCTCAAGTATTCTTGCTGAAATATCTTTGAAGCCTTGGGAAAAGTACAGGTGAAGATACTAGAGAAAAAGTGAGGCATAGAACAAGAGAATTGTAGCAAGAGCAGAAAAAAGAAGTTGGGAATTAAGGGGCTCACATGTGAGGGGTGGGGGGAAATAACTGTCGAGAACCTCCATATTGATTTAAAGGAAGGGGTTTCACTTCTTTTATCTGGAGCAATTACACTGAAACTCTCATGGCTTACTAGATGTGACACTGTAAGACACCAACTCCATTAAAAATGAGATGGACTGATCTTTTCAGTCAATTGAAGGCAGCGCTGCAAAACTTTCCAGCCCTTGCAAGACCTGTCAAAAAAATCTTTTTTCTTTAACACTCTGGTTATGAAACAAGGCGGCTCTTTGATCTTGGGTTTTTCTTACAATCAACAGTTTTCTAATTTCTCAAATTCTTCAGTTTTGCTTCAGTGTGTTTAATCAGCTGTAAAAGCTGTTTATTGCCTTGTATCTCCCTCAGCAGGAATATTATTCTTTAAGTACATGGTACCATAGTAAGTACAGGTAAACTAAGTCATGTAAGGGTAACAAGCCACCACCAAAGCTATGTGCAAACACAAATGTAGCAAATGTGCATCAGGATGAACCATTCAATGCATTCCCTGTTTCTCATGGAAGCAGAATTATAAGCAACAAAAATGCAATGGAGTGCTTTCCAAACACCCTGCTTATCCTTTAAAATCCACACTCACTTGAATGAGAACTATGCCGATGACAATCCAAGTAGGAATTATGTATGAAAAAAGAGAGTCATACAGGGTCACAAAAGATACAGCCAGAAAGGGTCAGTACTGAGTACTACCAAAGCCTTCAGCTCAAATCTTGTTTAACAAGATACAGAGATGCTAGAGAAGAGAAACAGAGTATCGACATCAAAGAGAGGTGATGCCCCTGGCAAGATCTATTGTGGGCTACTGTGGGAGGCTGCAGAAACTCTATCCTTCAGGAATATTAATTCCCTAAAGATTTGGGTAAAAAGTGAAGACTGAAAAAGGTGGAATTCCTTGCTCCCTGGTTGGAAGCACAGAAAAGCATCACAATCAACTCAGTGTCTTCAAAGTTACAAACCATTTATTTAGCCGAGGAATTCTGATTACTTTGGTTAAGAATTGAGAGAAATACAGGGGCACATTGAACTACAATAACGGCATGATCCTGATGCCAATGAGGGCAATGGAAAGAGGACAGTAATGTATTAAATACCAAATATAATCAAAAGATGACTAGATTAATGTCAGAGAAGGCCACTGAGAATTACGGGTGGAGATGACAGAAGTAACAATTTTTGCCTGATCTGGCCGCAGAAAGCAGTTTATAGCTGTGACCAAAGACAAGTGAACGGCTGCAAATAGCTTAAAAAGGGCTGACTGGGTGAAAATTTGACCCCTCATTGCATGAGGTTTCAGATAAAGGTGTTTCAAAATGCAGCATCTTTTGTAACTTGTGTCTGCAGAGCTCCCAGCCTGTTGCTGTTTTCAGAATGGGAGGGGGGAAATGGAGCAGAAGGAGCTCAGTCTGGGGCGGGGGGTTCAGCCCTCCCCACCCCGAGGGTGGGACAGGTGTACTAGAGCCCCCTGAGGTGGGGGGGGGGCTCCAATTCACCCACCCCACCCTTCAGCACCAGCTGGGAGCCCCAAGAATGAGCTCCCAGAACAAACCTTTCTCCCCTGCCAGTCTGAAAACAGGGAGCACTGGTAGAGAGCCTGGCCATTGCTATGGGAACCTGGCTGCAGGCTCCCAGTTGCAGCTAGATTCCCCTCCCTGCTGGAACCAACGGTGAACTTCTGTTTGGTCTGGGGTACCATTGTAACTCAGAACACTTTCCAGAAATTGTTCCAAGTTACAGCGCGGAGCTGCACTTCATGCATCATATAAATGAGTCTAAAAAGCAACCCTATTTGCCAAACCCCAATCCCATTATAATTAGTAACTTCAATGTAGTAAGGAATTGGTTGTATTACAGAAAGGGAAGAAAGAAGAGGTGTGATGGAAGAAAGTGTAAATTAGGATAAAAATAAGTTTAGAGAGAAATATAATTGAGCCAAATGGTGTATCCCTGTCAAAAAGCACAACGAAATGTTCCAAGGTAGATCGGCTTTATAAAGGTGATGTCACCACATCTACTCAGAAGGAACTATGAATTGACATATTCCTTCAATATCATTTTAAAATTATAATTTAGCTTTGGTTATCACTCTGGCTTTCAAGTGGAAATCCATGCCAGGAAACGGGTAACCTATTTTCTATTGTAATAGACACTTGTTTGTTTTTCCAGAAGTGAGGGTTTTTTGTGGTATCTTTTATTGGACCAACTGTAAAGTTAACAGAGCTGTTGGACAAGCTTTTGGGCCCAAGTGCCCTTCCTCTGGTCTCTGGAAGAAGCAGACAGGCTGAACTAAATAGCAGGAAGAAGACTCCAGGCAAGTGCAGTTGGCTTGGAGGGATGGAGGAGGGCTGTGAACTAGGAGTGAAGAGGTGTTAGCAGGAGCCCTTCTAAGACCAAAGAAATGCAACAGAGTAGGCAGTCTAATTAGTAGCATAATGAGACCATTTAAGAATTGAAGGGTAGTTATTTCCTGTGAAGTGCAGAGAGTTTAGCAGCGGTATTTTTCAGCCACTGTGTGTTTTGAGTCCAGAATTAATATTATTTTTTTGTTCTGTAGGGTTAGGGCACCTATACACATCGGGAAGCTGCTCCAACATGCTGTACCTACAGTGTGCCGGAGCACACTCGATTAATCAAGCCTGCTGGAGTGTGCTAATAATTGGCGTGCTCCAGCCAGCCCCCGTGCCTCGTGCATCAGCATCCCCGCATTTCAAAATCGCAGGTCGGGGGAGGGAGGGGGGTGCTTTAATTAAAGCTTGTTTGACAAGATTTAAAGTGCCTCCACCACCCTTTTGAAGCACAGGGATGCTGATACATAAGACACTGTAGGCGCTGTAATTAGAGTGGCTCTCAAAGCTGCTAATTAAAGCACCGCCCCCCCCCCCCCCTT
>NW_017728991.1:11713953-11717668 GCF_001723915.1 Gavialis gangeticus | reverse complement strand
CCCCCCCCCCCCCCCCCACTTCTGGAGCATGTGTAAAAACTCCCTCAGTTCTCCCGGCTCTGCTCTGGCGGTGTTTTGTAAACTCCATTTGTGGACAAGGACTGTGAAGTCAGAAGGGGAGTACTTGTTCTGTGTACAGTGTGCTCCTACTGGCATTCCTGTGCCTTTGTTCTTTGTATTTTTTTTTTCTATGAGAGTTTATTTTGGAGCATGTTTCCAACACTCTGACCCCTTCGTTTTTTTCCAGTTACAGTTTGCACATTTGTTTTTGCTCATTTATAAGAGTTTCTTTTTTAAACCAAAACTTCTTGAATACCCAACTACTCTCTTAAGCCAGCAGACACCTAATGCTACAGTGCTGCAAAATTGCAGTTTCAACGGCTAAAAGCTATAGTTAAATAAATGGTCCTTCTTATGCTTAAGTTTGCATCCAGAAGTGTATGTTTCAGGTACCCAAATAATCTCTTGCTTCTGATTTTTCTCACCAATGATGTGTGCACCACTTCGTATGTAACCTGATACCTCATTTGGTGCTGAATATTACTCACGGTCTGCATGGAAATAATTCTGTTCCCTTCAAAAGCAATCCCACCGATTTTCAGTTAAAGTACATTTAGCAAGGTTTTGCTTATGATACTAAATTAAGGTCTGATTCTACCAGGGGCTCTGTTTCCTCAACTTAATAGGTTTCAAAGTGAGTTGGAACTATGAACCTTGCAAAACTGCCCCTCAGGTCTTAATCACACATCATGATTTGCTAGTAAAATCCTCTGGTACGGAATAGATTCCTATTGTTTTCAATGGGATGCAGCAAGGACCAAGAGAAAAAGAGGACAGAATAAATCTGTAAAGTAAATTTTGATAGAATAGACCACTCAAATGATCACCACAGAGGCAGTTCTATACAGAAAAATGTTGAGCATATGATAGCTAGATTTGCTCAAGAGGCACAGAATCCAGACATTCTTGACACATCATATGTTTAGATTGACAATTTTACTTGAAACAGTCCAATCTTAACTCAGATATGTCAAATATAGCTGGAAGTAGTGTAATGGAAGACAAATCATCTCCAGTGAAAAGCTGGGAGTGAAATGGAGTAATAAACCAAAGTCAGAATTTTGTTCTGCTAATGGCAGTGTCTTTTAATCCAGACAAAACTCAAGAGTAATTTGAGGGGAGAAAGAAAAAACAATTCACTCCACAGCCTCTGCCAATCTGAACAAACTGTGCCTTTCAATCCCACTTTTGTCCTTTCAGACTTCAGGTGGGAAGGAGGTGGTAGAAACATCTATATGCTAGTTCCTTGTAAAGGAAGCAACTTGACAGTAGAGATAATGCAGCTGTCTCAGACTTTTGGAGCAACAGGTAAAGAGACCATAATAGTCAATCCCTGAAGTCCCTTCTCCCACTGGTTTCAGTTATATTGGTTGTATCTACACGTTCATTAATGCGCAGTAGTTGCTGCGCATTTAGTTTAGTACTTGCTTAATGAAGTACTAACTAAATGGAAAGTAACTACAGTTACTGCACAGGAGTGCCAACACATGGTTTTTTTGTGACACTTACTGCACAGTAGCCTAATAACACTGCACAGTAGCTTATTAGCATGGTTTTTGACCAGCACCCTACTGTGCAGTGTTATTAGGCTACTGCACAGTAAGCATCTCGTGTAAATACACCCACTGAGGATGAAATAAGGACCTGATTGCTGTGGGTTTTTTGTGCATCAAGTCCAACCCCCCTGCCTGAAGCAGGATCATCCCTGTGCAAACCATCCCAGACAGACCATCATCTAAACTCTACATAAGACTATTGTCAGCCCTGACACAACACATACCTAACACCCTAAGTGGCCACAGAGAAAGCAAGGGAACCATGGGAGCCAATGTCCTGCTTCTATGAAATGTTGTCAATATATGCTTAATAAATCCTGGATAGAGGGCCATGCCTCCAGCAACAGAGAAAGGCAAAAACCTTCACAGTACATACCAATCTGACCTCGAGATAAAATTCCTTCCTGACCCACAATATGGTGATCGGCCTAATCGTGAGTGGAGGGGCAAGACCCTCTAGCCAGGAACCTCCAGCTTTGGTCCCAGCAGGCATGCCATAGTCACAGTCCCCAGCCCTGGCTGTAGCCAACACCCAGTGCCTCCGAAGGAGGCTTAGAAACACCCTGAAACATAACAAAACAGGATGGGGGCCAACCAGGAAAGCCCAGAAGCCTAGGAAATATGCAAAGAACATGGGCATCGCTACACCTAGATCATCCCCAACCAGTGGCTGTCCAACCTCTTCTTGAACAGCTTCAGTGATGGAGAGTCCACAACTTCCCTAGGCATCTATTCCACTGCCTCACTGTTGTATCAGCGAAGCAGTTTCTTTCCAGACATCCAATCCAAACTTACTTTGCTCCAACTTCAAGCCATCGATCCATAAACATACTACATATGTGAGCACAAATTCAAAGCACAATGCCAGGTTCTCATCCAGGAGGATGCATGTATTCTCACTAGCCAGATGCTTCCCAGAGCATGGGAAGTAGCAGGATAATATTTTATCATGCACTGAACGCTGCTGCATCACAGCTGGGAACTGGATATAGTATCACAGCAGGAAAAGAGGTGGGGGGCTATGGCCCATTCAACTCCTGATTTCTATACTAAAGCTACCTAAAGAAAGTGGGATCGGTGGCAGTTTCCATGATCCCACAACTTTCTCATTAGGACAAGTACTTGGTACTACACAGAAGGACCACTAATCACTTACAGGCACGCAACTGGCCTAAACTAGAGTCAAAGTATTTTGCCTGCATTTTTTAAATACATCAACAGCATAGGTAAGCAGCAAATAAGTGCCAAGATAATTTACCTTTGTTTGTTAGCAGTACAGCACTCACTTACTTCTCTACTTATAATTAATACTGTTAAAGTCAGATTTGTTACTTTGTCTTGCTAGCAAATGAATTGAATTTACCACTTAACCAAGCATGAAATTATCTTTTCAATACTAATTCAATAAATGCTGACTAAGCGGGAAACAATTACAGCTCACACAGAAGAGTCAGTTTTCACATAGCGTGTCACATTTTAGTGACTAAATACAGTGTAATTGCCCAACTATAGTGTATCAAGACAGAAAGTTGATAGCTAAGTTAGCTGCAATGATCCATTGGAGGATTTGGGTTATAAAGCTTATTGATTGGGATCAAAATAATATCATAAAAAGCTAATGAAATGTAACTGAAACATTGAGTACCTTACTAAATACATCTCTATAATCCTCTGTAGATGCCTCTAATGCAACAGCAAAACCTGATGGAAAGGGTACAAGAGTTGGCCTGCCTCCATCAAATGCAGGCAAGTTCTCTGTAAGGCATTCTGTTGAGCTGAAGTCCCCACGCGGCTGTGCAGGGCACCTCCCCTCAGGAAGTTATGTCAGTGGTTGAAGCACGAGACTCTGCTGGACTCATTCTTCTCAGCATCTACTGGGGCATCTACACCTGCACTTTATTGCAGAGCTGGTTAATTAGCTCTGCAGTAAAGCATCACCATCTATACGTATGCCTATATTAGGGCACAGCAAATTAATTAACTCTGCTGTAGGATAGCACTTGTAGGCTAGTACTGTTTGGGGCAGATGTTTTCCTACGGTGGAGTCATTTAGTGCACCAAGATACACGTAAAGATGGTGGCAGGGGCTGGCTGGGGCA
>NW_017728991.1:11673060-11713792 GCF_001723915.1 Gavialis gangeticus | reverse complement strand
GACAATGCAGGGGCTGCCTGCTGGCCAGCCCTGCCCTGTAGCACCCTCCTACTGCAGCCAGCCCTTCCACCACCCGGTACCGCCACCTGATCCCCCAGCGCTCCTGCCAGCCTGGGGCTGCTCCACCCCAACTGAAATAGCTGCAGTCCGGACACACATGAAGACACTGTGCCTGGGCACAGCTCTGGCACGGACTGCTCTGGAGATTATTGCTCCATGCTAACTGAACATGTAGATGCATCCAGCATGTGATACTAGCAATTCCTGAGCTAGGGGCAGGGAGGAGTAAAGACACCCTTCCCTACTGCACCTTGCGGGGTTATAAGTGCCCTGCTGGTACCAAGCCAGGCAGGGGGGACCCACAGGCCAAGCCAGAGTAGCCCCACATGGGCCAGGCCAGGGGTTGCCATGCTGATTAACCATTTAAGCACTGCAATTAAAAAAAAAAAATGAAATGTACATATTTTTAATCCGCATTTACAGCCCTATTTCACAGACTCAATATTTCATATAGCACAGCTGTTATCCTCCCATTACACACAACAGATGACATAATATTGTTCCTACTTTATGCATGGAACGTTTAGTTAAAAGCTGCCACGTATTTCCATGCAATGTGGAACTGGCATGCAATCCAAGAGTACAGATCTCTCTCCAGCAGTCACCTCTGCATTATTCACAACAGCAACAAAAAAATTAGTCCTAAACCTGCTAAGGAAAACAGATGGTATTTGGCAGAGGTGTGAAGAAATGCAGATTTTATCGTATATTTTCCTCTTTCCGGTAATCCCTCTTTCTTTTAGTATGTATTTCACTGTATGTCCACCTGTGGTGAATGCAATCATTTATATAAGATAGGGGTGGGCAATTGTTTCAGCTGCAGGGCCACTTAATGAGTTTTGGTGAGCTGTCAAGAACCGCAAGGGTGGCCCCAGCACTTTGCCCCCCGTCACCATCTTGGAGCTGGAAGTCCCACCCCCTAACCTCTGAGCTTTGTCCATCCCCTTGCCATCTTGGAACTGGAAAAAAACCCCCAAATTATATACTAAAAATCAAACAAGTTTAATAACGTATTTTAATTTTATTTAAAGAATATTTTTGTCCTGATTTCTGTGTGTTGCATTGTGTATATAGAAGTGATTCCATAATAGCTCAAAATCAAGTTTTACTCTTGTATATTGGAGTGGGTGTGGAGAGTTGTGGTGGGCAAGGAATTTGTGGGGGGTTGTGGGTGTAGATGTGTGTATGTCGGGTGTGGGGGGTGTATGTGGATATGGATGGGTGGGAATGGGGTTTTGTGGAAATGTGTGGGTATGTGTGTAGGTGGGTATCAGGTTTGTGGGGACCTGTGGAATGTGTGGAAGGGGAGGGTGGCTGGGGGTATGTGTGTGGGTGCATGTTTGTGGTGGGGTATGTGCATGTAGCAGTGAGTGGGTTTCCCCCCAAAGGCGCACAGGTGGGGTGGAGGGTGAGAGTGGAGGAGGGTGTGGGTGGGTGCAGTGTTTGTGGGGTGTGTGATTGTGTGTGTGGGGGAGGGCGTGATTGTGAGGTTTGCAGGGGAGAGTTTGTGGGTATAGTGGGGTGTGCATGGGAGCCCCCCTGCCTGTGCCTCCCTGAGCTGATCAGCACCCACCCCTGCCCTGCAACAGCCCGGAGCCCATGCACTGCCAACAGCATGCAGCCTCAGCACACCCTGTGCCCACTCAGCACCACCCAGTTGTGGCACATCCTGCTGCCCCCTGGGCATGCAGCGGGGCTCGGGCGGCTCCTTCTGGCTGTCGCTGCTGCTGGCTCCAGCCCCACAGTAGTGGCAGGGACCCATGCATGCAGCCCAGCCCCATGCACCCCATGCCTGCTCCAGGTTCGCCCATCTGTGCTAAGCAGCAGTGGCGGTGCTGGACAGAAACTGTTGCTTGGCATGGGGGGAAAGCAGCCCCTCCCCCTTGCCGCCATCGGGCAGTTCTCGCTGCAGCCACCTGGAGCCCGTGCTGGGCTGCCCTGCGTCTCTGTCGCCACCGCCTCTGGGCTTCCTTGAGGCTGTTCTGCACTGTCACTGCCCAGTGGCAGTAGTGACAGAGATGCAGGGCAGCCTGGTCAAGTGCGTGCTCCGCTGGCTGCACCAAGAACAGCCTGGCAGTGGTGAGGTGGAGGGACTGCTTTCCCCCTATGCTGAGCAACAGACAAGCCTGGAGCAGGCATGGGGCACACAGGGTCAGGGCTGTGCGTGCTGGTCCCTGCTGGTACCACAGGGCTGGTGCCAGTGGCAGCTGGAAGGAGCCGCTACTGCCCAGGCTGCCTAGAAGACCAGCCGCAGAGCCATCCCAGCCCCACTGCGTGCCCAAGGAGCAGGAGGATGCACCGGAACCGGGCAGTGCCTCAACCAGGCAGGACCAAGGGACCTGCCACAGGCCAGACAAAGCCCCTCTGTGGTCCCGATTTGGCCTGTGGGCCAGATTTTGCCCACCCCTGATATAGGACCATATATGTATGCATCACTAGAAAATAGGTGAATATCGTCAAGCTCACAAAGCAGTCCTAGCACGCTTAAATAAGTACAGCAGAGAAAGAGGAGCGTGTATGACTTTTATAGCTGAATGTCTTCAAAGATCAGATTGAGAGGAGAGAGATGTACTGGCCAAGATGATTCATAAACCTTGGTGTAGGGGAACCAAAGAAATAAGTGGCTGGTTTAGGACACATGGTAGAACATGACTGCCTAAAAAAAGATACAATTCATTACACAGAAAAACTGACAATACTAAAAGTCTGTTCTGCTAAGCTTGAACTTTTCATCCTAAGGGTGCCCAAAAACTAGAACAGGAATCGCCACTGATATGAAACTAACTTTGGAGTAAAGACAATCCAGGTGGTGACAAGCAAGAGAGAGTTGTATACAGTGTCTTGCACAACTCTTGAGGGCTGGACATTTGAATTGTGATCCAGGACCTCTACAGATTTAATGAACACTAAGCAGTATTATTTTTCAATGCACATGGATTTGATTAATATATGTACGGATACAACAGATACTGTAATCTAGTGATGAATAGTGGACATAATACACTGAACAGATTACAGAAAGACAAGCTAAAAGGTTGAGTTAACCTTGGTGAGACATGAACCAGGCAGTCTAGATATTGTAATATCTGATGCTTAGATGAACAGGTCAATGTCTTCAGCCAAAATGGGAAAATTACTCCAGAAGAATATGGTACTTAAAAATGTTTGCCCACTACCACAAGCTATTAGGCAACATGTCAAGAGATCCCTTTAACAATGTTTCTATGCTTCTAATTGAGCAATACATAGTAACAGCTCCAAACAAGTCAAATGGGATTTACATGACAGTTTGTCTTTGTGCCAATGGAGCTATGACAGTCTATCATTTTTAATAATACATACATTTTTTAAAAGATCCTACATGTGTATTTACAGCAAAAGCTGCAATGGCTCAAAATGAACTATTAATGTCCATCAAAGAAATGATGCACTTTCTGAAACCGAAGAAAATCTTATTTAGGCAGAAGGGTAAATAAGGGTGATGGTATCTGCAGGAGTCAGGACAATGATACACTGATAAAAATCTGTGCTTTAAGCATTTTTTTAAAGAAGTAATTGCACGATGCAGTAAAAGAGCATACTGGGTAAACTTCAAACAGATTTACACTCACAATCACAACAGTAGGTAAAATAGGTATTTCAGGCTACTTGGTGCCCATGCCCAGCAGCTGTGGGCCAAGGTGACCCATTTTGGGCCACAGGCAGGTTGGAAAGCAAGTGCTAGGACCCATCCACTGATGGCACTTTTCCCCAAAGTGACAGGGGAAAACAACTGGTGCCAAAGCCCCCTGCCAGTAAATGCCATCAAAGCCCTATGTCCACGGGCCAGATCAAATGGCCCCGTGGGCCAGATTTAAGTCACAGGCTGCAGATTGCTGACCCCTGCCTTAATGCAGAGCTCTGAGAAAGCTGAGGTACTTAAACTATTTGCCCAGGAAACTGTATTACCCAGATGTAAGACCACAGAGGACCAGGGTGACAATTGGCTACTGATTGATATTGGTGACAAGTTATGATTATGCTATGCTGGCTCAAACTGCTGGCTGTGCACAGTGATACGCAATGCCCCTCTGTCTTCCCTAATTCATGTTTTATCATTCCTACATTTCCTCAATTTTGACACAAAATGGCATGTTTGTTTTAAGTTTAAAATATTCAGAAGGGGCTGAATCAAATCCCTAGATATGAAGCAGTGTTCATCTCTGAATCAAAATTTACAATCTGCCACTTATTTGCAACTGAATAAGCTGTACAGCAGGGACCCCTAAACCCTGCTACTTGACAGCTAGGAAGCCAGCACTGCAGGGCTGCAATTATGCAAGCAGCCGGGCGGGGGGACAGCAGTAGAGCAATAACCAGGGTGGATAAAATTCAACAATTAAAAAAAAATATATTTTTTTAAATTTAAATCTTTTTTTTTTATTTAACCATATTTTTAAAAATTTTTTAAAGATGCTTTAAAAATAGACATATAAAGATAGTTTTAATTTAAGATATGTTAAAGCTCAAATATATCATCATGGAATAGGGATTATAACTTCTAATTGTATGCTATTTGAGACAGTATATTCATGTAACCTTTCCAGAAGTTTTCTAAATAGGCCACAACAGGCCATGGGCTATATTAGCATCCCAATCTTATGGGGTTCCCAGAGGCTCCTCTATAAATTAGTAAACATTAAAGAAAACAGCTCGACCCAATGGCACTCAGTGCTCAGTCTAGAACAGGGGTGGCCAACCTGCAGCTCTGGAGTGCATGTGGCTCTTCAAAAGTTCATATGTGTCTCCTTGACTCTTTGCACAAGCACATGGTGACCAGCTTCCAAACGGGCTCTGATCCCATCACCCACAGACCAAATGGAAGCTGATCGCCATATGTTTGTGCAAAGATTCAAGGAGACGTATATTAACTTCTGAAGAGCCACGTGCGGCTCCAGAGCTGCAGGTTGGCCACCCCTGGACTCTAGAAGACCCCATTAAGCATCTCTGTGATCAGTTCTCAAACTGGGGGTTTGTGCCTCCAGCGATCTTAGGCAGACAAGGTGATATCTTTTATTAGACAAACTAAATAGTTGTAAAAATTGTTCTTTGCAAGCTTTGGGGCACAAATGCCCTTCTTCAGGCATAGGGAGCATTTGCTGTCTTCAGAGAGAACATCCTTGTTAACAGCACTATACGGAGCTGAGAGATAACAGGCCTGATTATCCACCCGCCAGCCCTATTATCTCTCTGCAAGTTTGTGTAGGCATAATCAAGCCCTTACCTTTCCCTAAAAGTGCAGTTTCAAGAAGTTTAATGAATAAAGGATATCAAACAACAAGACTGCGCTTTTTGTAGAGAATGATTAAACTGAGGCTTCCTGACCTGTGACTTAAATCCTGGCTTAAATCAATCAATTAAGATTAAATCCACCCTGAGGGCAATGCACAAGGGGTTAAAAGAGCAGCAGGGGAAGGGGCAGTGGTTGCAGCTCAGGCCTTAACTGCACACCTGAGAGCAGGCTGAGGGCTAAGCCATGTGATCGGGTCTACTAAAAGCCTGGCCCTTGAGCCAAAGGAGGCAGCCTGGCCCTTCCTCACACTGTGGACAGAGCTTCTACTGGTGTGGATGCCAACAGAAGCAGCACCGGTACCTGGGGAAGCTGCAAGAGGTAGCAGCTACAGGCTAAGAGCCTAGGGAGCCCTGGAGGAGATTTAACTGAGTGCTGCAGCTGGCAGAGAGTAATACCAGAGCACTGGAAGTGGCTCAGAGGAGTGGCATGGAGCCCACAGGTGGGGGTGCCTAGAAAGCACTCTGCAGCAGGAGAGGCTATGGCCCAAGTAGAGCCCTTCCAGGGTCTAGGGCTCCAGGGGCTGTATGGGGCTAAAGCTAAACCAGTGAGAGACTGTGAGCAGCCTTGCCCTGGGTTAGGGATGCTGGAGGCAGGGGACTAAGCTGAACTGTGAGTGTCCTTGCCATGGGTGCCAGAGGGGCTGGGACCACATGAGATAGGGACAGGCCCAGGGGCCTGGAGACTGAAGCAAAGGTGAGAGCTGAAGCCAAGAAAGCCGGACCTGAACAAGTGGTCCAGCCAGGAAGCTTGCAGCTAGAATGAGGAGGGCGGGGCGGGGTGGGCTAAAGCCAAGAAGGCTGAGGCCCCTACAAGAAGACGAAACAGTGGACAGAGTCACATCTGCAAGACATAAGTGTAGCTGTAGGGGAGGACAGAGGCCATGAATTTAGCCCTTGAGCTGATTAGAGTCAGCAGGGTTGGGGCCCCAAGGCTGGAAGCCTGTGGGCAGTGGGATCAGAGCCCAAAACATGCAAGCCAAGGGGAGCCTGAGAGAAGAACCGAGTATCGAGAGACAGCACCTGTAGCTCCCACGTGCACTTTTGAGATATGACACAGGTCAGCTTCATTGGCGATGCACAGTTGACATAGCACTTTAAGATCCTCAGATAAGGACACTTTAATTGCATGTGTGTATGTTTATCTATTTATCTTATTCATGATTTTTATTCATGACTCTTTGTGCCTAGTTATAGGCACAGCTGTCCGAGGAATTATAACGAAATTATGGGATTTACAGCGAACCATTTCCAACTAACAAAATAGTGCTCCTGCAGGATGTGCTGGTAAATCCTAGGAGCTCCAACAAGTAAGTGGATAATTACTGTATATTGGTAGTGACTTCAGAAAAGGCACTGATATTTTTTTCCCCCTACAATTTTATCTACAATATGGGATGCATTAAACGTTGAATTTCTATTTTAGCTTCAGACTGTCTTGCTTTCGCCATTTTAAAACCTGGCAACACTGCTTTACCAGATCTGGGTATATGAATTCTTTCTTTTATTTCTGCTGCCCTAGTATGCAAAGTGATATAACTGACTAGCCTATTTATCATCCTGACAGCTCCTGCCTAATAGAACAGATTTGGTTATGAAATTTGCAGTCCCTCTGAGGCAGGCAAGCTTCAGTTTTCCTTATCCCCAATTTGTATTTCAGAGACTTTTCAATGTTCTCTTGTATGGCCCTGCCCAGGATGAGCCTCAGCTATCAGATTAGAAATCTGTACTTCAAATTCGATCCTGGCAGAGAAGGGAAGCAATATTGAACGCAGGGAAGTGACAGGGTAAAATGAGAGAGCAGGTGGACCTCAGTAAGAGCACTGAAGCTTGGCCACAAAGTTCCCTCTGCCCAGCATCAAGGGTAAAACTGGACGCTGTTACAGTGTCTTTAAATGTGTCCAGAGCTCTAAGAAGGTATTCTTTGTTTTGAAGTGTCTTTTGGATTGATATCTAAATGAATGCAGTAATTATACCACTTTCTAACTAAAACACAGAGCCTATTTCCTATGCTTTCCACCCCCGTCCCAAATGATGATTCAGCAAGCTTCATTCTTCCATCAATCTGGTCAGTTAATTAACAACAATCTTTTATATAGCGCATAATATTATAGTTTTCCATCTACTGACTCCTCTGTGAAATCCTATGAAATATGAACTTTCATTTCTACCCAGGAGAACTTTTACAATCTTTTCTCCGATGCCTGATGAAGGGTGTTGGTGCCCGAAAGCTTGCAATTAAAGACCTTTTTTTTTTGCAAAAATCTTGTTGGTCTAATAAAACATATCATCTCTATTACGAGTCCTGATTGCATAATATTAGGTATTGATCCTACAGTGGAAAGAATGAAGCATGATTAGGTTCACTTGCTACAACTGGACTGCTTTTACTGGAACAGCACGTTTGAACTGAGGATACACTTCTCCAGCTTTCTGATATAAATGTCTATGTCACTCAGGTTTAGTTTAGGAATGCCTTAGCTTCATCCTATTTTATGCTGCAAGAGACCATTATTCAATTAAATGTACAAGAGTACTGCAACCTTTATTCATGCTTCAATTGGGATGTTGGTATAAATAAGGGGATATTGGACCCAGTGTTACTTGCTAGCTATGTTACCTCATGGATTCACATAATGAATGCAAAGCTATATAAAACTAATCGGGGAGGATGAAACATAGATTCAGAGAGGCTGTGTTTAAAGATCTAAATGCAGGCTAACCTGTAGCTTGGATTTTGCATTTTTTTATGATTAGAGCACAAGCAAGAAATGTTTATTCCTCATATTTGGCTATGAAAAGTTTGAAAATACCACTCAACCTTCTTCCTTCACTCTTAAGTTATGGAGGTTCAAATATACCCAAATTTGGTGCACTCCAGCTGTCTTTTGGCAAAGACACTCTGCATCTTTTATGAAGGTCTGCTTAATCATACACGATATTCATGATATGACCACTGTAGGTAGTGCTTAGCATATTTTTTTAAGGAAGCTTCTATGTTCCCTTACCCATCTAAAACTCTTATACTTTCACTGGATAATTAGAATTAGACAGTTTATCATGCTGTTTGTGTCCCTTTCATAGATTTCATAGACATTTGGGCTGGAAGGGACCTCAGAAGATCTTCGAGTCCAGCCCCCTGCCCCAGGGGCAGGATGTCAGCTAGGGTCATAGGATCCCAGCAAGATAAACATCCAAATGTCTCTTGAAGGCGTTCAAAGTAGGTGCTTTATCTCACTTATCCCAAAAGATAGCTGGAAGGGTAGGAAAATAGTGCATATTTTTGCAAGGACTGAATTATAATACTGAAAAGAGCTGGAACATATAATTTTTCTAATACCTCCAAACAACCCAACCAACAAACAGAAAAACGTACTTCTAAGGGAAGCTTCTAACATAAGTGTCCTTATGATATTCTGCTATTGAGGTCAGCACAAGCATCAGCTTTTTGCCACCTGGGTTCCCTCAAAGCTGTTGCTGTCTGAAAATGTCCTTAAATGACTAGATGGCAGGCCTGTAACTTCTATGAGCTGATGTATTATTTTAGTCTGTATTCCTGACTCCAGGACTCTACCAGAAAGACAGTAGGCTCAGATACACTGCTCTCCTGCAATATATGGCGAAAAGAAACGGTAAATCCAGAGACACTGGGGAATGTGCAGAAGGCTGCAAGAAGGGATTTCAGCAGACATCCTCATTTGCTTTCCCCCCCGACTAGGAACGCACAGAGGCTGCCTCACTGTTTAACAGCCAGGGGTTCCTTCTCTGCCAGAGTATTCTCTGGCTTAATTACATGTTCCAGGGTGGTCAGGAGATCCTGCTGTGAAAGGTAAGCTACGAGGCAAACTAATTTATGCAATAAGACTCCCCATAACTTAGAGAAGTACAATGACCCACTAAATCCTTTAAAGACTAACTAAATAAGATGCATCACAGTGATCACGAGTCGTACCTGCTACCTCGAGGTATATAGAAAAAACTTTTAAAGCTGTCTATGTCCAAATCACTGATTCTCCAAATCAGCATCGAATCTTCAGACCCTGATTTGGCCAAATTGAATCGGGGACAGTGATCCAAATCCATGTCCCCAGTTTGGGCCGAATCTGAATCCAAATCTAATAGGGCCTGCTTCGCACACCCCTATCAGTCAATATTCTATCTTTCTGTAGTCAGATTTCATGTTCAGGTTTCTATGCACCATATTGTAACGTCTGGATAGTAACACTGCAGGAGAGTGTTTAAATTCAAGCAAAACTTGCTTTCTCAATTGAGGTGGGGTGGGGAGAAGATAACATTTATACTTTATTTGAAAACTAAAATCTACATTTTGCCCTCCTCCCCCCAAACTATCGGACTAAATCTCTTTACACAGGTGACAATTTGACAGTGTTGGGGCAAAAATATTTAGCTGTAATGGCTTTCAGTTGAAAATTTGTCCACAATGAACAGTGGTTATAAATTAGGCACTTATGCACATGACAAAGAGAACTGACATCTAACTAATCAATACTAGGATGATGCATGGTTTTCTGTTATGCTTCCATATACCAATAGCATGCCAAAAATAAAAAGTATAACTCCAGAATAGGTTACTTTCTCCTTCTAATCTCCTTGTGACTGTTCTTCCTCAAGCCCTATTCCAGGATACACATAGAGGAACATTTCTCTTTATATCCAGTTTATGCACTTTTCTTTCCTAGACTTCCATATTATCTACTGGAGTTTACTCTCAGATTCCCGAGTAACTGTCATTGAGCTCAAATACCCCCAATCTACTTTAGCAGCCAGCATCTCATATATGATGGGCAGCTGCTGATCCACAGATCGGTGCTTTGTTTTTGGCTATTTGAAACAGTTCACTGACTACCTCTTCAGTTTTGCCCTTAAGCTTCTTTCTTGGACCTAATCCTAAAATACGTGTTTTAATTTTCCTATCTATAAACACAGTGTCTGTCTGTCTCCGCTCGGTGATTAGCAGCATGGGGAGGAAGGGCAACAGACTTGCAGATCTTTTGTTCATACAGAGCTGTTGCTCAGAGTCCTGCACGGCACATTCCACTGCTACAGTGATTTGTATTCCAGGCTGCCAGCTAGGGAATTTATCGCCTTGTCTTTTTTAGCCCATTGTCAAATTGCCATGTGTCCACTATAACGCATGTATTCCAGCAGCAGAGCAGGCAAAAATCCATGACAAGCACAAAGCGATTTCTTTCTCAAACAGAACAAAATAAAATTAGGGCCAATGCCTAGAGTACAGTGACTTGCAGCGCTGGGGACACAGACACCTAGTAGATCCCAAAATAGCAGTAAGCACATGCTTGCTGTCTCAGCCATATAGAGTGAAAGGCAAGATGTTTGGTAGCTAGTTTAATCTGACTGAAACTTTATTAACTCGCAGAGAAACATCCAACAATTAATCACATGGTGCAGGCCGTTATTCCTTAGTTGTTTCCAGCCAGGTAATAGCTGCTACCAATTAGCCCCTATTTGCCTGGCCCCAGGCCCTTGGTGGGACCCGGCTGCCTTCCTTTTGTATATGAGGGTTAGGGGTAGGGGCACCACTGTCTCCCTGCTGTACCAGATGTTGGGAGGCTCAGCCTCTGTTATCCAGCTTCTTCAGCAGTTGTGTTTCCCTAAATATACATCCACATCCTCTTTGTTGGAATCGCAATGGGCTTGTATTGAACACCTGTACCAGGAAGAAATTAGTCTGACTGCCTTTTCCTAATCTAAACTGGCTTTCCGTATAGTTATAAAACCAACAAGCTCTGGTGATGTGCACCCCATCTTCCTTACAAAAAACTGGGTATCTAATGTGACAACTTCTTAAGGGGTAATTCCTAACTCTCCCTATTTGTATGTAACTCTAACCACCTCAAATTCATGCAGCTACTGGCCTTAAGTATCAAAGGCTCTTTGCTATATACCCCACCCCAGCACTTCAGACTAATCTACAGTCATCCAAAAAATAAAATCAAATCTGGGATCTGCATAACTTTTTCCAGAATTGGGGCCATATGATCTAGTCTTATAGCAGTTAAGTCAATGAGAGTTTTGCCACCAACTTCAACTGGTGCAGAATCAAATCCATGCTTGGATACCCTTATAAGCATCATTTATCATTCAGTGCTCTTATACAACAAAAAGGGAGCTGCATAACTCAGTTGTTTGAATCCATAGAAGAGAACCAACCAAGACTGAGATGAAAAAGACTCAAGACAGAATTATGTATCACCTGTCTAAAATACTTCTTAAAATGTCAGGATGGGATAATATTGATTATAAAGAGCAAAAAGTTACAAAAGCAGCATGTAAAAATGTCTTCCGTGTTGTGCAATATGCCTACATTTGTAAGAAGCTGTTACAATGCTGATTTCTAACTTCTACAGTGTCAGCTATTTTGTCATTTAAAATGCAGCTTATTTATTGTCCACAACCTGTCCTCTCCTCAAAAGGACAAATGCTCTAGTTCTGGTACTGATAACTGAAAAAGGAAGATATCAGAAATTTGCCTTCTTTCAACCTAGAAAAACAACTGTCCCCAAAATAAAGTCCATTATAACAAAATCAATCTCTTGATTCTTAAAATGTGCTTTTAAGTAACAGCTTTTTATAAACTGAACTGAGTTTACAAAAGGGTATAATATCCTTAGACTCAACTTTGGGTTTTGGAGAATATTTTCCACCCATTATGGCAGGCTGTTAGTATAAAACATTTCCTTGCTATTGTACCAAAGAGACTTGTGTGCAAAACAATATCATCATATTTTATTAAACTTTAATATACTTCCATAAACTATAATGTGCACTTTATCCTTTCATCCTCAGTAACAAAAAAGGATGACATAACTATCTGAAATCCATGAAGTGTGTTTTAATGATATTGCAATGCAAATTATCATTCCATTCAAACCACACACTGCTAGAGACCAACACAAGGTTACTGTAAGATGAGGAGACATGAGATATAAGAGAAAAATATCCTCTGTCTTTTCCCATTATCAAATACAGTCATTTACGTAGAATGAAGGAAAAAGAAAAAACCAACCAACCAACAGGTGTTATTTCTTAGAGCTGGAAAAAAAATCAAGGCCTAACAGCAGGAAAGAATAAATCCCAAAGACATTCTAACACAACACTATACCATGTTGGTTGCTAGACAGAAAAAGGGCATAAAAACCTCACTCAGTAGGATGTTTTGATCTACTACAGTCATTTGAACATTTCAAGCCATCCAGCACTTACACAAGAGAACTGTCGCCATAAACCTTCTCCTTCCTCTACCCAAACACGAGTGCGTGGAATTGCACTACAATGTTTTCTCATCCATATTCAGAATAGGAGGCTAGAGAACAGTGTCAGGTATAGAAAAGCAAGATAACGAAAAAGAGAAATGACCCGAGGAGGAAAAACAAGGGGCCAGACCTTAAGTTGGGTAACTAAGCATAGCCTCCTTGAAGCCAGCAGGACCATCTTGCTTTCTATCAGCTGAGAATGAAACCTGGTGGATTTCTTGCGGTCTAGTGGATGTCTTGCCTGAGCCCCGTGACAACAGATTTCTGCCCCCCAACTCACTGCTTCAAATGGTCGAGAGCACGTTTCATCAAACAATCCCAAATGTTCCATGAACATCATGAACTGGTTAGCATAGATGGACCAGATTCATATCCACCAATTTAAATCAGCTGGTTGAAGTTACTAGAGGTTCTCATCAGTCTCCCTGGGGACAGATTTCACACTATCACTGGTGTGTATATGTATACGTATGCACGTCCACACCCATGTACACAGAGTGACAGCTACATAGTGAACAGTTAAACAACAACTCTATTACTGTACAGAGCAACACTATGCATTGCAGGAGAGAAAATGGAAAACACTGCACCCAGTTGATAGCCTGAGGGAATGCAGACACTTAAATGACACCATTTTGAATGCAGTGCCAAGGTTAACGCACCCCTTTCCCAAGAAAACCCATGACATTTTCAATTACTGCAATATAGCAGTGGAGCATAGCTTTTGTCTCTTTGGAAAGATGCCACCATAAGGAAGCATGGTACATCCAAGGGCGCTGGAATGGGATTCAATACTGACTCTAAAAGAATTAGAGTGCTGCCTTTTGAATGGATCCTTCCTGCAATACCTAGGTTTCCCTTGGATGTTTCCCTGTAGAGGCTGCCTGAGATCAGCCCAAACTGTATTTCTAGTCCTGTAACAGTTGCTGTCCAAGAGCTCAATACTACAAGCAGGTAAAGCACTGTGTCCATACCCTTTTACTGACCTCAACAGCACCCTGTGTGCATGGTTCTCTTATGAGGGCCAGGGTTAACTCTGGAAACTCAGTTTGAACATGCCGCTCAAGTCAGATGGCAGAACAGTACCACTGCTGTTGAGTGAAACAGTCACTTTTGTAATGGTTTGTTATCTTGTTAGCAAGGCCAGTTTTATCCAGCTGTGCTAACTTAATATAGCCATGGTATGTAGAAGTTTGGCATTTAAAAGTATTTCATGTTAGTGAAATATTTCACTGTGGAATCTGAGAGCCAGACAAACAGAACGAATTAAGCCCTCCAGCAGCGATTTTGAATCGCCACCTGAGTATCTCTGCATTTAAACTGAGCTTCACGGGTTTAGCTCTGTAATGGCAAGATTAAGGAACTGGACAGCCCTACAGCTAAATTTAGAGTTGAGTTACAACTTCTCATAGGGAGATGGCCCAGAAGTTCCCTGACCTTTGTCTCAGATACACTTAATGAAAGACACGTTTACACCTCTTTTCCTATTACTACTGAATTTAAAGGAGTGTAAAATAGAGCCATAATTTTGTATGTAACGGGACAAGAATTAAGTGGTAGCAGGTGCTGGAAGCTGTAAACCAATTTATGGACGAGTGTATACTTTAACTCCTTTAAAAGTGGAGGAGGAGTTCAGGATCTCACATGAGCTGTTGTACCTGCTGTCTCTGTAGATTATAGATTTTCATAGATTTCATAGACATTTGGGCTGGAAGGGACCTCGGAAGATCATCGAGTCCAGCCCCCTGCCTGAAGGGCAGGAAGTCAGCTGAGGTCATAGGATCCCAGCAAGATAAGCATCCAATTTGCTCTTGAAGGTGTTCAATGTGGGTGCTTGAACCACCTCCGATGGCAGGCTATTCCAGACCTTGGGGGCTTGGAGAGTAAAGAAATTCTTCCTTATGTCCAGCCTGAAACAATCTTGCAGGAGTTTATGTAAAACTTCTGTTGGGACTTCCGTTGGGAAAGGTCAGGGTTTAGGGGTAGGCCTTCTGGTTCCAAGATGGTGACAAGGGGCCAGGGAAACCGGCAAGGGGCAGGGCTACCTGTGTGGCCCTCAACAGTTCACCAAAACTTGTTAAGCGGCCCTCCACCCAAAATAATTGCCCACTCCTGTGTTATAGCATTCCTTGCATTTGCTTCAATTGTAATGATACCAGTCCTGCTGCAGGCAGTACTCTCACAGACGACTGCCTATTTGGGCACCCTGTATGCAAAGAGCCTCACCCTACCATTCTTATACAGACAAAGCTTTCAAGACCAGGCTCTTTCCATTTATATTAGCTCATTCGGACATCTTCCCTTTTGCAGGTCACAACAACTCTTCCACAGCTGTCAACAGCTCATAGATTCTCAGCTTTTCCCCAACAGGAGATTACCACAAGGTGCAGAACTAACCCACATACATCCTTCAACGTTCCTGAAGAACTATTTATGCAGAAGGAAAATAGATCCTCAAGATCTATTTACAATTATTCCATCAAAGTGTATCTCCCCCGGGTATTTTAAAGAGAATAGGCAAGCTATTTATTCTAAAAGAAATAACATTTCCTTTTCTTCTGCTTTTGTAAATATCAAATGACTTTTAAGATTGACCAACAACATTTATTTTGACCTTCCAGTTGCATTTTATACTCTCTTAAGAATAGAGCCAAATGGCCTACAGTGCTGTAGGAATATTAGGGAAGTTATGCAATTATTTCAAACAGTAATAGTGTATCATTTACATTTTTTATTCATTAAACTTTTTGATGTTTGTATCAGACTTATTAACTTGCCAAATACACTCCATACCAAAGTGCCATATTATTAAGCCCGCTCCCCACCCCCAATTCCTCACAAATCAGTTTGCAGATGACATTGATACCTCATTGCTATTCGCTCCTCCAGGACCATTTCTAATAGTTCATTTTTTATATTTCTGCAGTGCTGAAATATGGTTCACACCAGTGTCTGTCCTTTTAGTAATCACCAAAGCAAAGCTTGGCAGTTGTCACATATTGCACTCTTGAGAAAAATGCTAGTAATACTCTGAATTGATTGAACAGCATGGAATCAGAGCTAGCTGGCAGAGAAACCATTTAACTGATCTCAATCTCTGATTTTCCCTTCTCTCCCACCCCATTTCAGGTTAGAAAACTGCAAAATATCATGGGGGGCGAGAGTTTATAACATGCAGAATGAGCCATTTGTTTATAAAGGCATTAATTTATATAGTACATGATTGCATTTCTTCATGTTCCATACGAAGAGTAAAACTTACAGGATCCAATTGAATAATTTCCATTTACAGACACTGTGCTAAAGAGTTTATAAAGCCTATGGCCAGCCTAGACCAATTTGTTCATTCCTCATAGATCAAAATCAGGTCGAGTGTTTTTGTGATCATAAAAAGAAGTAATTTCCAACAGAATTTTACATGACTCTAAAAACAAGTCAAATCTTTGAGCGTGACCAAAAATGATTAGTAACACATGCCATCACTAAAGTGACAAGGTTTAATTAATTGGCTGGGATTCATTTTGTGTCTAAAGCAAATGCTGTTACTACCATATTATTAGGAAAAAATAAGTGTGGCAAAGAGCAATTTCAAAACCTGGCAAAATGCAATGTTGCTGCAGAATAGCCTTCTGTTTCACATCCAAAATTAAAACAAAGTACATCAGGTAAAGAAGAGTTATTGAAAATATCTTCACTCCTGAAATGGATGCTATGAAAGCAAGAATTCGTCCCAGAATGCATGTATAATTTATACATCCAGGATTTAAGAAACCCAAGTGGAAGAGTAAGAATAATGGCCAGAAACTGTTTGAAGGCAAGTGTTAAATAAATTGTACAGTCCACCCCCTTTGACATACAAGCCCAATCACATACAACTCATTTGCTGCTAGACAGGTTTTACATAGACAGGTAGTTTTAACATCAACACTAATGTAGGTGAGGCAAATTCGATTGTAAGATAAATGAGTCCTAGTGAGATTTTTTTTTGGATATACAACAACCTGCTATTAAAAAGGAATTAGCCTTGTCTACATGAATTCTTGAAATGTGCTTGCAAAGCTGGTAGAAATCTTTTAAAGTCCCTTTTTAAGGGCAATACTACTTTTTGTGGCAATTTTTCATTTTCTTCAATATTTTGGATATTTTGTAAAAACAAAACAAAAACATTAAAATGATTTATTTATTTTTCTTAATAAAAACACTGACATTTTTGAGGGGAAAAAAATCACTGATGACAACTGTCAATGTTTTAGAACAAAACAAGTGCCCCCCCCGCTCCACATATTAATTAACATATATGTATTAACATGTAGTAACATGATTAGACACATATCCCCATGTGAACTAATCCAAATGGATTGAGGGAAACAGGATGAGAGGGTGCCAACCTATTTTCTCCCACTGTTCTGCTCAAGGTAGCTGCATTTCAGGCACATGTACAGTCTCAGGATTAGTGCCTATAACTTAAGTATTTAGGTATTTCTAAGATGCTGCCTTGTAGATTAATACTTACTAGTTTTATACAGACAGTATGTGTAGACATATACAGTCACTCTCACCAAGGTACTTCACTGGTGAAATTGTTCTAGCTCCATTGGGGCCAATGGAACTGGATTAACTTACACAGGGCGCGTCTACACGCTCATTAATGCACTTTTGCTATCGTGCATTAAATTTAGTATCTCGAATGTGAGGTACTAAATCAATGTACATTAGGCTGCCCTAATGTGCAGTAACAGAAGCACTTGCTTTTTTAGTGATGCTTAATGTGCAGTAGGCTATTTTTACTGTGCATTAGCATGTTAGCACGGTTTTTGACATGATGCTTTAATGCACAACAAAATAGGCTACTGTGCATTAAAACACATGTATAGATGCACCATCCTCCTTGTCTATTTCCGGTTGTTACTGAGCAACTATACTCTTATTTTTAATTCCAGCCTTATGATACCAAGTTGATTAAATGTGTTATTTCAGATCACTGAAATGGTTAGCATAATTTTTTCTTTCACATGAAAAAAAATGTGAAAGGAATGTCGTAACTACAGAATTTGGCTTCATAAACAAAGAAATAGAGACGGGCAGGGCAAAAATGTAAATATCAAAGCAATATTCTAAAGTAAGTTTACTCTGAAACTGACATAAAATTGATGATGGCAGGAAGGTTTCACAAGCACTCATTGAATTCCTCTTGGCTTTCCCAATTCAGAAATTGGAAAAATACAGCAGTGACTAAGGGTGTTTATACATGTGCTTGGGGTGGGGCTGGGAGGCTGCAGTGTCATATGCATTAAGCCTTTGTGCATTTAAAAATGGCCACAAGACACTTTAACTAAAGCTCATTTAATGAGCTTTAGTTAAAGCTCGCTAGCAGCCATTTTTAAACCTGTAGGGTCTTATGCACATGACACTACAGCAGTGCAAGTGCGTTCTAATTAGAACATGTCAGAGCATGTGTATAGGCACCCCTACTGGATGGCTAAGTCTGATTTACTGTTGGCCTCACTCTGTTCTCACGCTGAAAAGAATCAAGAATTAATGAATTGTAACTTAATGGAGTCGCTGCCATGTAATTGCAGAATGAATCTTATTTATGTAAATGTTATTTCTCTAGATTCACAGTGGTGCATAAAGGAGAGCAGAATTTGTCCTCAAAGGCATATATTTTCCTCATTAGGAAAAAAGGTTTTGCCTCTAAACCTAATCAATGGGGCTACCTAATGGCTCTTATAATCACTTTATCATGTCACCCATTTCATTGTCAAACCCCAAAAGTAATTAATGTTTACTGATGAAGTAGTTAGATGTTAGCAATTTATAACAGACAACTTAAATCTCTAAAGAAAGAAAGGAACGGCCAAATGCAAAGTCCTTTCTCAGACAAAGCTTCCACTGAAGTCAGCAGGAGTCGAGCTTAAGTTAAAAAAAGCACAGTGCCTACCAGCGCTGCTCCTGGTAAGAGCCTACAGGATTTGAGGCTCAAACAGCAGCAGCAGGAACTGCCTTTCATTCTTAACCCCCTGGTTGGCAATTTTAGGAGCAACTCTAAGAAAAAAACACCTTTTGTAATGGAAATAATGTTCAGATAAGAAAGCATTTATAAAGCAGGGAACTGCTGGAAGAGTGAGGGGGACCATTGTGTCCTATTTTCAGAAAGATAAATGTTTCTTATTTAAATGACACACCCAAGCTCTACTTCCCCAGGAAACCCCAGCTCATCCAGGGTCTGGCTTAATACCACAGGGGGTTCTTAACACCACTAAGTAGCCCAGTGCCCCTGGCTGGGATCCACTCCAAGCCCCTCCCTGTGACCCAGTATCATTTAGTTTATTTCTAAACTGAAAGCCAAAGGGGACAATTAGGATCATTTAGTCCAGGGAAATGTCAGCTACAGTTCCCAAGCCACACAGAACTCTGACTTTCAGGGATCCTAGTTTTCTCTGACTTAAAAGAATCCCCAATTTGCGGTTAAGAAAAAGTATCCCCAAATCCACATTTTTCTGAATTGGGGTTATTTTTTTTAACTGAAAATTGGGGATTTTTTTTAAATCGGAGAAAACCAGGATCCCTATTACCCATGGATGGCTCTTTGCAGATAATGTCATCAGAGCTTCCCTCCACCTCCCCCAGTTGTTATAGTGCACTTGTAAAGTGCTGGGTGTGTCTTTTTTGAGATCATGAATCGGGCACTTTTTTCCTCTTTCAATCATCGTACAAATGCTGCAGGGTTTTCATCTCTAGAAGTGGGTATTTGTGTTGGGTGTATGCACTGCTGTGGCTCTTCGGTTAACTCTGACTGCTCATGTGGCTCCTGAACCAGTCCGGGTTAAGCATCACAAATCTAACCTGACCTGCCCATCACCCAGACATCCCTTCCTAGAAGGTACTTCCATTTCACTTTGTCAGGGAGTTAGCTGTCTATCCGCACTAACTCATTTAAGTACTCTTTAGTCCACTCAGTCCCTGCTAAAAGGAGATGGGTAGTATAGCAGTATTGCTGACCTCTATAATTATTCTCTTTTAACTGAGGGATGTATGGGCTCCTGTTGCTGAGACTGACAATGCTTTGGATTAGTTTCTGAGGTTGCTTCAGGGACTGGCCGACTGTGGTCTAAACCAATGGTTCTCAACAAGTGCAATGTGGAGGTGCTGCAGGTAGGTCACGGGACAGATAAGGTGGGTAGCCAACTAATCCCCACCCCCCCAGCACCAGGCAGCAGCAACATAGAAAGACCATGCTGCTCCATGTGCACTACATCCCAAAACAGAAACAGCAGAGTGCCTTGGTGCAGGGCAGTGCAGGCAGCCTAGTTAGCCTCAAGCAGAGCTAATTAGCCCAGCACTGAGCTACTTCTGTTCCAGAGTCTGTGTATGCAGAGCCAGCTTGGAGGTCTCTGTTGCATACCTGACAAGTACATTGTAAGGGAATTAGGTCATGGGGCTGCGTACTGAGTTGAAGGGGGAGGCTAGCTGTGGAGCTGGACTGTTAGGCAGCAGGCAGAGGTGAACCATGGGATCAAAAAGTTGGAGAACAGCTGGTGGAAGGGAAACTAGACTGTGCCCGTCTCAGTAAGATGACTTCGTTTTTCTGCTGATTGCTCTTATGCTTATGTGAACACAAGGAGAGACTACAGAGAGTGAAATCACATTTTTGTTAGTGGGAAAGTGGAGAAGTGTGCTGCATATGTTCACAAAGGGTTGCACTTTCTATTAAAAAGTACTATTTAGCTGCAAGGGCATCTTGCTAAAGTTGCAAACAAACAAACCAAAAAAATGGATAATCAGGAGACAGCACCAGGACTAAGAGAGAACTGCAGTTTGTCCTCAATGGGAGAATTTCACCCAGAGGATTCATCTGCATGATAACTTGATCATTAATCATTTCAAGTTGAAAATCAGCCTTCTGGAGAGGAATGAACCATTTGTTCATAATACAGACTAGCAGGGACACACAAAATTGCAGAGTGACACTGACAACTACCTTGAGCTGTTTCCATGACAATGGAAGTGTCATCTTGTACTTCTGCACCACCGTTCTGCAATGGCAGGACTTCACACAATGATCGTGGTTCATGGAACTCCGTTTGAAACCCCGGCGACTTTTTGATAAAAGTGTTTGAGAATATAAAAAAAAATTTTGGTTGAATTTGAAAAAACTATATGACTTCTCAGAACACCGTCTAACTTTAATACAGTAATGCTTACTATGATCTAAACAGAAATGAACTCAGTGTTCTATAGTAGGCAACTGTTGGTCCTCTGGATCATGGTGTATGATGAATCCCCTTGCATGGAGTCCTATGACCATCATGCCAAGATCTTTGACATGCATGCTTAGGCAAGAATATGGAGGAGTGGAGGCTGCTCAAGACCTACCACCCCCCCCCACTTTTAAATCACTGAGACAGAAGCCAAAGGCCAGACCGAGTCCAGACATCCAGTGCCTCGATGGTTACAGCTTCTGCCACAGAGCAACAGATGAGATCTTCTGCTGACTGACAAATGCTATAATAAAGGTGCATTTCTCTCGGGGTGATGTGCCTTAGCCTTTCTCCAACCAAGGCATACCCACAAGGCAGTGGGGGCTGGCATTTTGAGGTGTCCTATACTTGCCTGCTCTGGAGGTTGCAACATTGCAGTATTGCGTAGGTCAAGGGTGGGCTATTATTTTGTATGGAGGGCCGCTTACTGAGTTTTGGCAAGCCATCAAGGGCCGCATGACAGGCAGCCAGGGCCAGATAAATATTAATTTTCTAAATTTTTTAGGGTCCCTGTGGGCCAGATAGAATGGCCTGGCGGGCCGCAGCTGGCCCACGGGCCGCATTTTACCCACCCTGGTATAGGTGCTACCCCGCCACAAGTAGCCCCACCACATTGCCACCCTACCCTTCAGCCCGATGCAGTTTATAGCCATACCCAGAACCCTAGTGTCCTGTGCAACATGGCATAACACTATTTTGGCTTTATACTGCAGAATTGGAACAACATAGATGCATAGTTTTGATGGCTTAGGTAATAAAATAGATCTCCAGTAAAGAGCAAAAGAGGTAAGAAAACGGGAATGTGACAGAAGCCTGTTGCTCAGCTGTGTTACTGGAATGGTGTAGAACTGGGGCTGCATTCTGCTCTCACCAGAGACCATGGCAAACTCCTATTTCAGTGACACCTCATCAGGGCCTTTGTTTTTTAATTCGATACTGGCATGAAGGACCTGATCCTAGAAGGTGACAAAAAATTGTAGCTTTTGCTAATATCTACAGATGTACACAGTGGAAATAGACCCTGCCCAGCTGAAAAGGTTGTACGTTATAAAGTGGCATACTAATGTTCTACAACACTGAGAAGCAGCCCTTTCCATACGGTCACCTTTCTTCTGTTGTCAGTTCTATCGAAATTCCCCCTTGTGCAGTGTTGTCCTTCTGTAAATGTGTTAGGCCTCAACGTGTCAGAATAGTCATTAAAATATTCTTTTAAAAATCAAAATACAAGATTTCAGTTTGATTACTTCACTTTCTTTACTCCATTACTTCAACTTGCTTGGTTTGCTTATATGCAGAGACTTGAGTTCAAGATTCTACTTTCCAGCTCCACGGATTAAGAATTTAAATGGAAGCTTCCTCCACTCAATTTGCATTCATTTGGGGTCTCCAACTTTTTTCTTTCTTTATTTTAATAAAAAAGATTTATTAGTATTTAATGAAAGTTTTCACTTGAATGCACAACCGGTAGATTCTAACTCAGTGCTGTGTACCTCAACTGGTGCTCCTTTATAAGAACTCATATGACATGATATCCCTTTTATACTCTTGTTATTTGCACATAATTTTCTTAGTATCAATTACATTAAATCCTTTACTGTATTACATAACAATCACAGTTAAGTCTTGTCTAAGCAGTTCCCTGGCTGCTGTACCAATTGGTTCACTGTCTTGAAAACCAAAGTGCTTCAGACTGTGTGAAAAATATGTCTGTTTTCAACACATTAAAAATATCCCCAAAAAATAAAACAATAAAAGTACAGTACTTGCCAAAACACATCCTCAATGAAAAAGGACCAACAAGACTTAACAACAAAGAATATGAAAAAATATCTGTTAGAATACACACCTGGAAAGATACAACATCCATCACCCACATTAGAGCAATGACAAGTGTAATAAATTCAGTGAACAAAGTGCAGAGATGTTCAGGAAAATGCCTGGAAACTTTCTCAAGCTTACAGTCTGAAACCTAAAGGTGTGGGGGTTTTTTTCTCTAATTTTTCAATAGTTAGGCCCATCTGGATTGCTACAAAACAGCAACAAAGATTGCAAAACGTACCAATACAAATGGTCAAGAACAACCATCGTGCAGTTTTAGAAACTGTAACCTAACCTACTCGTAACCATATGTGAGAAAAATAAATGCAATAAAATAACTTCAGTTTCACATTTGGAAAGTGTCACAGAACTAGCATCAGAAAATGTTTTTTACTTTTGCTCTCATCTCACTCATCCTAAATGAAATTTCAAGTGAGGGTTTCCAGCTTGAATTTGAAAAGCCTCTGACAAGGATCAAATCCCGTTGTAGGTAGAATTACAGCAATACAGCTCCACAACCACCATAAAGAGATTTAAAGAATTAAATCACAGATACAAAGGCTTGAGTTTACTTCCCAAGATATCAACTGCAGAGCTGGAAAGTCACAGCGAGGCAAAGAAAATGCTGCAATTCCTGGGGCATGCTCTTGAATGGTATCAGCTTCTCAAAATGTGTAATTGCACAACATGTCTACATCTGGTACCAACAGACTAAATTACAGACCGTGTACATTATCTTGTATCCTTAATTTGTTTCTTAATATTTAATCACATGACGAGGGAGAAGAACAGAATGACTGCCATGTTCGTTCTGTGACTAAAGCACACGTGCCTCCCCTACACATGGACCTTGCTTGGTTGGCCAGTTCTTTGGGAGGAGTCTGTGGCCTGCTGCCTTCCTGTTCCATTCACACTGATTTGGGATGTTTACAAAGGGACCCGTCTGCGTACTTCATAGTGGAGAGATTCTCTTGAGCCTTTCTTCACTGCGCACACTTGGAGCACCAGATCACAACTGGGCCCTAAGAATTTTATTTTACCATAATCACTGGCCTCTTAGGCGTAAATCCTATTTCACTTTACACATATGAATGGTAGGGGTGTGAGAAGCGGGGCAGTATTCGATTCAGATTCAGAATGGGCTCAATTTTGGGGGACAGTGATTCGATTCGCTGCCTTGGATCACTGTCCCGATGCGATTCGACTGAATCTGAAGATTCGACTCTAATTCAGAGAGTCAGGGATTTGGCCACAGACACAGCTTTATATGTTTTTTCTATATACCTCAAGGTACCAGGTGCGGCTTGTGAATGCTGCTATGCTGAGGCAGTTGGAGTTTCCCATGGGAGGGTCCCCTGCATGCTCAGTGGTGGCCCTGGAAGTAGACCAGAAGTATCTGTGGTCTACTTCTGGGTCTGCCGCCAAGCACACGGGGGACCCCCTCCCGCATCCCCCCAAGCTCAGCAATCGGCTGCGGGGGGACCCCAGGTGCCCCCCCAGACCTAGGAGGCACCAGTCGCCAAGCTGAGGGGATCCACCACGCTTCCCCCCCGCACTCCTGTGGGACTCTCCATCCACCCCACCATCTCAGTGCTCACGAGCCATGCCTGGTACCTCGAGATACGTAAAAAAACCCATGAAGCTGTGTCTATGGTTGAATCGTTGACTCTCTCCGAATCAAATTGGAGGCTTCTGATTCAATTCGGAGAGATTAATGGGTCTCCTTATTCAATCTGGATTTGGAGATTAGGCTGCTGAATTGGGCCAAATCTCTTCTGATTTAAGTCAGCGACCAAGGCTTTGCATAGCCCTAATAAATGGAACGTATCCACTTCATCACTTCAGGTTTGGCACTTGCATACAGTTTGGGCACAATATTGTCCATGTGCTCACTCAGGATACTCACAGAACTATACTTTGGCTAGGCAGGTACCTGGTGCCATATGCTTTCCCAGGTATGCTGGGTAAGTTTACAAACATTAGCCAGACAAAACATGACTAGTGGGAGGGGAAAAGAGGTCCCCCTCCATATCAGCCTAGTGATTAGGTCATCTACTCAGGGAGCAGGAGACTTAGGTTTTAAAGCCTCCCCCACTACCCAGGATGGAGTATAAATCTTCATCCTCTAAATACCAGGCCACAGGTTAGGCCCATGATACTCAAGTAGAGTGCCAAGGCACCCTGGGGTGCCTGAGATTCTTTTAAGAGATAGCAAGCAATAGTAGTACGGTTAGGTATGCAAACATCTACACATGATTCACATGATTTCAAATAGAAATCCATAGTGTCAAAGGCATTCTGACCTGTTGTGGTCTTTCTGAGTTCTTTGCAACAGAAGAATTGCTGTTATTTTTCCATGGTCAAAAAACAAGGGAAAGGTAAGGGCTGGCATTTTTTGAGTGTGCCTTATGTCTATAAAGATTGGGAACCACTAGGTTAGACATTAAGCAGGTCCCCCTTTCTACCCTGGAGGCCCAGGGGAAAGTAAATAAGATGGGGGGCTGCGGCTCAGTGAAATGGCTATTGCCCTGGGTTCCAGATTGAATTTTTACTCCCAAGGGGGCAGAAACAACCTCACTGCTCTCATCCATTTTATAAAATAAATATTAAATGGAAGGTGCAATGAATGAGCCCCAAGAAGAGTCTGGATTGTATCTAACCTGTGGCCTTGTGGCTGCAACACTTTGTCTGGCAACAGGACCTGCAAGTTCATATCTTCTGTATGTGAGAGAGGCTTAAAAGCTGGGTCTGCTTCTCCCTGGGTAAGTACCCTAGCAACTCAGTTATTAGGATTAAAATACTCCTCCTTTTAGATGTGTGCAGAGTGAAATTAGAAACCAAAATAGTGCACGAGTGCTAAAAACTGCAGTTGATAACCTTGCCATTAAGATCCATAAAGTGAAATAGGACTCTGCCTTCATTTAATGTACGCACAAGCCAAATTTAATGCGCACACAAGCCAAATCCTGCTCACAACAACATGGGAAGAGCATCAATTAGTTTAACATCCATAGCTTGTACAAGTGAGATAAGGAGGCTTTAGTTCACTGATATAATTCATCTCCTATGGCATACCCTCCAAAGTGTTGTTTTACTAGTAGTCAAATAGCAAAAAAAGAGTTCCTACCTTGTAGAAAATTCCAAGATGTAAATGCTGAAATAAATTCTGAATTCTGTGCATATAAACAATCAGAAACTCTATGGAAGGAGTCGAAACCCATGTGGAAATGGTACATGATAAGAAACACTCTAGAATGTCTTACATTTTTGTTAAGGGGGCTTTAGCCTCTATGATTTTGGTTAAATACTGTACCTCCTATCACCTGTACTTCCATATTATCCTGTGTTACTAAAGGACTGAATAAAGTAAAAGAGAATTGCTACATAAATGTAAGCCATGAAATATTTAAAATACCACTTTGTGCATCCTCATATTAACAGATGAAGCGTTAAGAAAGAATATATTACATCCGGGATTGCCAATATGTTCCAGCAGATCAAGACGCTTTGTTTCAAAATTAATTTTAGGGTTGAGAAAAACTGTAATCCCATTCAAAAAATAGGTGATAACCTTTAGTCATTTCCTGTATTTTTCCTGAATTCCTATCCTAAGTACATTTCTTAGAACCAGTACTTCATTCAAAGTAATCATACAGCTATGTCCATTCAAATAACGGCGTCTGTTTGAATAGCACTTTTTGATGAAATCAAATTTTAAGAAATGAGTTGAGTATGGCTCAGTCTTTGTCTATTAATTTTTAACCGGTTTGTGTTCCCATTTGCAGGTTCTTTTTTATAATTACGTATATATATCATTATACTTTTAACAAAGATAACTGGAAAGAATGAGATAATTCATCACTTCACCTTACAATTTTAAAATAATATATATAAAGGGCCTATCCTCTGTTACTAACGTCACACTAGATTATTACAAATTATCTAATTTGCTTTTCATTCTTTATTTTGCGGAACTTTTTATGTTTCTCACTGGAAACTGAGCATTCTCATTGTACATCAAAACTACCACTGTTACAACTCTGCTTATGGGATCCAATTCAGCAGACCACTTACACATGCTTGAGTCTTGTTTTAAATTACGGCCATAAATAACTTCTGGTCAATTACGTCAGGTTTTCATGCATTAGCCCAATGCTGTAATGTCTGTTTCATGCATTAGGCCAACGCTATAATGACTGTTTCAAAAACTGCAGAGGAAATTTGGAAAAAAACTTCCAAGGGCAATTTCATTACAAAAAAAGGGGAAACATTTATTGGCCCTCTTAGGCAACATTTTCCCTGAGACTGTACACTGAAAAGATCTAACTGAAAATATTTCAATATCTAGGGACAGAACATAACGTTTCCTTAATACACTGCATAGTTATTTAGTAATTTACATGAACTCGTTCTTGTGCATTTAAGGCTCAGACCCCATTTTTTAAAGTCTTTAATTGCTTGTTAAGAGTAAAATTCAGCAGGGCTAAGTAGCTTGGACAGAGAGCCATGCTATATACCGCTGCCAGTATTTAAGCTAGCACTACATCGAGTTGCATTACGCACTGTACCTTCTGGGCCTCAACTGTCTGTGAAAATGGGATGTGAACCTCTGAAGATCTTACTCGCAAAGCACAAACAGCACAGGGACAATACATTGAAGGGTGTTGTCACAGGTTAGTGTATGCCTAGAATATATCTTCACACCTATATCAAACTACAGCCTCGGTTGTTTTTGCTGAGTCTCATTTTGTTTGTAAGACCATTCCTTGCTTGCAATTTAGCTTTGTAGCTCCCCTATTAGTGGGAAACCTGGGACACCTCAGGCAAAGCTCTTGAACTTGCTGGAGGATTAGCAATGGAAGGTTCTCAACCCTTTCATTCAAATGAAAAAAAATCCTTGGACAAAAAGCAGGCTAATAAGGCAAACCCTCCCTGCCAAATGAACTGGTAACTAAGCAGCTGATTACCTGATAGTAATTCAAGGCTGAGGAAATAGGTCATGGTGGGGGGAGGTGGGACGGGGAGTGTGTAAAAGGAAGAATCTCTCACTAAGTAGAAGTAGAAAGCAATGCTGTGTTAAGAGGAGAAGCAGGGCTGTAGGCTTCTTACAAGATGCTGACCAAACGTTAATGAGCATTCAAGAGTGCTGAGGCAGGTAATAGTTCCCCAGAGTTTATTATTCTGTATGGTTTTGTATCTCTCTTGTACTGCTGAAAGTAAAGAATGAATGTTGTAAAACTTAATCTACGAAGTCTGTGTTCAGTTTGGCTTCAGCTATCATGTGTCTTTATGACAGTAAAACCAGAGTACCTGGAGTGCTGGAGCTCTGGAGAAGGTGTGCTTAAGCTACTAGGAGAAAAAATTGGGGCTTAGGCAGCTGGACTCCCTTTTCCAAAAGGGGGAGAACAGTGTCCAGGGAGTAACTTAGAAGTCAGAGAAAAAGAGTGCCTCAAGCCTGCCCACAGAAAAACAAAACATGGATCCAAATAACTTGGGCATATCTTGTGTTTATTCCTAAAGACCTCTGCCCAAATTGCTTTTTCCCTTTAACTTGGTTACATTTTTAAATGAGGAGAGGGAATGGATCAATAACTTTAATCGTATCTTCTAGTAACTATGTTAAAGCCTCTTAAATTTGGAGCAGGTGAACAACTGGTGAATAAACAGCTTCTCGTGGTCTTGATCTTTATGGCATCCAACACTTGTCAAGTAAAAAAAGAAGATACAGTGAAACAAGGTTCTCATAAAGAACAAAATGGAGCAAACTGAGTTGTAAGGCTCTAGCTGGAGAGCTAGTAAGCCTTCCATAATTAAGCCAGCTGAGGACTTCATCACTGAAAACCAAGCTTAAAAATCCCTCCTTTCTTAGACTTCATTGTAATAAGATGCAATTGCCAAATTGTTTTATAGGGCAATTTGAGAACTTCATCAAGCTGTTTATTTTGTTTTTAGAAACATATTGCAAGTTAATAGAAATTGGAGGCTTAAATTAAAAATCCCAGTCGTTTTGGCAACTACGCTGCAAATGAAACAACGGCCTTACTTAGGGCCTTGCCACATGGGACACTTAGTACATGCTAAATCTGTGGAACGTTATGTGACATCCAAGTTGGAAGATGTTCTGAGCAGTCATATGGTAATGCTTACTATGAAGGTCTATGTGACTGGCTCACGTTCTGTTGCTAGTTGCTTGTACTATCTATGCAATGCAGGCCAATGTTGCTTCAACCATTATTTAGTATGTTATGGAGATGCTCGTCGGCCAAAAAACTCTTAAAGTTTGCTACAATACACACATACTTATGGCACACGTTTTCCTTCACGAACATGCAGATACTAACCCCTTAAGTGCATTTACTACATGGTAAGGATAATGTGTGACATGGCCCTCAATTAACTTGATGGAAGTCTGGCTGAGCTCTGAGTAAGCCAAGTATCATTCACAGTTCATCTGGTGTATTCACAATTTTTTTACTTGCTAGTTTTTTTTTCTTCTATTTGTTTGCTTTCTAGTTAGTGCCATAGGACCAGTTAACCCCGGTGATAGCACAGGCATGAAAACTAACTTCTAGTGCAGTTGAACCAAAATGTTAGTCATATGTTTTAATGAGCCTACCTAGCTCCCTCCCCAGCTTCTACTGTAAAATGCGTAGATGTCTCCACTTCTGATTCAAAATGTTATGAAGTGATTCTTGTGATCGCACATGTTCAAATACTATCATTACACTAATTGCATGATTTTGAGACCAGTGCAAGGGAAGAATTGGGCCACCTGAGGCTGGTATGTCTGGTATTTGCAACCTAGCTGCTTTAAAATTGCCCCCATTCTGGATGGTGAAAACAGCACAGTCTAAATGGTTTGCAACCTGCTTAACTTGCAGCAGGGTCAAGGATGAGTTATGCAGATTTTTAAACATAGCTTCTGCTTCCAAGGATGCTGCTCTTCTATTCGGCTCCAGCAAGTCACCAGTCCTGTGCAGCTGTTTGCTGTGTATAGTCCCAGTTGGTCTGCAGGGCCTAAGAAATCTAACCCTGTGAATTACCAAGGTTTTACTAGAACATTTTTGAATCCATAACATGAGCAGATACATTTTAAGTGACACTGCGGTATGGCAATACTGTCAAATTTGTGTTATCCCAAAGCACGTTTAGTTTTGATCCATGCCATGGAGATGTGCAGCTCTGACAATCTGGTATTTCTTGGTCTTCAGAGCTCATTGACATTAAAATGTGTAAATGCTTCATAAATATAAAAAGTACCAAGTAGTTCTTTATCTATTAATTCCTCATTATTATATCAACACATGCTGGGGCACTTACCTTTCTGCCTCCTGTGTTTATGCGAAGTGGAGTGAGGAAGGGATCAAAGATCATATGGCTGGTTTCTATATTGACAGGTGACTGTCTCTTCCCAACCGAGCAAAGATTCCAAGCTGAGTTGACCAATCCCCAAAAGGAAGGAACTAAAAATGTATGAAAAGAGGGTACAAATTTAAGTGTCCGGAGAGAGAAAGGAGGAAATAAAAAAGCCTCAAAACAGATATGCAGGCAATTAAACTTCTTGTACCATGTATACATACAGTAGGATCAAATTGGGGGGGAAAAAATCAATATAGTAACTGAAATGTTATAATATATATATGATATAAGAGCCCAAGTCTGCCAAAATGACAAGTTTAAGTATTGGCTAAGAGGGTATTTTTTTTATTTTACTTAATCTACCTGGAGTTAATCATGCCTGACTTCAGCTACAAGTTACTAATTCCAAACCAGCACAGGGACTGTATTTTTATATATAAAATATGATGGTTTAAATAAAGTGTGAAACCTTTCTCTATTTTGAGTGCTTCACCATACAAACTTAACTTTCTCTTAGGCTAATCCATACAGGGGGGAAAAAGATTTTATTATACTGAATTTTCAGATAATATATTGTTACCTCAGTTAATAGTTGCTTCTAAACCCGGTTTAAGATTTTGCCAGTTGAGGGTTTTAGACTAACAATAGGGATCTGTAACTGCCTCAAGTTTTGTTTCAAATGCAAGATTTTTTGGTTGGGCACCAACGTATGATTCAGCTCAAAATTATGCTAGAGTAAGATGTGTTTTTGTGCACAAAAATAACTTAAGACACAAGAACATCTGAGTATTTTTCTATTTCCGTATTTTGAAATGTCACAGATAGATGGAATCCTCTCTTCTGAAATAAAAGAAGTTGGCAATTGGGATTGTTGGGCATTTCTCCCTGTGTTGACTGTCTTACCTGTGTGCGTCTGATTATAGCTCACAGCTTCAGTCCCTTCATGATCTGGAGTTTATTGGCCGCTTGTATCAATCGGAGCTATTTTCAGCTTTCTGGACCGAGCTTGGGAAAGTTATTGTGGAGGACCACTCTTACACCTTGAGACCCTTCCTTTTTTGTGCATATTGAAACAAGTGATAATCCACACGTGCAAATGTGATGAACCTTATGGCTTGCTACAAAGCACCTCTGAAGTCCACATGAGTACATATCACTGGACACATTTCCATTATGCTTAAAAAGCTCTGGCTACTTCCATGACACTGAGAGTCAAACTGACTTAAATTCAGATCACAATCTACTATACAGAGCTACTGTAAACCCCAGGCCCTGTGGAAACTCAAGGAAAGAAGAAGGCCTGTTTTAACTTTCTTCCTTGAGGAAGCTCAGCTCTGATTCAGATGGTTCACAAACTTGTTGCACAAACTTTGAGTGTGTTCAAAATCCCCTTCCTCCCCAACATTGGTCATAAAAAGGTCCTTTTACAATTTTTAGTAATTCCTCCCACCTCTGCCTCACAAGGAAATGATGTGCTTCATCTCTAGACATCCCGTTCCCTTCTCCCTCCCCCACCTCCCTTCTCTGCCAGCCCTTTTACCCAAAGTTTATAGGCCATAAGACATTCCTTAATTTATACTAATAATAGCTAAGGCAGTCACTGCAAGTGATGTGCCTATTTGTCAAATTTAAACAAACGCACTTTGTTCATATTTTTTTAAATTGGAGTGTTGTTTTAATTTGGCTATGCTATAGTAACTTGTAGTAATCATAAACTGCCATATGTTGTAAAAATACCACTTTTTCTCTAAAACTTCATTGCAACTTTACCATGTCATGCTGTGTGAAAAATGGGGAGAAAACTGCTTTTTACTCGCTTTTTGAAGTATAAAACTCAGCTTTATTTGGATTAGCAAAATTCCCCTTGATATATTCTAACATCATGGCCAAGGATAAATTTATTTTTCCCACTGCAATATGCTGTTTCAAAATGCATTGGTACTAATGGGGGAACTTTGGACATGTAACTTCAAAAAGATGGAAAATATTCACTGGAAGGGCTGAGTCGCTTGAATGGTAGCTCCCTGTTCACTGAGATTTTTTTTTTTTTCTTAACAACAAGAATATTTGGTAATAGGATTAAAAACATGCAAGGGATAATGTAAACTTTCTTTTTTCCCAGGTCTTATAAATGACACTTCATGAATGTCACTTACTGCAATAAAGAGTGTCAAGGGGAAGTGGGAATTACAAGATGACCAATTGTTAAAAAAAATTAATGATGCCACTGGGGATGCCCAGAAAAAGATATATGCCAAAAATGGTTGCCGTAAGTGCTTGTTTTATTACTCTGATTTTGACAGGGCAATCTTGCGTTCTTCAGACTGCCTGCCACACCAGTCCACTACGTGGAGGTCAAGAAAGTGGAGTTCTAACATGACACTTCGCTGCAAAGGTCCTGATACCCTGACATGTAAATCTAATCCACAATCCTCTTTTTTCAGTGCCTAGATAATTCACTGCTAAGTGCACCACTATGTATTTACAGCTTACCTTGCCTAATGCATTTATCACTAGTCTCTTCCTTGATGCCCATGAGACCCTTCCTCCCTGATCACTAGACTTTGCTTGCTCTATAATTAAGAGTTAGTAAGAGAATGAAGCCAGAGACCAGCTGAGAATTCCACAGTGGAATTAATTAGTGGGTGACAATATTAACAGCAAGCTGCCAAATGAAATGCTATCTTTCTGAGACAGGTGTGAAATTGCTGATTTCTGAAGTGTGGACTACTACTTCTGTCTGTGCGAGTCTCAAACTCCAGGGAAAAATATTTGTAGATGTTGTTTTTTTTCCAGTGGTACAATATAAATACAGACTAGGCAGTGCTGGATAACAACTTATGCTTAACTTTCTATGGAGTAGTTGGTCGGGTTTTTTTTGTTTGGTTGGGCATTTTTTTTGTATATATACCTTGCCAAATAAGTGGCTCATTAGTATTGCTGAATTTCGTCTTGGAAAGAAAAGGGTAAACATGGTGATGTCGGCATGATAATGTAATGAACTGGCTCGTGAGCAGTCTTTGTTCATCCAGTGGGTTTGGGGAGATTGAGCAAGGTGTGTTCTCTCTCGGTGTCGGCGCACAGTTTGAAGGAGCAGAACCAGCCTTCAGAATCCATGAAGGAAGTCTAATGATACAGTAGCAAGGGGGGGAGGGGATGCTTGACTAGTAATATGAATGACTGAAGTGATTAGTCTGAAAACTTGGACTGGAGAAAATTGGCAGGATGCTTTCTATATGAAATAACAGAAGTTGGCTTTCCCTAGATGTTTGGGTTGCACACTGCCGACTGTCCCTCTCCGGCATCATGCAATTTGGGGTGATGCTGACATAAGATAACAAATTAGTGTTAGCAGATAGGTAGGTTTTGCATGCAAAACTTATCACGTTCCCTGCACGTTCTAATCCAGGGGTCAGCAGTGCTTCTGCAGCAGGGTGGCAGAGGGCTGCTTTAACAGAACATGGTTCCAAGCAGAGGCTGCTCCCAGCCTAACCTGCCCTACCACAGACACCACCCCACAGTGCTGCTGTGGCTTCTCTGTTGCCAAAGCTCCCAGCTCCATGGGCAAGGTGTTGGTAAAATAGCTCCACAGGCTGCAAGTTGCCAACCCCTTATCTAGCCCTCCTGACGTTGTCGCTAGTACGTGGTGGAAAAAGACTGTGCAGTTCAATCAAGTCATTTTCCATGATAATCCTTGTATAAGAATATTTTAAACCTGTTGTACAGAACGGCACTGTGTTGCCTGTAGGAGCTACCAGACCTACTCTTAGAAGTCAACTTGCATGAACATTACACAGTGTGTTGCTCATTTTAAATGAGGGCTTCCAGAAACTAGTTTTATCAAAAAGCTGCTATTTAAATAATTTCACCTATGAATCCCAGTAAATTGGCTTTAATCCTCCAGTTCCACACACACATAGGTTGTGTGCTTAATGCAGTATTCCCTACTTTTTCCTAATGCAGGACATAGATCAGCTCCTGTGTACCCATTTCTAAGAATGGAAAGGATGGGGGCGGGGGGAGGAAAAACCAAGTCAGAGTTGAATGCATCTATACATATGCTGGCTCAAAGACAATGGCTGATCATTTGGAAAGTTCAGTTTGAATACTGAGAGGAGTCTGCTAATAAATTTGCTGAGAATTAATTACACTGAGATGGACAAAGGTGTTTTGGTATCAGCATGACTCAACAGAGTTGGTTTTACAGGCTTCGACAAACTTGAGAATAACAGGACTGATGGGTTTTTTTTTTTTTAAAGCCTTCACAGTAGTAAGGGAAGGATGAATTACTACTGTTAAGCAGCTCCAAAGTAAACTGCCATTCCCAAAAAGCCATAATAAAGGAACACTGTGTTGGAAGAGGACCTCTTTTATATGAAGAGACACCAAATAGTCAGCTACCTCTCACGGATGACTCCTGGCACTCTTCCCATCTTGCCACACGATGGCAGTATCCGGATAACAGATATTAGCACACAGGGTACATCTACACAAGACACTAACTGCGCAGTAGCTTAATTCTACTGCACAGTAGCATGCAGGGCAAAACCTGGCCTAGTCTGCTATTGCGCAGTAGTACTGGGCTACTGTGCAGTAAGCATCGCTAAAAAGCTGTGTGCCAGTTACTGCGCATTGATTTAGTACTTGGTTATCCGAGCACTAAACTTGCACAGTAACTATAGCACATTACTGAATGTGTAGATGTACCCACAGCGTCCCACACTCCCAGTGCCCTTTCTCTCCAGAGACTCAGACTCTTCATCCTTGGAACAGTGCACGGGGGTTCAGAGGATGCAGACTCGGATGCTGGCTTATCAGAGCAATGGATCAAATATTTCAGTCTAGTTTATTTCAATGGGATGAAGAAAACTGGGCATTGAATTGGAATCTCAACCTTCCATATAATGGATGGTCTCAGGTCTCCAAGCCTAGCCCTGGGATGCTGTCCTCAGCTGTGGAGGAATTATCAGAGACATTCCTCTGAACTGTGGAGTCGGAAATAAGGGAGAAATACTTCAGCCCTGTGCTCCCCTTCCTGCTTCGTGGATTTTGACCATGTCCAGGGCAGAAGATAGCCAGACATTTTAGAGAGCATTTAAGACGCCCATAGTTTTGTGACCTCTTGGAGACTGAGGTGGCTGGCCTCGAGCACCAAGGAATTGATGCACAGTTTTCACAAAGGTGGCACTATGGCTGGGTCTCTTATGCACCATCTGTTCTGGGTGAATTCAAGCTGTGATGGTGCACCCTAAACTTAAAATCTGCCACATCAGCACTGTGTTCATTTCCAATTTGCTGTGGAAGACTGGAAGGACATATCATACCCGAGAACAAAGTTTCACTCGGCACCCCCCAAATGCAAAGCGCTCAACCTAGTGAGTGCTTAGAGATACTTGCCATTACTTTGAAATATGCTTGCAATTGCAGAGCTGCTGCTCTGTGAGGCTTCTGCACCAACAATGTAATCTTTGCTTCTGAGCCATAAAACATACAGGTCTTTATTTAAAATAAAAATCCCATCTCTCTCTTCCTGCTCTTCCCCTCCTAGCTGTAGATTTACAACCCCATTCTCCATTCTGAGCCATGATTAATCTCTGTTAGAAGCCATTATTAATGTATTTAAAGTTTTAAAAGGAAACCTAATGTTCCCTCCCTCAATACTCCACCTTCCTGCTCACAGATTCACAGCCTACCCTTATTTTCAGCCCCTGTTGGTCTCATTTTTTTGTTAACTCTTTCACTTGTTTGCTGTTGATCTCTCTTACAATTCTTATGTACGCGTTTTGTTCTTTCAGTATCAGCATTTCACAAATGAATATTCTGCATGTGATAGCAAGGAAATACCATGCTGTCTTGGTGTATACACCAGGGAAAAAAGCAGTAAGACTTTTTTAAACGATTATGTATGGAGGAAAATAGTGTTGCCCTTACTTCTACAGAACGCAACTGTATTTATGAAATGCCCACAAATCTCCCAATGTTGCTTCCAAGCTCACATCGCAGAAAGGTGCATTGATATAATCTAGAGTATCTTTCACTTAGTCTACTTCACAGAATGCTCAACAGGCATATATAACTGTATTAGTGAGTTAAGTAGCAGTAAGAGGGGAAAATAAATTAATAGTTGGGAATTAACAGTTTCCTGTAACTGGGCATGTCTACACATGCATTTATGCTGGCTTACATTTACTGCACAATAAATTACTGAGCAGTAAGCAGGAATAGGCTGGCATCTACACATGCAGACATTAAAGCACTTTAACACTGTGTGGACTGACTTGGGACTAATTTTAGTCCCACGTCAGTCTATACGCATAGTGTTACTGTGCAGCGAGGCGTCTACACGTGCATTACTGCATAGTAACTAATCGGGTGTGAATATGATACCTGCACATTGTAGATATCAAATTTATGCTCAAGTTGGCATAAGTTGCCATGTTTACTGTGCAGTATGGTTGTGCATGTGTAGACACGTGCCCATACTGCACCATAGTTTCAGTTACTGTGCAGTAAACATGCATGTGAAGATGGTGATGTTTGGGGAAAATGGTTGGGTTCTGGTTGAGGAGCCAGCCTTGGACTAGAAGACATGTTCAAAATCCCTGTTCCACCATGTGTTTCGGGAGTTTTCTGAGTTATTGTAAGCAAGTCACTTAGCTGGCAAACACAGAACGACCGTTTAAAAAACACAAAGGGAAAATAGCATTTTCATAACTTGCAATACCCCGTGCAAAGTAATACATTAACAATTGTGACGTAGTCTAATACTACCATATAAGTAACTATGCCATGTCTTCACCGTAGCTAACTCCACACAAGTCAGCCTAACTGAAACGAGAACAGCCACACTACAGAATGAGGGCTGCATTAGTCCCCGGTGAGATGTACTAAGTTGAGCTCTAGCATCAACTCCCTAAGGGTGTAGCCAACCAACATTAACCCCCTACCCCTTGACTATAAGGGTTCCATGTGATCCTCTGACACCCTATAGCACCATGCTGCTTATGCTGGGGGCAAAAAGGGGGCTCTGTATTATTCATCACTGAAATCCTGTGAAACCCAATGATCAGATACTCCTCTCATGGTGTCTGTCACTTCAATTGGTAACTAAGAAGTTTAAAATAGCTTTTACTGAACCTCTTCTATGTGATAAGAAAGGCATGAGATGCATGGGCCCCTTAGCTGGGAAATGAAAGCTGCACAAGCCTCTGAAAGAAGCCAGGAGAGCCCATTAGCTTTGTGCTGTAGCCAAGGAAACTCGCTCTCCAACTGGAGCACTGCAAGGTTTCCAGTTCTCATTTTTGTTCCAACAAACTGGGACCAGTGTCGGTGTCATTCTGCTTTGGCACAGAGCCATGTTTTTTGGTTCTGCTCGCTAGCACATGGCTTGGGCTCTCCTTCTAGCCCTACAGGTGGCCTAATGATTAATATGCTCAAATCTTGCAGTTCGGTTGCAATACTGGACTTCTATACATCGTGCCTCTAGCACAGGTAAATTGGGTAGAGCCTGCAAAAATAAGTAAATGACATTCCTGTGTGATATAGGGAAGTGTTTATTACCTCCACCCAACAGAGGGGAATAAGGCACAGATGGATATAGATCCAGAAAGGGACTTTCACAACTTGTCTTCAGAGCAGAACTCTTGCCCTAAAGAAAACTGAACTGTGGGGAGGAAGACAAGATGGTCTCTTGGTTCAGTTAGGATTGAGGCAAGAGATCAGATAAGTGATTCTTTGGTCATTGCCGTTAGCAGAATGGTGGTGTGGTGTGAACCTCAAAGCTGAGACTGAACATCCAAGTTATTAACACAGGGAGTCGCTGTGTTTCTCTCGTCTCGGCTGGTTTGCTGCTGCTCATGGACAGTTTCTCATGAAGACAGCGCAGCGAACTTCTCTCCATCTGGCCAGGAAGTGAGACTAGTTGGAGAGTCGGGGGCTTCTCAATTCTTACGCTGGTCTCAAATTTTCATGTCAGAATTTTAGGGCTAAATTTTACACTTCTTGCTCACTCACTGAAGACAGGAGAACTTAGAAGAGGTTTGGGGACAGAGGAAGGTCAGACAAAACTCCAGGATTTTCCCCCTTTGGTTATCATTATTAGACCTCTAATGGACTTGCAGAATATCATGTTGATTCCCTTGATAAAATACTTTCCCTATAACCTTCAACTAATAGTAACATTTTTCTTAGTTGGGCTTTATGGTTTCCACATAGAGATGCAGAACTGTTTTGCTGACACAACTTGGCATGTTAACCAAACTATTCTTGCCATCTATAGCTCAGGAGTATTAACAGCTAATAGCACTTTTAAAGTTGGAAGAAGATGGGAAATCCTAGGTGCAACCAGGCTGACCTAAGCTGTGTGTTCATATCATCTTGCCATAAGATCTTGTGTTTGAAAAGCGAAGCCAAAAAAAAAAAGCATGAATCGCAACTAAACTGTGTGTTTTCTTGCATACAGAGCAAGGGCTTTTGTCTAAACTGTTAACACCTAACAACTATCTAGCCTGATACGGGAATCAAGCCTGGTGGTTTCCATGTCTGGCTTTCCAGAATCATATTGCTGACTGTTATATACTGGTATCGGGTTCTCTCTCTTCTCCCCCTTCCCCCACAATCCTACAGACAAAAAAACAGTAGCAAAATGAAAAAGAGGGGGGAGGCCCCGTAAAGGAAAGGGAAGAAGTGTTCCACGATGTCTGCAATTAATTAGGTTCTGGGGCTGGTAACGCACAGAATGATTTCAGTACAGGAACGTGATGAGGTTGTTTTGCAGCTGTCAGTGTGACAGGTAATAGCAGTGTGCCAACAGCAGAGCATAAAATATCAGCCAGCCTAGAGCAGTCCAACAGAGGGAGAAGATGAGGTACAGAATGACAAAGAAGGCAGAGCAGAGACTACAAGCAAATGCACAATACTCATTTTTGCAGAATTAAGTGGATGTTTATAATGACCGCCTGATATGGTGGGGTTAGATATCCAATTTGTATAAACGGTATGCCTAATGTGCATCAGAAGGTAGGATTTGGTCCTGGCAAGAGAAGCAATATGTTGGAAAAATATATTCCTGGCTTTATTTTATTTTTTTTACTATTTTGAAAAATATTAAAATGCGCTGCTTGGTATCATTAAGATCTGCAAACAATTACTATATAGTGGAACCTGATAAATTGCAGTTATTCAACTCTGCAATACTGGAAGACTACCTTCCTCTTATGCTGCATTATGGAGAAAATTCCATTGTATAGCATCGACTTCCTGTACGAAAGCTAAGAGATTTAAGACTCCAGAGCTCTACATAAACTAGGAAATAACGGCAGTATCTTATTTATTGCCAAGTAGTAACTTACTAATTGATGACTTTCTAATAAGGCTCACAGTATAATGGCACTGACAGAAGCAATTAAGTCTGTGAAAGCAAAACTGCCATACATAGAAGTTGGCTTCTTGGAAAATTGTTACTTAAACTTCGAAAAGTGTGATATTCCTCCCGCCCCCCCTCCCCCCCACATCCCCCTGAATTTAAGTAACCTAATTTTTGGAATTCATGAGTTGAAATAAAAAACAGTACACTATTCATGCCACAGATTCCTGTTTTGTATATTTAAGCCTTAAAATTGTAGCAATAGTGAAAAACACAATCAGATGATATTTGTGCAGTAATTATTCTTGCCCTGTGTAATTACTGGTCCCGCAGATAAAGTCTCAAGATTGTTTATTGAAGCTGGGACTTGAAACCACAGAGTGAAGAAGCTATCCATATACATCTATAAAGCAGTCCATTAATTATTTCCACCTACTCAACTTCAAGAAAATTACCATACTAATGCCTCTGGATAACCACACGACCTACTCTGCTTCTACATAAAAGCCAAACGTAAAGTCATAAAGACTTTAAAAGGCATAAATCAGGGATGCGAAAGAAATGACAATGTGTAGAATAGCATTCATGGAAGTAATTGGTCACAGAAATCTATAGTTCACGGTAATATTTGGAAGTGCAATTTCTTGGAAATTTGGGAACCAAGAGACTATTCTAATACCTTTTTAACAGACCAAGAGTATATAAGATGAAATATAGAGTTTGGACAGTCCAACAATCATGCAATTATCACTACTTAAATGACTGATTAAAAATCATAGATGTATTTTTCGGCCCCCTCCCCCCCCAGTATACTGATACATACACAAAGGCTAAAAACGTTTAACATTGGCTGCATATTATTGCTTATAACCCCACCTGATTCAATTCTGTGCTCAATCATCCTGGTAAAACTTAAGTTTAAACTTTTAACCAGCATTTTGGTGGTGACCTGGGAGATTTCCTTTATTTAAAAAGACTAGGTTGAACAAAACAACTGTTCTCATATGAGATGGCTCGACAGCCCTATCTTAAAGGGAGTCAAATACTCTGCAGAGGGGGAACGCTGTTGGGGAGCGCTGCGTAGTGATGACAAAGGATGACGAATGTCTGGATCAGATTCAAATGAAAACAAAACGTTTGTGTATTCCAGGGAGTACCATGTTATCATAATTGTTGAATTATTAGAATAACCAGTAGTGCCTTGCATCCCATAATTTCCACGTTTTTACAAAGCCACAACCTGCCTT
>NW_017728991.1:11672826-11673049 GCF_001723915.1 Gavialis gangeticus | reverse complement strand
TTTTTACAAAGCCACAACCTGCCTTGGAAAGAGAGGTATAAATAATAATATCCATTTTGCAACAGACTAAACTTAAGCACAGAGGAATCGCTCAACCAAATTTAACCCAACAAATCAGTATTAAAGTCGGGAATAAAAACCAAATTCTGGATTTATACAGAAGTTCAATATCTGTATGTCTTGATCCATGGTCTTCTGTACTTCCCAATTCTTTATCATAAAA
>NW_017728991.1:11654669-11662661 GCF_001723915.1 Gavialis gangeticus | reverse complement strand
AATTTATAAAAGACAGACCCAGATCTACAACTCTGTCAAAAATGAAAAGAGGAAAACAAAAAGACTACTAAATCAAAATAGGGGGAAAAAAATGTAAACTACAGGGAAAGACGCTAAACCATGCTCATCTTCTGCTGTGTCTGGAACAAAGACACTCTGAAATATCCTCTTGGCTTTACCTTTTAATAATGTAGGAATGGGCAGCTATAACTTTAAGCATTCTTCAGTTAAGAGTATTACCTGGAAAACTGTATTTAGTAATAATAATTGGTAACCTTTAACCTTGCAAAGCATTTGCTTATGTTCCTGCACCCATTCAGAATACCAGTGTAGGCGAGAGAGGGGAATTTTCCCCTGTTACATAGAAATTAATTTTCCCTTTAGAAACCAGGGTAATCATGGGGAAGAATTTCTGCCTCAGTGCAGTTACATTTAACATATATTAACCTGGGCACTGACAGATGATTTTGGTCATTTCCAACTACTGAAAATGATCAAAATTTACTTACGGGCTTTTCATTACAGCTACATACAGGGGCGAACCATCTGTTATGCCTCTTCTCTATGCTATTCCCTAATATGCCAATTGTGTATGTTCATTGGCAGGAAGGGGCCCTACTGATGGAAGCGTGACCAAATGCAGGGCCGAACTGCTTGCTAGAAATATGACATTAGAGTTGTTAGTACAACTACAGATGTATTTTTAGCATACTTATTTCTCATTCCAAACAAACAACCTAAGGGAAAATTTAAGTATTTATCTGGAGAAGTATTAAAAAGACTTGTTACTGCTGGCAGGTCTATCACTGTCATTGTGAAAGACTAAACTCACAAAAAGAATATGCTGGCTCCTGATTTGGTGGGGGAATTAAAAAGAAATTTATTTCAAGGTTAAAAAAGCAACTGAGATGCTTAGTGGAGCTGGCCTGGCCAGCTCATCAGAGTGCTGATCTTTAATGAACAAACCCTGCAAGTTTTTTGGGGGTGGAAATCTGGCCCCAAGCTTCAGGTCACTAGTCAGACACGCAACGGGCTCCCTCAGAATACCTGCCGATGTCTGGAAGCCTTGTATTAATAACTAGCCACATCAATGACTTGCCACTTGGCTGGCAGTTTCTAATCAAACCCGGTCAACCCCTCGGCAATCGATCACTGACAAAGTTTGGCACTAGCGAAGAAGCGATTTGGTAGCTCAGCCGAGTCCCCCTACAAAGCTGCCAAACGAGTGTGCAGTTGCAACAGAATTGCCTGCCATTCACTTGAAGGAGGAGAGCAGGGACGGGATCAGAAGAAGGTTAGGAAGAACAGAGAAAAGATGGAAAGGCATCGACTAAGGGATGGGGCGCTGGACTGAAACTTAGAGAACTAGGTTCTGTTCCCAGCTTGGCCATGAACTTCTGCCATCCTTTCTGTTCTAACCGCAAGCTCTTTAAGTTGTTGCTGTGACTATAGCACGAATACTAATGCACGACATTTAAAGCAGTGTGAATGAGGAGTGAGCTTTTCTAGATGATGGAGGGAAGTGTGGATAGAAGGCAAGAGCTAAAGAATGGAGTAATTTGAGTCTCTTGTGGCTTAAAGATGAGAGGAAGGTGGTTTATTCAGAAAATAATTCAAGCTCTGTTCTGTAGGTTCAGCTTTATTTTAATGTATTTGGATATTATTGTCCTTTTTTACTGAAAAATATGAAAGAAGGTAAAAAAACTAAGCAAACCTACAAAGGTAGGGCAAATTTATTCTGCTAAGGGACTTCTTACTCTGATAGCACAGTTCTTAGGACAACTGTGTTAATACATAAAACACTGCCTATGCATTTCAAAACTAAGACATTTAACTGTTTTTGCTTGACGTGAATTTATGATGCATCTTCCTATTGGCGGGAATCCATAAGACCGCGGACTTCTAAAAGGAGTCCATGTAGAGGACAACCGCTGGTAGAAACTGTCAGCTTGAATGTAATTTTAGTTGTATGCATCTGTATCTGTTAATTCTCACAACAGTCAAAACTTCAGGCACAGTAGACTTGCTCTGATTTAAACTAGCTTGCAGTGATCTGGTAATGCTTTAGGATAACAAGTTTCCAGATACAAACAAGTTGGTATCTCAAGCACTGCCCACAAGTTCATTTGTCCATGCCACTGGAGGGTACAGATAAGCACAGAAAATAGTTCATTATTTTCTCTCTAGAGGTGGCACTAAATTAGGGTTCATTTATCTGAGAGTGCTGCAGTTGAAAGGAGGCTTCAGCACTTCCCATCTAGTGCAAATCTCATCACTTTACTATTACTGCTTTCAGATTTAGTGCCCTGAAAAATACTCTAGTTAGGCCTGTTATCTGTGAAGAGTCTGAAGTTTCAGCTTGGTGTAACTTCATCCTTGCTTCCATGGTAGCATGCTCCACCTGCATGACGGGTTATGGCTCTGTTCTGCAGACTCCACTGGCTTCCACTTTTGGGTGCATTTAAAGATTTAGGCATGAAGAGCTGAATGGTTAGAGGCCACTTGGACTTTACACTCTTTCTTGGTTGATTCCGATCTACTTGCCATCTACTTTGTGTTTGAGAAGTAGAGGCAAGGTGTTCTTCGTGAGGCTTCTTTTGCTTTTCATTCCCCTATTGCTCTGCATAAGCTACATTTGTGAACCACATGCGAGACCTAAAGAAGTTGTTCTCTCCTGGTACTTCCTCTTCCCCTCCTAACTCATCAATTCCCATAATTTTTCTCCAGTGAGATGAAAGGATGACTAAGCTGGAAAGAGTTTCTAGCTGATGCAGTCTTTATCATTTTTAATATTTTTAGTACACCCCAAAACTGAAAAAATATATTCTAATTAACACCTATTTAAAACCATCACTTTCAGTAGTGCCTAGAGCTGTTGCATAACAAAACACGTGACCTAATTTTCTGAAATATAGAAGAACTGATTACCGCGGGAGTGGGGACTAGCCATTTCTTCCTTGAAAACTGGACTTCCTATGTAGCGGTCTCATTTTGGGCACTGAATCCTAAAAATTCAGTCAGATGTACCTGGCTAATGGCTACATCTTGCCCTCCAAATATGGATTTTATTAATATTAACAGATAAGTGCCAACATGCAGTGAGACCTGAGCTGGAATGACTCAATCTGCAGATCTCTAAAATGACTAGAAACTCGCATTTATTTACTGGCAGCAAGCGAGTGAAATAATAGAAGAAAGCTCCTATCCCTGCTCATTTACAAACCCAGTAGCAGTCTGCCTTTTCAAATGCAACAATGGCCATTTAAAGCAAAGCAGGATCAGTTTACATGCAAAGGAATTTATTCAGGTGCATTAATTCAAGATTCTTATGACACTTGGATTATCTTTAATGTGAGGACAATGCCACATGTTGGTGCAAGGACGTTAATCAAATGTGTTCTCTGTCTTTTTAGAGAGAACCTCCACACATTTAACTATGGTTTCAGCAAGGTAACCCCAATACAACCACTTACGTCTTCTAGGCACATCTCGCTCAATGACACCACGTGTCTAACAACTACAGGATTTTGTTTCACCGTTATTTGATTTCTGTTTTCAAATCCACAAATGTGACTACACTCTGGCGAGCAGCTTTTGTACCCAGCTGTGAACCTGAGCTTCCAGACAACCTTGGTAAAGTTGCTGAGACTGCTTTTGGAAAAAGAAAGAGCAAGACAAACTGCTGAGTTCTGCTGTCAGTAAGGAAACATTTTGCAAATATATTGGTTTTCACATGACTATGGTGGAGGTTTTTAAATACTCATCTAAATCTATATTTAATGGTATGAGTGGGGTTTGTTTGTTTTTTTAGTTGACTTGGAAGTTTCCAGAGCAGCCAGCTTCTACAAAATGTTCTGCAAAACTAGAAAGAGAAAAGGGTAGCTGAAAAAGTTCCCAAAATAGTCTCTCCTGCTTTACTGGAAAACTCAGATTAAGACGAGAAAAAAGAAAATATGCCTTCAAGCTATTTAAATGCAAAAGTTTATGCTTAATTATTTCAAATAACCTTTAAGGGCATGGTCTCTACCTTCTTAGTGGTCAAGTAGACCTCTGGGCACACTGAAGCTCATGCAGTAGGATTTACAGGGCTAAGAACAGCTGGAGCCTGCAAAGGCACCATGGCAGTGAAGTGCAAGAACTGGATTTGGATGCGGCAGAAGGTCGAGGATGGTGGACAGAAAGATCCAGTCGATCCCTCATACTCCATGCAACACATGCTAGCTCAGCTTGGAAGCGTGATAGCAGCTACAACAGCCTGAAGCACCAACGGACCCACTCCTTTTCTGCCTTTGACCCTTGTAGGCAAGGCCTGCCTTGTAAAGGCACAGAATCTGACCTTCACTGTCGCATCATTCTCACTGAATATATTTCTTAAAGGACAATTGCAGTCACTACCAATAAATAAGTAAATTAAACCCCCAGATCACTGGTGCTAAGATATTTAAATTATACTGCCTCAATTATTTGATGTCTGTTTAGACTGTCAGATGCATTTTAACAATGCTGGAACCACTAACTAAATTAAATGATCAATTAATTTGCTTTTCAACTACTCTCAGAATCATTTAATCATCTCAACCTAGCCGCTAGGCAGGGGCAGACAATTATCTTGGGCAGAGGGTTTTGGCAAGCCATCGAGGGCCGCATGACAGGCAGCCCAGGGCAGATAAATATTAATTTTCTACATTTTTTTTAGGGCCCAGGCAGGCTGGATAGAATGGCCTAGTGGGCTGCATCCGGCCTGCGGGCCAAATTTTGCCCACCCCTGCGCTAGAGGGCGGATAGTGTGCTCTCAATTTTGCGTGTGTCATGCGCTATAGCGCTGAGCCATATGTGCAGCATTCGGGTTCTTCCTTTTAAATAATTCTGACGTCCTACTGTTGTAATTTGCTTGACTCCATTGTTCAAATGCATTGGAAGACCAAATGCCTTACCCAAGATTGTTTTGGAAGTATACAGAAGAGCCAACATCCAACACAGACCCCTTTTAAATACCAGTCCAGTGCCTTGGCCACTAAATCATGTTTTCTCTGACTCTATCAATGCAACAGAGTTGAGAGACACTCCTCCACAGTAATGAATATATGCAGTAAGATTTAGGACTGTGTTGCAATGCTACCCATTTGAGTGGGAATGCAATAATTGCCCTGAGGTGGCAGAAAAGATAAATTACTGCATTACAACAGCAATGTATTCCTAGCTTGCTACTTGGAAAAAGGGGCTGTTGCAACCGTTAGAAGGGGAATCTTGTATTTGATTTCCATTGAAAACACTCTACAAGACAACTTTATTGTGCAGCTTGGTCAGATTCGTGAAAACGCAAGAACTGACTGAAAAATGAATTCTACTACAGTGACTGTGGCTGAAATTATCTGCACTCCAGAAACCTTTCTGAGCTGATTTACTTTTTCCTAAATTATAAGTGAATTTCCTCTACTGCTCTCTCATTCACCCAGCACTGTACCAAAGACAATTTCTGACTTCTGAACTGCTGCTCACCTGATCCAATGGCTGCATGCGACAGAGGTGGGAATAACACTCGCATTACTTTTCCTATGAACAATAGATGGTGACACACTTCACTTCAAGGGAAGTGACAGGAGAGCGAGGATGCTGGGTCTGTGGAAAGAGAGCAGCGCTGGTGCATAATATAATGCAAGGTAACTGTTCCAGCTCGAATAGCATCACAGCAACACCCTCCTCCCCTCCATAAAAAGCAGTAGAGGCATTAATGGCACCTACAGAAGTCATGCATGGAATATGGACTGATACCATTTTTTACAGACGTGTAGGCTATAATATACTGTGCAGTAGTTGTAATGGAAAGAACGGGGGCCTGTAGTGCCAGACCTCGCACAACCACCCATTTTTCTCTCTGCCTGAACCTGCTACAGCTCAGATGGAGTAAGTATCAATACCTTCCAGGGCAGACGTGTTAACGATAATAATGTAGGTTACTTTTTTTGGCAGCAAGATTCACCAGGAGGCTTTATTATTTATGACCTTCAAACAGAAAAGGATGCATTATATTTTTTTGAATAATGTCAGCCTGTGGATATGCCATTTCATGGCCTTCCTAACAACATGAAAAGAAGGTCATACCCTCTTTGGGAAGTTAAGGATTAAGAAGAAAGCAATACTATTTGGTCCAAACGGAACAAGAAATTTATGGCTATGCAGAGGGAAAAGGTTCAAGGCGACGTTAAAACGTGGAAAAATTTGAAAAGGGCTTCTTTTCATGGAACAATTTTTAACCCGACCCCCAACATTTCTTGTAACTACACTTTGACAGTTAAAATAATATTGTTGGGTGATGCATCAAACAATTGCATATAGGCTTAAACAATGGTCTCACAATTGCTTGAAGGGGGAGTTTTGCTTAATCTGTGTCACAGCTTTGCCACTACTTTGGGAAAAGGAGGGAGGGGAAGAGCCCAAAAAACACTGAATTATGACAACTGCATAAACCTATCCTCTGAGAAACTGGAACTATTACATTTACTATGCCCGGGAGAGAGCTTTTAAAAAAAAGCCTCCTGGACAAGATGTTGATGACTCTTTGCTATAAAAATTACAGCATCAAAACAGCTAGACTCTGGCAGCATGCGTCTGATAAATGCTACCACTATTCTAGTGCTTTCACAGCACAGTTCATGTTCAAAATCACTTTGCAAATACTATTTGAATTGAAAGCATTCCTGATACGAACACCTATATTCCAGTTTGATGGATTTACTATGGCTGGCTGATTTAAATATATCCAACAACGGAGGTGACAGTTTGTTAAACCAGCATAATGAAATCAAAATGATTTCAGTATTTTTCTTGGTCTTCCTTAGTTCCCTGCTGAATTGTAAAATAAAAAGTTAAGACCAAATTCCATGAAAAGTCAGCCATCGTGGTGGTGATTGTAACAGTAAGCTGAGCCATGGCCTAAGTCCAACTGACTGAAACTACTCTTTCTGTATCCTGACATACTGTTTAAAGGGAATGATTGACTTTATCTTCAAAAGAATAATGATGTCTTATTTAATATGAAAACAATATCCGAATTACTGCAACTTTAACAAGGCAGGAAGAAAGAAGCTGTGTAATTATAAAATATGATACTATTGTAGCTTACTGCTTTGAGCCGAATACAAAACGTGTCAGTTTTCAATGCACTAGAAATATTGTTATGCTCCCAATTCCCTACAACAATAATAGAAGTTATGAGAGTTTCTCCCAATATATACTGCTGACAACTTACCCCAAAATATTATATTTCTTCTGGGTTTTGTATAAAACAAAAAAAGGGGGGAGGAGGGAGGAGGCATAAAACCTATGGAGTAATACCTACAGGAGTTGAAAACACAGGAGGGAAGAGATAACTAAAAACAAATCCAGATCTGAGAGAGAGAAACTGATATTGCCACTTGCACACTTCTCCATTTTTGTTTCTTTTAAGATCTAACCCGCACCTTACTTTGACCTCAGAGGGCTCTGCCTCTATCCTTAATTTCTTCAGTTATTTTTACCTTTTGACTTTCCTTTAAATTTTTCTAAGGAAGTTTACATTAAAATATAGCGTGAAATGAGTGAAATTCAGAAAAGTTGTGCTCTAGGTTGAAGACTATCCCCAACAGAGAAGAAATAATTAGTTTGGAAAAGAGAAGACTTGAGGGTAAGAGGACTGATTAAGTCTTCAAAAACAAAAAGAAGTAGTTTTTTGTTTGTTTGTTTTTCTGAAGGATGGCGATTTGACTCTTCTCTGTGTCCAAAAGAATGAAAACAGAATAATGGGCTTAAATTAAAACCAGGAAATTTTTAAGTTGAATATTAGGAAGAACTTTCAGGCTATTAAGGCAGTTGAGTACTAGTACTGAGAAGTTGTGGACTCTTCAGCATTAGAAGAATTTAAGTACGGTTCACCATGGACTTCAGGATTTTAAAACTAGTAGGGCATGTGCAGATGTAACAGGAGTTTACTTTGCCCTAAATTAAAGTGGTGGG
>NW_017728991.1:11651735-11654616 GCF_001723915.1 Gavialis gangeticus | reverse complement strand
TCGGGTGGTCCCAGAGGGCACCGCAGCCATGGAGGGAAGGACAGAGTCCTCATGCAGCTCAGGCAGGCAGGCTTCCTGGGGGGGGCTAGGGTTAGTCTAATGTGTAGTAAAGCACGTGTGTACACACACCCATATTGTTCATTATATGCAGATTCCCTGCATTTGGCAACCTTGTCTATTTAAACTCTCTAATACAAAGCTGCCAAAGCTAAATTAGTAATCATATTAAATCCTAGTAAAATCAGTCTCCACAAATCACAATTGCAATATCCAAGTGTTCTGTTCCCTGTTGTTTTCCTCAGTATATGGGTTTGACTAAATAAAGGAAAGAAAACATCAGCCTTCAACATAGAGAGAATAAGTTGCTGAGAGTTGGGAGAGTGAAGGCAAAGCTCTAAGAAGTTCTCTCTTGACTTACCATAGACACAAACTCTAAGAGAAATTTGAAGAAAGACAACTCAGAAATCCAAGCAATTTAGTCTTTCACCTGCCTTTCAAAGAACCATGAAAAATTCTGTTTGCACTGTAGTTGGGCATGCAGTCAAAAATCTTGCTTATTTGTCATGGTTTACATTGAACTTCAGGAGAAATGACAATAGCACTTTTGTAACCGTATGGTATATGCAGTAGCTAATACACTCCAGTCCCCACACCTCTTTTTAAAGTTAAAAGATACAACCAGGTGAATTGAAAGAAGAAAAAAAAAAAGCACTGGGAATGAGCTCATTTCATGGAAGTTTTTCAACCTAACTAAACAGCAAACATTAATTGTAAGAACCATGAAACCCACCTGGCTTTTATTACTAACCTTATCTTCATCTTCTGTATTCTTACTTGCATAGTTGGTGTAGTGAAACAAAATGCCTATAGCATTAAGGTTGGTGCATATACTATTTGATTGCTTTCCAGTAAAGCCCCATCTTTGAGTCCCCTAGTTAGGCAGTTGTCATTGGGTAGTTTCATCTTCATATTCTACACTATTAGCTGTTGTCAGCCATGGTGGCTGATGTATCTGTTAAGGTACTGAAGGAAGCAAGCAAAACTAACATAATGACAAATTCTGGGCATGTATCACCAATCTGCTACCCAACATACAATAGCAGTAATGTGTTGCGGAGGTTTTTTTTGTAGTGCCAGTATGGCTAACTTATTAAGCAAATGGCCCCTACAACATCTCTCTGGGTTTGACCCAGTGATTTGCTCCACATTCTTATCCCTGGATGTAAATTAACTGCCTTTTTTCACTTAAACATATAAGATATTTAAATAGCATTAAAAGTGGCTGCTCTCCCAGTGGTATAATATTATTCCAGTGACCAGCTATGATCATAAATTAAAGGTACAGCCATTCCACTGGAAATTCGTTGTAATTTCAATGACCGTATTTCTTAGTTTGCTATTGAAAATTATAGTAGCTTCACCAAAAAAAAGTCTACAGGAAGAAAAGCCTCAAGACAAGGAAGATGTTATAAGTTGATAATACAGTGTAAAAAATTAAAGCAATAATTTATAGCAATCATCTGATTTAAACAAAAGTTCAGAAATGCAAAGCAAATCTAAATGGAATCCTAAGTGGAACGATAAGTAAAAACAGACTTTTCCATTTGGTGTCAAAAAGAACAAAACGAGACAAAGCTGGCTTTTGACTGACTCCAAATCTTTCAATTTTTCACTGGAGGGGAACTAACGGCATGTTAGGTCAACCGAAGCCCCTTGTTTTTGGGGTCCCTCTCCCTTTCCTGCTCTTCTTCCTCCCCTCTTTTTCTAGACAATCTAGATATAATTTTAAATAAGTGTGGTTTCAAAGTAGAAATTCAAATACTTTGTTCTGAAAATGTTGAAAAAATGGTAAGACTTCTCAGATATTTCTCTCTTCTTAGACTGAATCTATTTGCTGAAATCAACCGAGTTTACAAAAAGCTTCAGCCTCCTCCAAAATTGATTCCCACCCCCACATTGAAAGTACATCTGAAAAAAAAATCCACTCATTTGCTTGCTCACTCATGTGCACATGCACACACACATACACCTGCATACAATCCAGTCTAATGCTAACTTATTTCTGCTGTTCCTGAAATTTCCTTCCAATTTTAAATCTCTGCAAAAGCTGGTTACAAAATTCTGTTGCTCTTTTTTTTTTTTAAATCAAATTGCAAACGAACTTCTGAAGAGTAGAAGGGCTAAGTCTTCAGTTTCTTAAAAATAAACTATAATTTACTGATGTAGAAACTTCACACATTACAACAACTGGAAAATGGTTTACTCTCTGGAATTATCTGAAGTTGGCAATCACTGTTATCTTTGGCTCAAGTCTCTTCTGATGCATTTTAAATCAAAGGTCTGTATGAAGCATACTTGGATAAAACAGTTCACAAAGATTAGATAATGTAAAAGGCTGCAGTAGTCATCACTACAACTCTTCAAGGTTTCTGAAGTGCTTGGTGATTACAGAATCTCTAACTCAAGAACTTTTTTAGACAGGTAAATAGAACACAGAATTTACAGTCAAGTGAGGACTAGTTAACTAACTTTCAAGTAACACTTAGTCATTTTGTTAAAATGCTTCACAGGTTCCTTTCTATGACTTGTTTGTAGCCAGTATATATAATCGTTTGTCTTGTGGAGTCAAAATAGACAGTAGATAGTGTTTGAACAAGGGCTAAGGCCTTCTGCCTAAGCTACAGTCCACGCACAAAGTAGGTAGTGAAGTTGCACTTGGAATTAAACCCACAGAGGGACTCGGACTGAAGTTCTTGGCTGTGGCTGTGCTGTATGTGGCACTGCAGATGCAGCTGTGGTGCCACGTAGCACACATTCAGGCGTTTGCTGCACTGCAAGAAAGCAGCATGAGGTGGGGTGGGGGGTTTTTTGGGGGGGGGGA
>NW_017728991.1:11651402-11651702 GCF_001723915.1 Gavialis gangeticus | reverse complement strand
CAGGCTCACCCCAGGTAAGGCTGTTGGCCCCAGGCTAGTGCTGGCCCCAGCCTCCCCTGCCCCACCCAGGGTAATGTGCTGCACACCAGAGGGCACGCGGCAGCACAAGGTGTGCTGCTGTCAATTGTCACCAGCATAGGTGGAGGAAGAAAATATGACTTTGGTCGGGGGAGGGGGGCTAAGTACATGCATGCACACATGCACCCCTGCAGCAAGCAAGTCTGTCGTGGGGAGGGAGGGAGCAGACTGAGGCCCCCACAATGAGGGAGGGAATGGGGCAGAGACAGGGGCAGGGGCAGG
>NW_017728991.1:11646262-11651282 GCF_001723915.1 Gavialis gangeticus | reverse complement strand
ATGGGGCAGAGACAGGGGCAGGGGCAGGGGCAGGGGCTGGGGTAAATGGGGGCCCCGGGCAGGTTGTGGGATGCTTACTGCCCAGGCAGCTTTTCCAGGGGGGTGGGGGGGTGCCCCCCGATCTGTGCGGGGCAGAGGCAGGCTGCCGCTACAGGCTGGGTTCTGCACCCTGCTGTTGGTGCTCCCCTGCACCCCTTCCCATCCACACATTTTACCTGCTGGGTGCTGCTCCACCTCCAGCCTGGCTGGGCTGAGTTTCCAGCTGCTTGCAGGCTCTAGCTGCTCATCTTTGTCTGCACCCCTGCCACCTCACTGCTGCCCGCACCCGGGAAGCCTGCATCTGGGAGAGCTAACCCCAGCCTTCCGCTGCCTACAATCCCTGGGGAACCATATGTCCACGCTCGTTGGGACACATCCTTGTAGCTACTGTAGTTAGTATACTATACAAGCTGTTCTCCTCACCCTTTCAGGGAAAGTAGTTTACCTTTTTTTAATCCCTTGTTAGCTTGGATGATAAAATAAGGCCTTGTCACCTTGGCTCTAGATGTAACACCAGCCATGATCTGCCCCTAAATGAACATGGTATTGTTTTATGGCTGGAGATCCCTAAAACTTTCTCCAGTATCAGGAAGGCTGTGGGTACCCATGTAGTGACAAACATGGAGATAAGAAATTTGCCCCCTCTCTATGCAGTGCGTCTTACATAAATTCCTGTTGCAATCATTTCGTAAGTCCAAGATACCGCTAAAATTACAAATTAGCACCATGGACAGCACTCTCCATGGAAAGGTCCGTAGCGTCTAAACAGAAAACACAGTACACGATATTGAGGAATCAACCGTATTTAGCACTACTTCAGAAGGTTAAAACTCCCTAAGGTGCATCAGAACATGGGCTTATGAGAACATAATCTAGGCAAGTTTAGTTTTTTTGGTGCATGACACTAATCAGGTAGCTGAAATCTTGATAACTAGCTTGTAACTCTTATCTGCTCTCAGCGTTAACTCTCTTCCCTTTTCGATCTCTAAGCCATTCTAGCTAAGCCCTCTCACAAAGATCTTTGAACAGTTGCTTCTTCAATTTAAGTAATGCAGGATACACGATCCTATAGATAACACTTAATACTACCATAATAGCACCAGAGATATGGAAAAAAAAAACAGGCGGTGGGGGGGGGTGTCTTTAAGATAAAGCTAAGGAAATTCATATGTGTATTTAGCTTTGTATCCTTCTCACACGTCTCATTTTTGTGATATCCGAGGTGTAACGTATGAAAATAAATAACTGAAATCCCTCCAAACTGCCAGAATGACTTATTTTAATTCCTCTTGTTACTTCTCCATCTCCTTCCTACTTGCTCTGTTCCTAGTTCTTATTGCTTGTAAAAGGTCATTTAAAAATGATTAGAAAATCTTATTTCTAATTCTGTACCAAGAAAAAACTTCTAGAACAGTCTGAATTTGGCAGCTATTCATTTCTCTGACTGCTGAATAGATGTGAGCAGGTGACAATGGACAAAGAAAATAGATGCAAAATTCAGCAAGCTCCTTTTCCTTCACTTATACTATAAAGATACTGAATTTCATTCAGAGACTGAACATGAGAATAGACATGAAATTAAGACACCTTTCCTCTGTAAAACATCCACTGAATTTGTGCCAGTTGCTCTTGAAGTCCTTTGCCACCAAATGCAGCTGTTCCTGCCTGATCCTTATAAAAGCAAACTGTTCATTGCCTGGATTTTTAATTATGAATTATATATTTTTGTTTGTTGGCTTATTTAAATATTTTAGCATGATTTTCCTAGTGGGATTTTTTAAAAAAAAGGAAATTAATTCTTGTATGGCAAGGCAAGAGAGAGGCAACTTTTGAATTAGACATTTATAGCCAAATCCCTGAGTTTGGTTGGCACTGTTTTTTTTAACATGGCTTATCTGCTTTACATCCATGATCTATTAAAATATTCCTTTTAATATAACACAAAATACAGAAGCCTGTGACTATGCTTTCTATGACTGCTCCACCATTCATTATATTGGCCAAATTCAGTTTAGTGGAAAACCGATCCTTCAGTCCTTGTACTCAGATTCAGCTTCAGTTGATCAAGAGATCAGCTGCTCATGGGGTACCTGTCATAGGGTGCTTCTTAACTGCAAGTTAAGTGTCCTAATATGAACTAGTGGTTGGAAAGTTAAGCTAAACCAATTCAAACTAGAAAGAAGGTGTACTTGGCAAACAGTAAGGAATTTTTATTCATTGGGAGAAATTATCAAGGAAAACAGTAGATTCCCTATCCCACAATGTCTTCAAATCAAATCAATACAAATCAAATCAGGTCCATATGGTGATGGTGGGGGTGGCTTGATGGAAGATACATTTTAGTTAAAGGCCCGTTATTGGCCTTTATATACAGGAGATCAAATCAGACGACCTGATGCAATCTTTTTGCTTTGAAATTCATTAAATTAACTGCAGTGGGAGCTTTGCCTGAGTAAGGGGTCTAGGGTTTGGCCTAGATTTTAAAAACACAGCTGAAAGTGCTGATTTTGCTAGCACAATCCATTCCAAAGTATTTTGGAGGGCTTTATTATACCACTGTTGCATCTCCTCAGCCGACTATCTCCCTGTCTGTGTTTTCCAATATGTCTTTTTATATGCAATTTTCCATGCTCCCCTTCATTCCAAGTGCTATATTCTATTCTGCTACAATATACTGCACACAACATTATTCACCTTTGTAAACCATATTTATCCAGATCGTTCACAATTCAATAGCTCTGTGTTTGCTGTCAGCTTTTTGTGTCATCAGCAAATGTAACCACTATTGAAAAACACTCTGGTCTAGCCCATTCGTAGCCATCTCCTCTGTGTTTGCTATTTGAACAATTACTTCCACTGATACTTTTTTTTTTTCCCTGTTCCCAGACAAATTCTGAATTCAGTGTAATGCACATTCTTTCTCATATCAGCCTACTGTAGTAGCTGATCAACCCTTTATCCCATACGTTAACAAAAGTTTCTCAAACCCAGATAAATTAGTCATTGTGGAGTATATCTCCTCTACTGAATTCAATAATGTACACTACTTACATGACTCAAAGCCTCTTTGAATCATCCTTTTTCCTGAATCTAAGTCAAGTATTTAGAAGTTTTTTATTTGCTGGGGTTTTTTTTATTTCAAACTTTATGTAAATGATCCAACCTCTAGCTCTACATTCAGAAAAGATGACAAGAACCAGATTTTCAGAAGTTCACCAAACGGCACTTAGATTTACTCAAATCTAAGTTGACCCTGAATTTAAGATAACCCCCCAATAATCAGATGCTGTATATGGAAAAAAAAAAATCAACAAAATCATTTGTTGTAATTTTTCCAGGTACAGCATCTAATTATTGGAAGGTTTTCTTAACCCTCCCCCCACCCCCAAACTGACTGGCTGGGCAGGAGACAGTTTGCATATGCCCATGCCTGGGAGGGAACCCAGCATGAGCCAAGTCGGACCTAACAGTAAGGAGGGGCAGAGGGCTGCTGTGGGTCTGACTCTGGCCCCAACCCAGTGTCAAAGCCACACCACACTGGTGTGCTTGCGATAAAGTCAATGATGCCAGGCTGAATTGCCAGCCACCTGCCCCCCCGCATGCGAATTTCAGACCAAGGATGCTTTTCCCCATGCTGACTGGAGAGGGGAAAAACCTTGCCTTGCATTCAAGTAAATATGGTATTTAGGCATCTTTAAAATTGCTTAGCACCCCTAATTCCCACTGAGAACAGTAAGAGTTTCTGGGTACTGAACTCCTGTCAAAACATGGACAATTTATCTGGTCTCTAGAATGAAACTGAGCTCTTCAAATAATCCACCTTGATAGCTACTGCAAAGTAGATTATGTATAAAAGCATACATGTATGATTGCAAACACATTTCAAGGCAACCTAAATGATTCATAATTTCTTTAAACACATGGTTTCAATGCTTTTTGAATGTCATTTTCAGGAAATTCTCACCCATCTATTGCTGCCACCAAATTTCTTGGAGACCCTTTTTTAATTCTGGGTCTTCAAATACCAAGGACAAAACCCAGAGCTGAGAGTCAGATTCCAAACTGGTGTGGTTGCAATAAAGTCAATAATGCCAGGCTGAATTGCACCATATGATAATGCTCTCCTGTACTTCTTAATCTCTCTGTTTTCAAATATAACAACCTTACCTCACACCTTACATTTTGGATATGTTTCAAAACCATTTAATAGTCCCTTTTTCTCACTGCATAGCACCAGATAGCCCTCCTCCTTGACCAGTATTTCAAAGACCTAGTTCCTCAACTCCTTCAGAGCTCCATGAGCTAGCTCTCTCTCTCCCTTTAGATACTGTCCTAAATTTCACAATTCTCATTTATCCACATTAGATGCGAGGCCACATTCATTTCAGATGTTGCCATAAAGTGACACCAGTCTAGGAATTCAGTGCTGGATGGTATGTTCTGCTGTGAAATGAGGGAGCAGAAAGGTCATTCTCCCAGGGCTTGACATCACTATATTTACCTTGGATGTCATGCACTCCAGGTGAAGGTAATCACCAATTAAAGGCCCAGTGAAGTATGACCTAAACTCGATTGGACCTGTCAACACTGTTTCCTTCATGCACATTTTAGGATGATCTATAGCTCCAAATTCATTTCCCAAAGCCTTCTCCAAACCAATGTTTGGGCTTCTTGTATTTCCAAAGAATGTCTTCTTGAATTCCTTTGACATCCCTCGTCCATCCACTGTCCTTGGAAGAAAAGGGGCTATACAAATTTCTGCTGTCTTCCTCGTAACTCCTAGGACTCTACGAAGCTTCGGTCCCCTCGATTCGGTGGAGATCTGGCCCTATTCACTGGCCAAATATCCAAATCTGAATCAAATCAGAGGACCCTTTAATGCCTCCGAATAGAATCGGAACCCTCTGAATCAATTCGGAAAGATTCGGACACAGACAACTTTGAATGTTTTTTTTGGTTTTTTTTTTTTTTTTTTTTTTTT
>NW_017728991.1:11622562-11646175 GCF_001723915.1 Gavialis gangeticus | reverse complement strand
TTTTTTTTTTTTTTTTTTTTTTTTTTTTTTTTTTTTTACATACTTCTAGGTAGCAGGCAGCTCATGAATGCTGTAATGTTGGGGTGCAAGGAGTGTCCCACAGGAGCATGGGGAGCTCCCCAGTGCACCAGCAGCAGACCTGGAAGTGGACCAGAAGCACTTCTGGTTCCCTTCTGGGTTCACCAGGGAGTGTGCAGGGGGGCCCCCCATGCTCCCTAGGTCAGTGACTGGTGTCTCCTAGGTCTGGGGTGGGCATCTAGGATCCCCATTTGGTCGATCATCTATTAGAGGAGTTGCAGGGGGGCCCACAGCACGCTCCCAGCAGACCTGGAAGTGGACCAGAAGTACTTCCAGTGCAGTTCCTGGTTCGCTGCTGAGCACGTGGAGGGCTCCCCCACTGCACTCCTGTAGGACGCTCCATGCGCCCCAGCATTGCAGTGATCACCAGCCGCGCTTGCTACCTCAAGGTATGTAGAAAATACTTTTAAAGCTGTGTCTGTGTCTGAATTACTGATTCTCCGAATCAGCATCAAATCTTCAGATTCGGATTCAGCCGAATTGAATCGGAGACAGTGATCTGAATCAACTAACTGAATCATTCCCTGATTCGGGCCAAATTCGAATCAAACAGGGCCTGCTTCGCACATCCTTAGTAACTCCTAAAGGAAATTATTTTTCTCATCTTGATTCAGTTGACAGATGGCAACCCTTTAAAAATGTCCTTACTTAAAGAACCTTTCAGCATTTGGTGTGACTTTTCAGGAAAATAGGTCCAAGGACATGTCATATGCACAGACTCAGTTCACCTTAGCTGAAGGAGTGTGCCATTTATATTTGCCTTCCCTGCAGTGCAGAATCCCTCCAGAAAATTGGGGGAAAGGTTGGTTCGAGAAGGGGAGGGCAAGATTGCCCTACTCTTCTATTAGGCTGGAGCCTGGGTTCAGCAGTCTTCTACACTGGACTCCATAAATGCCTCCCAAACAGCTACCCATTGCATGATATTTCCCCAGCTGCCCTGGTTTTTCCCCTGCTGTTGGTCAGCACCATCGAGTTTTGAGAACTCCCCATAGTAGTGAGGCAGTCTCAACACTTTTTTGAAACCCTCATCCTTCTTTCCTCTTTTATTTCTGGTAGCCCTTGTACATCATGTTACCTTTGGAGGAAGCCATACATCCAAAGCCAAGTCCTTTTAAACCCAGAATGAGAAAAAAACAAGCCACGTTTAAGTGGGAAAGCAGAAACCCAAATTAAAGTGTGCTTAAGAACAAGAGCAAAGTGAATCCGGTGACCTCAGTTTTCTGACTAATAGACATCTCCTTATGCAGTCCTAATTCAATGCAAAACCTACAATTAACATGGAGATATTTTAAAATATATATATGAAAACAGTTAGATACTTTAATCTAAATTATTAGCTCTAAAACTCAATCTTGTTTACTTGATCCTAAATATAGATATCCAAGAAAGCAGGAGGCAATCTTACTTGTTCTACCATTGTACACTAATTAAACAGTTTAGTGCAGAGATCAGCATAATTAAAGAATTAGCAAACAATGATGAGAGCATGGGATGATTTGTAATATCAGCGCATTGATGCACTGGGCCCAGATACTGTAATTTGATTGGCAGTACTTTATTAAGTTTTGGCACCATTTAGGTAGGCTGGGAGTGCCTTTATGAAGCTCTAGCACATTAATCCAAGCTCCAGCTCTCGTTAATACTGATGAGTGAAGGCAGTTAATTGAATTATGTATGAAGTACTGCTGATTAAATAATATTTCACTCCTTGCTATAGAATTAGCTCTGCTTTATTAACAGCCACTGTTGTCTCTAATATTGAATGTCAGGGGGACCTTTTCTCAACTATGACCTTTGATTTTTTCTTTCTTTTTTAACCATCTGTTCAGCTGTCCTGCCTGCCTGTGTAATGCCAGCTACTCTAATCATATTCTGCTGGCACTCAAATATTTTTGGAAAAAATCTACATCTATGATTTCCAGATATCTAGGTGATGTTAGAAAACTATTTTCCCCTAAAGACCATACAGTAAATGCTTTAAAGAAATCCTTAATGATAACTTTTTAATATTCTTTTATAATGAGTGGAAAAAAAGTGAGATAAATTATCCAAATGCGTATTTCTAACATTCACATCTTTTAACAAAGTAAGTGTAAGTGAGAATGAATTTGTAGCCATATTTTCTTTTTTCAGTGCTTGCTACTGATTGAAAATATCACTTAAACAAGGATAGGGTCTCACTGACACTGGGCAAGAGAGAGAAAGTATTGTAAGAGAATATGTTAACAAAGGTCCCAATGAAGTGGCAGCAAACAAACCCAGTTCTTTCGAGAGCGTGTCATGTTCCACAACAGCAAGCCCTATCTCCTGCAACCTGTTGGCACTGTTTTTATAAAGAAAATTGAAGGCTAGGAACAGATGTCAAATTTGTCCCTGAACAAATTGTGCCTGTTTGTCCCAGAACAGGAATACCCCAGGACTGACTTGTACATGCATCCTTTTAATCAGGGTTTAGTGAGTGGCTGAATGCACTCTCACTTCTCTGCCACTGGTTTAATGATGCCATCGCAGGATAACCATTCAGATGTATTTTATGGTGTTCCAAGATGAGCCATATGAAAAACCACTGTTTTTTTCAGGTCGGGTGCATGGCAGCAAAAATACCCTCAATGTGAGATGAGGGAAATTACAGACCCTAAAAAACTTGGGCTGGTAACATGAAGGAGCAAGTCATCAGCATAAAATTTGGTAGTGTGGCCAGTACACAGTCATTGTGTTTGGTACAATGCAAAAAAAAAGTCACTATTTTGGGGGCAGAAAGAGAGGTTGAGTTCTGGCTTGAGGGTGCTCAGCAGTTTTGCGGGATCAGCTTCTGAAGGATTTTTTTGTGGTAAGTCTTATTCAATAAGGATATTGCTGGGATAGACCCTCAGATTATGGGTCTGCTCATGTCTCAAATAGTCAAGGACACATCTCAGCATCTTCAACAGAAGCAGGGCTGGGCCCCACCTGTAAATTTAATTTTGAATGAAATAAAACCTATGCTAAACCCTTCAGGTGTGTAAGTGATAGAGAAAGGAGTGTCTACACCTTAGAAAAAAGATGGAAAAGATCAAGTATAACATTTAATATATAAAAAAAACCCAGGCTTACCCAATTTACAAATATACCAATTGGTGGTATTTTTGTAATACTGTATGAAGTCAAATAACCACCACTGCCCTTATAAAGTGGAGTTATAAAATAGGAATCCCAAAGCAAGCATAATGGATAATAACACTGTTCTTCTGATTAATTATTTCATTATTTCTAATAATTATAATTATCTTTTCACTTCCATTACTGGACCTGCTCCAAAACCATCCTTTAATAATCCACAAATTTGAATAGGTGCTGTGACTGGTAAATGTTTGTAAAACAATTAACTCCAATGGAGTGCCCATTTAAACCAAACTTGAAGAATAACAAAAGTCACAATTAAAAGGGGAAAAGTTCTACAAGGTTATTCATTGCTTTGCTGTCTCTCTTTTTTTGGGGTGCTCTCTTAACTGTAATATGCTGACAGTAAAATGTCAGTATTGCTAATGTTACAATTTTTTTTAACTGTTTCAAAATAATTGTTTTTTATGATGCACTTTAGTTCCAAAAGAAACATCAATACATCTTAATCCATGAACTGGTATCATGATTCATGCTGGAAAAAAACAGCACTGTCCATGAATGGGGTACTAAACTAGCGAGTCAAGAGACCTCTTTTCTATTCCCAGTCTGAAAATTGTCTTATCAGTGTCATAAGTTCTTTGCATTACCGTTTTCACCATGGAGAGATGCACTATGTGCATGTATTACCCATAAACATTAACTATCAATCCAAATTAGGAGAAAACCATTTTAGCACTGAAATGGAAATCCCATGTGGTGCGAACATTCATAAAATTAGTTCAGTTTTAATATTTCATTCTTACTGAAACCTCTTCAGAGAAGTAATAAATCGGTATCAACATTTGGTACCAAAACACATCATTTGCAGAAATCAGTGATGATAAAGATCTCTGTTGTGCTTTGCAGTTTCAGGTCTATTACTTCACCTTCACACCATTTTATAAGCATTATTCAGTTATTCCTGAATCTAAGTTTCTGAATTCAGTTATCACTTCATCTGAGGCAGACAGTCATTACCCCATTTTACAGGTGGGGAAACAGATAGGAAGTGTAAATGATGTGCAGAGGTTACACAGATAGTTAGCAATAGCTGACATTAGAATATCTGACTCCTCCCCTGATCAGACCATTTTAAAAATACCTCTGCTCCAAGCTTTTGCTCTTTAATGCATTATTTAGTAGCAATTAATTCACTTCCTGCTAAGGCATGGAAAATGCCATGTTTAGTATCAGGTCTTATTTCAAGTCGCAATGAATTTTCATAAACTATGAAAACACACATCCCATCAGCAGGGTTGCGAAGGGACAGCAGCTGAAAGGTCTCATTTCATCCTTCTCTACTACTAACGCTTCCTGCTCAAGCCACTCTTCTAAAGATCCTAACTAATTAAAATATTTTAGATTGGCTGACAAATGCCTGGAAATCTAAAAGGAAGAAGCCATAGCATTGTCTCGTATGTACTTAATAAAATATACCTCTAGAACCGTTCACAGATGATACAGACACATTTCCCAATTATGTTCATAGAGGTTGAATAATGCTTTAGTAGCAAAACATGTTCAGGAAAATACTAGAGAAATATTGTAAACGTATCGATTCCCTGGTTCGCACTCCTGATTAGGACTGCTGCCAAATTCCCACCTTCACGGCTTTACAGACACAATCCAAATACCACATCATCGTAGGCTGGGGTGACTTCCCTCACACCAGCAGGTTGTTTCAGGGAAGACGGGGCAACTTCCAAGTCCTCAGGGGCCACACAATGTGTGGGCCACAACAGGTGCACCACTCCCCTCCACCCACTGCTGCACTGTGCTGTGCCATGCCATCACATGTGTTGTTACAGAGGGATTTCCGCCCTCCCGCTCCCAAAGATACAACCCTAAACTCGCCCTTCACTCCTGCTGCTACATCCCTGGTTCCTGGAATAAAGGCAGGATGGAGGAAACCTGGAGTCTGGCTGCTATGGCTGCTGGACAGATGTAGGGAGCAGCAGCTGAGTGAGAGCCTGGGGACAGTATATTAAACCCTACATTAACCCCACATGGCCCACAGGCTGCCAGATGGACAGCTGTGAAGTAAGGTACACTTGGATCGGCTATTTTGTAGGGGTGTGTGATGTGGGCTGTATCCAGTTTGGATTTAGATTTGGATTTAGATTTGGCCTGATTCGGGGGACAGAGATTCGATTCGTTGATTCAGATCACTGTCCCGATTCGCTTCAGCTGAATCCAAATCTGAAGATTCGATGCTCATTCAGAGAATCAGCGATTCGGCAGTAGACACGGCTTTAAATGTTTTTTGCACATACCTCGAGGTACCAGGCATGGCTCATGATCGTTGTGATGCTGGGGTGGATGGAGTGTTCCACAGGAGCGCGGCCAGGGGTGGGGCATGTACTTGGCAGCAAACCTGGAAGTGGACTGGAAGTAATTCCAGTCCACTTCTGGGTCCGCTCCCGAGCATGCAGGTGACCCCCCCCCATGCCTCCCAGCTCGGTGATTGGCCATGGGGGGACCCCAGGTGCCCCCCCCAGACCCAGGAGTCCCAATCGCCAAGCTGGGGGGCGGGGGTCCCCTGCACGCTCTGCAGCCGACCCAGAAGTTCTTCTGGTCTACTCCTGGGTCTGCTGCCGAGCACGCTGGGGACCCCCCCCACCACGCGCTCCCATGGGATGCTCCATCCACCCCAGCATCTTAGCATTCATGAGCCGCCTGGCACCTTGAGGTATGTAGAAAACGCACGCAAAGCTGCGTCTATGGCTGAATCGTTGAATCTCCCCGAATCGATTCAGAGGGTTCTGTTTTGATTCAGAGAGATTAAAGGGTCTTCTGATTAAATTCGGATTTGGAGATTTGGCTGCTGAATTGGGCCAAATCGAATCAGTGACTGAAGTTTTGTACAGCCCTACTATTTTGTACAGCCACCTCAACCAGATCATAAAGTGTCATTTGGGCTCTCAGCTCTGCCTCAAGACTTCTCTGTTCCTCCTGACGTTCTCTGGAAAGCACATAGACAAAACAGAAGACCATACCCCAGAGCGAGTAGCTCCATTTAGCAAGCAGGCCCTGATTCTACTTTCATTTAATGGATCGCTGAAGAGTGGTGTCTCTCCCCCAAAGGTCCTGCCCTCTTTCTCAGAAAGGATAGACTTTTGCCACGCTGGCTGGAGTTCACTCGGCACCTTGGAAAACAAACTGAACCAAGGGAGGACTGCTGAGAGAAGAACTTGAATGCCTTACCAGGGACCATTAAGCACTCATAGATGTACTTCTGGGTCAGCAATGGCTTTGAAAAGCAAAAACAATATTGAAAAAATAGCCATGGTGAACAGAGAGAAATTCAGTAACTACTGCATTTGATACTGTTTTTAATCTTGGTCGGCACTTTCAGATGTGCTTGGGGGTGGGGGGGAGCAGAGCTTTAATTAGAGCAGCTCTGTCAGTGTCCCCGTGCTTAAAAATGGCAGAGGCACTTGAACTAAAGCTCGTTTGACAAACTTTAGTTCAAGCAGCCCCACAACCATTTTTAAGCATGGGCATGCTGATACGCGAGATGAAGGAGGCTGCTGGAGTGCAATAACAGCCACAGTGCAGCGGACTAGATTCTCATGTGTCAGAGCAGCCTCCACATTCATGTACAGGCAACCAATACTTTAGGCTGTGATGTCGGTTTTATTGTCTTTGTTTAAAAGCCAGCACTCGAACTTGAATCCCAGTACGGGTTGTTACTGATGGCATCCGTGGGTGTTGGGATCGGGGTGATGCCGCCCTATGTTCACAAACATGATGACTGCCCTAATACAAGTGAATGAGAGATCCAAACGGTTCCACAGGGGTTAGAGCTGGGAGGAAGATGTGGAGAGGAGAGGGGGAGATCATTATTTTAAGCTATTATGGGATACATGATAAAGCAAGACAAGAGTTTAGCCAGCAACTTGAAGATTCTGATTCCTCCATGGGGTTACATTTTTGGTTTAAAAACCTAAGTCTTATTTTTAGGCAGGGTCTGTTCTTTGTAAATTGCTTTAGTCTCTTTCTGTCTATTGGGTGGAGGGGAACAACCTTGCATTTTTTTCTGAAATAAAGAGGTGACCGTTTAGAATGGCGCTCTCTCCTCTTCTCCACTTGTGATCCAGGAAAGATGCTTTTTAGAAGAGACTAGATTCAGCAGCCTCAGCCAGCAAAAAGCCCTGATGTAAGCAGTTATGCAGCTACCTGAATTGCTGCAGTATCTGCAAATCGGCTACAACAATAGTCTATTCAAGGGTCTGAAGGACAAATAGCAAACCAGAAAATCTCAGTTTAATCACTGTTTTGAAATAGGCCTACTGAAAGTACTCAAATTCTATGGTGGGCTTCATTACAGAGGCTTCATGTACAGGAGAAGTGTTTACATACCAAGTCAACAGACTGAAGTCAGCAGTGCTCGAAGTACAGCCCACAGGCCAGATCTGGCCCATGGAGCTGAGGTGTTTGGGATGCAGGATTCCCCACGGGGCTGAAAACCTGGCAGCAGGGGAGCGGTGGCAATGCTAACGGCTGCAACTCTGGGAGCCCTGCAGCAATCAGCACTGGCACGGCTCCCCTGCCACTACATTTTTGGACCTGTGGGGAGCCCCATGGGCTGAATGAGATGGCTCTACTTGCCAGATCAGCAGGGATTCTGGTTTTCTCCGACTTAAAAAAAATCCACAATTTTCGGTTAAAAAAAGAAGCAACCCCAAATCCATACTTTTCCATGATTAAAATGAAACATCACTAATATATGTGTATATATGTATACATATGTGTGTACATATGTGTGTGTGTACACACACATACACCTGTATATTAGTGGTGTTTCATTTAAATCGCGGAAAAATGTGAATTTGGGGTTACTTTTTTTTAACCAAAAATTGGAGATTTTTTTAAATTGGAGAAAACCAGGATCCCTGCAGATCAAGCTGGTCCCTGGGGCCAGTCCACAGCCAGACCTGGCGTGTAGCTCCAGTCCCAGCATGCAGGGTCAGTTTGGAGCTATGGACCTGGCACACAGGGCCAGACCCAGCATGCAGCCCCAGATTTGGTGCACGGGGTCAGTTCATGCACAAAATCTGGGCCATGCCCCGCTCATGCAGCCCACATACTGGAAAGGTTGAGTGACACTGGTTGAAATAACGACTCCAATGTTCCTTTAAATGTTTTCAATACTACATATTGACATTTGTGTGTGCAGTACATGGCAATATTACTTAGAGCTGTTAAAAAAATTAGTAGATTTTTTTAAAGAAACTTGAAATGTATTGGAACACTGAGATTAGAAGGGAAGCCACTTACAATTACATAGGTTCCTCTGTGTATGTGCATTAATATGTATCAAGTGAGCCCTCTTAAAATAGTTAGTATGTGGTAGCATCCAAAACTTGGTGAGTACTCTTCAGACCCAACCCCCAATTCTCCCCTTCTTTACGTAAGTGTAAATCTGAAGGAGAAGTGGCATGGGAGGGAAATAAGGTTCACAAGCCCTTGATTTAGTATAAGAAATACCTAGAGGACACCAAAGACTGAGTAACCAATTCATTTCCCATTGCATAGTATTTCGAAAAGCTCAGCTGTCTCCAGAAGGCTGCTTCTGAAAACATACACAACTAGCTATTTTTAGAGATGTGTAGAAACGTCTGTCTTTACCACAGCGCAAATCAGGCATATGCTCCTGGATTTATCTGCCAGTTCTGTCAAGTTAAAAATGTCTATGCATTTAGGTTTTTCCAGCATTTCAGTGACTTTTACCATTATTTCTGTCAAACCAATTAGTTTTGCACAAAACTGTACATAGCTCCCCACTTCTACCCAGAAATGACAAACAAATCCAAGGCCATTTATTTTCCTACATTGTTTTGCCGAATGCTGTTCCTCCTTGTCATAAAACCCCTGATCCAACAAACTGCTTGTGCACATTTCTATTTTAAGCCTACCTGCTGAAAGGGATCGTCTCAGGTTGAATCTGGCCCCAAATGATGGGACTTTTCCTTGCCATCTTCTGCATCATGTGGACATGCTGCCTCTTTAGATCCATTTGCTTTTCTCTTTGCTCATTTAATCGGAGGGTCTCCGTTCTGTGGCGCTGCTTCACTTATAAATGAGTGATGCAAATATCCAAATTCCTATGATCTTATCAAATGAATTGCCCTGAGTAAATTCAACCACTCCCTTTTAATGTCTGTCCCTTGGTATTCTTTTGACCGCAAAACCCCAGAGAGGATAACCTTGAAAAATTAAAGCATGTGCCCACCTTCCTCACTCCTATGATCTTTTCCTTCTCTTCCCAGTTATTATCAATTAAAAAACCAATCCTTTCATCTGTGTCACTATCATCTTCTAATGGGAATTCTCTAGGGTCCACGACTTGCACGCTCCATAGAGCATTTGTGTTTATGCTCTAACATATCTTTTCAATGGGCTTTTATTTAAGCCACACAAGGGGCATTTTCTATTATTAAAAAACAAACGGAGTCCTCGAATCTTCAGCTAGGTGAAAGCTTTTACTTTTAATCAACCAACTTCAATCGCAGACTACAGTTACGTTTCATCCACAGTTTATGAGCCAGACAGCAAGTCGACAGCAATCATGTACATCGCTTTGATCTCTCTCCCCACACTGGAAGTATACCCAATATTTCATAGTCTGCACAGAGATGCAACCTGATGCCGATTTTTGTTTTTAATAGGTGGCCGCTTCTTTTTGTTGTCCGTGATCCAGGAGGCTCGAGCCCTCCTTTAACTCTTACATATAAAAATTGTCAGAACTTCCAACGGTTTCACCCCAGACCTCCAAACTGTTTACTGTCGCCACACTACGTGAGTCTTTCCATGGGCTGGACAGCATGAAATAGGTTAACTCGCAAAGAGCAGCCTCCGATTAATAACAGGAGAAACAACATTTCCTCCCATATGCAATCACATAGCATCCCAATGGCAGCTGCAGTGCCTGCTGATGTGAAAATGTAATGTTAAAAATGTTCTGCTTGAATTCTAGAGTTACAAGTTCACTGCTTGAGAATACTTTGCAAAATGGAGGAATGCTGTAATTCCTTAGAGAGTAAAAATGGATTCATTTTTTTTCCCAGCTGCAGCAATAATTAATCGGTTGTACAGGTTACAACCTGGGAGCTCCTTAACCAAATGACACTAGCTGTGATAGGAGGCAAAAATGAAATAAATCTGCTTTGGGGAACAGAGAGGAGAATTCAGTCTATTGTACCAATTTTATAACTTCCACTCCTCAATATTATCTCAACGGGGCACAGTGGTGCCAGTCAGTTTGTTTCCTCCCACATGAAAGGTTCATTGGAAAAATCTCAACGTTTAAACATCTTTGTGGCACTGGGGGAATGGGTCTGGATGCACAGAAAGAGGCACCCTTGACCCCAGTGCTGTATGACCATCTTCTGGGCCATGCACTTGGTGATAGCTTCATGTAAGCTCTGCAACACAACTAGCCACCCACTGAACAGTCAAGAAAGAGTTAATCTGGCAAAGGGGTTCTTCAGAAACATATAAAAAAAAGGTAAGGTGCAAACAGTCTTAAAAAAAACAACAAGTCTGTCCCCTTTCCAAAAGCATAAATGTAGGACATGGGGCTTTTGCCAATGATTTGATGGCTGACTTTAATATGGCATTGCATAAACTCATTAGCATATTTTCCCATTTTCCTGTTACTTATTTCTAGGAAACTCATTTCTAAAACCTTAAAGCCTTCCAGAAAGATATTCACAGTAGCTACTCACAAAAAACCATAAAACAAAACATAAATAAGGTGACTGTCTCTTGCCAGGACAATACTGGAAATAAGATGTGCACCTCAAGGGTCCTTTCCCTTCTTAAATAAATCAAAAAGAATCTCCTTATGATGATTTATTTGTGCATCTTGATACAAAGATGTCATTTATCTTTCACAATGCAATTACCCATCTCCACACATCATAAAAGTTCACTGAATTATGCCTCCTCTTGTAGTATAAATTTACATTTCTTGTCTTTCAGCTACGAGACTGAATGCTTATCATAGCTCTATGATTTCCCCTGCATTGCTGCTCATCTGGAAAGCCCACATAAAGAATGCTACTGATAATTAATGTTGTGAAGAGTAAAAACACCTAAATATTTAAACATTAAAAGGATTTTTAAACACAGGCTATTCTACACATACTATCAACATTCACTGCAGTGTCATGTAATAGCCCGCATTACTTTTAATGATGTTTCCTGAATTCTGCTCACTAACCTTTCTGTCATGGGACATATTCTTCCTTACCACACCTATCAGCTGCTTCAAGCAGCTGCCATTTTCTTGGGATTTTTTAAATTTTGTTTGTTTCTAAATCTCTACCTCAAATGTTTCTATTTAGTCTCAAATGCACTGATTTTTCCTATAAACTGCATGAACAATAGACAAGAACCGGTCCTTAAGCATGATCAATGACTTCAGTAAACAGCATCACACCGAATTCAAGGTAGTCCTGGATTAGTGACCGGCTTACGGTCCAGAGATCCACTGTAAAGTGGACATTCCCAAGTTTTTAACTGGACACAAAGTGTTTCCCAGTAGAACAGAAAAGTCTTCTGATACCAGATCATCACTGTAGCATTAACTGTAACATTCGTGCCAGCATGAATGGACATATTACTTTCTTATTTCTCAATTTCCCTCCGTGAGCCTTATATATTTGGATTTATGGGATACAACAGCTTGGGAGCTGGCATAAGAAATGAAGGACTGCAACAGGTGCTAGGGAAATGCATAAGTACTTAGCTGCTTCTGCTGATTAACCATACCAGACAAGTTGGCTCCAAACCAGGGCTTAATTCTTTATGGATCTGAGTAAGAGGCTTACAGCAAACAAAACATTCAAGGAACCAGCTGAGTTCTGGGCAAAATTCAGGCTAAGGCTAGTGTTAATATGCTTGCAGCAAAGGCTTATCCCAAAGAAATGGTGATTTGGGGACTCGCTGAGATGGTGCATGAGGTGCTAAAAAATGGACAAAAGACCACACCCTTCCACAGCAACAAATAGTTTAAAAAAAAACAAACCCAAAACTTGTGTTCTGTGCAAAATGCAGCAGAGATGGAATGGAAGATGGTATAGTTAGGAGGCAAGATTTCATTCCCATTAATGTAAAATTATGGCATCCTGCCACTTTGGGAACACTGAATATATTGAGCAAGATGAAGCAAAAGAAGTGGACTAGAGAAACCCAAAGACAGTTAATGGATTCTCTGATTTAATGCACTGAATCTGGTTTCATCTGTTACCTGTTGTCATAACAGTCAAATACAAGCATTTAACTGAAACTTTAGTCTGCCTGAATCTTTGAGAAAACAACATGGGATGACCCCATATCCCATAAACTCACATCAATAAAACGCTGTATCACATTAGCATAGAACATACGTATAGGGTCAAATCCTCTGGCAGCGTCGCTGTTGACAGCTGATTCTGGCTGCAAAAGACAGTGGGACCAGTTCAAAGAGGGACTATGCCAGAGGGGTGAGATCCTCTGTTGATACAGGGCCAAAATAGAGGCCCCAATGACATGCATATTAATTGAAGTAACCAAAATGCCCACGTGCTGTACTAGTCCATAGCCGAAGATAACATTATAGCTGCTTCCAGACATACCCAACTTACGCTGGGAGATCAACCCTTTTTACAGAAACCCCAAGATCGCACAGGCACATCCTAAAGTCCTTTTTACCTACCAGCCTGCAGATGCGTGCTGTTCTGCAAATGAATAAACCCTAGGATACAGCTCACTGTGTCCTGCTATGGAGCTAAACTACAGAACTAATGTGCATGGAAAAAATCCTGTAATATTGTTCAGGAATCTGACTGTAAATGTATCCTGGGTATGCAAAAAACACATCTTGAAATCACTTGTGAAAATATATGTTTAAAATGGCATTGCATTTAGAATCATGCAAGTATTAATCCCCTCTCCTCTAATTATGAGTATCATGCTCCATAAAATTCTCCCTCCACATATCCAGCCCAGTAAAAGCTGCATGTATTAAGTAGTGGAACGTGTCCTTGTGTACGTTATGTGTGAATGCCAGTCTCAACTCGGGTTATAAAACGAGGCTGTCTATCACGACACCCACCACATCTGAATGAGACTTTGGTGTCGTGATAGCCAACAAAAGGAACATGAGCCACCAATGCAATGCTGTAGCTGGCAGAGCTAATCAAACACAGGCATGCATCTACCGACACATCTCAAGCAAGGCTAAGGATGTCATCCTCACGCTCTACTTGGCCTTGGTGAGACCACAGCTGGAGTACTGCATCCTTTCTTGGCGTTGTACTTCAGGAAGGATGTGGAAAAACTTAAGAGAGTCCAAAGGAGGGCCATGTGCATGTTTAGAGGCCCAGAGACCAGGTCATATGAGGAGAGGCTGCAAGACTTGGGACGGTTCAGCCTAGAGAAGAGAAGACTCGAAAGGGGCTTGGTGGCAGTCTATAAGTATATCAAGGGTGTACATCAGGGGTCCCCCAGGGGAGGACAAGAAATAATGGGCACAAGCTGATTGAGGATCACTTCAGACTAGACATACGGAAAAACTTCTTTACAAGTCGAGTGCCAAAGGTTTGGAACAGGTTCCCCCGTGGTACAGTCACCCACCCTGGCGATCTTCAAAAAGCATCTTGATGCCCACCTTGCCAGGGCCATCTGATCTCAGCAGTCTTTCCTGCCCAAGTGCAGGGGGGACTGGACCTGATGACCTGTAAAAGTCCCTTCTAGCCCCTAACAACTATGAAACTATGAAGGAAATTAAAAATTAAATGCCACTATTACAAAAACAGCTTCCCAAAGGGCATATTAGGAATGGCTTACCAGAATCCTTCACACAGGAAGGGGGAAAAAATGTCATCGTGGGGTTCAGCATTCTCTTGGTTTCTAACTTTTTTTTTTTTAATGAATGCTTAGGGGTTTTTTTAAACCTGAGAAGCAAGAAATGCTGTTCTAAGGATTAGGAAGCACATTTTCAGAGATTCCTAAATCCTCGTTTAAGAGCAATTTAGCCACTTCATAGCTTAAAGGATGCATGTACAAGGGTATTTGGGTACTTAATATACCAGTAGGTATCTACTACATGACCTGAACATTTACTTAAGTGAGTAAGGTGCCTAAGCCCCATGGACTTTCAATGAGAATTAGGGGCATCACTACTTAGCTCCTTTTGCCTTTGTAAAACTTGGCTTTAAATGCACAAATAGTCAAGGGGACTTAGACTCCAAAGCAATTTTGAAAATGGAACCTCGCCGTCATCCCTTTTGCAAATCTGCCTCAAATTGTGATAGAATTTCTTGAGCCAGAAGAAAAGTTCTGTTTTCAAAATGATCCTGAATTTATTGCTTAAATCAACATAATATTCTAAAAGCTATGTCCTGGAGTTGCTCTGAGTGTTACATTGTAAACAGCCATTTCTACCATTTAATAATATTTAAGTGGACTTTTGACACTTATCAAGCCTACTCAAGACCTAAGTGATTATAATTAACTGATGTACCTAATGTCTCAAAACTCCTGGCTCGATGTGAAAGAACTGGGAAAACACTTCCATTATCTTTTGTGAATATTAGTTTGGCTTTGTTTCCTTGCTTAATTATGTATGGCTGCCTACCTGAGTGTATAGTTAAGGCTGAAAGGCCTGAATGCAATGGATGTTGAAAAAAGGGCTGTTAGAGAACCAGCGAAGGTGAAACAATGATATATAACACAGCAGGAACCCAGCTTCACGGGACTGAAGGTAACAATGGCTGGGCCACCAGCTGAAGAGGAAAGCTACACAGCTGGCTCCACCTAGGCCAGGCTATTTTATACCTCCCGAGACTGAAGAGAAGTACAAAGGGCAATAAACTCTCAGAGCCTGGAAAAGGACGGTGGTTGAGTGAGCTGAGAGCGAATGCCAAAGTGGGTCACAAAAGCAATTAGCAGGCAGGGCAGAAACGCATGTGGAGTATGAGCTATCCCTCCCAACTTGAAGACAGGGAATAAAACCAGACCCACCCAAGCTGTGGAAAGAAAGAGTGAACTTGTAAATGGGTGTAGGTTCCCATGTTACGCTAAATCTATGTTCCTCCTTTTGGCAGGATAAATCGTGCTTTGTTCTGAAGATGTTGGTGCTTTACTGCAAATGCACCGTCATCGGGTCCAGTCAAGCTGGATTGTCTGAATTCCACCGTACTCCAAGGAGTGCTACCCAGGACCTCTGGGCTAAGAGTGGGCAGGCAAAGGAACGGATAAAAGCCCAAGGCCTAACACCAGAGGGGATATTTTCAGCAAGACTATGAGAGCGAGTAGTAGTGTAGCTCACCCAAGTAACTATGGCTCTCAATATCAGTTTTCAAACACTTAACTTCAGATAGAAGCTGTTCTGCAGGGCTGTGACTGCAAAATTACCCAAAGAGAATTCTTGGCATTGATTTGCCGTCTCTTGATTGTCTCTTTCTAAAGCCCTCTTCCAGGCCTCAGGTATTCAGGTGGTAGCCATATTGGTCTAGAGCAGCGGTTCTGAACCTTTTTCAGTTGACGTACCCCTTCATCTCAGAGTGAGACTTCACCTATCCCCTTTCAATGGGAAATTAATTTTTTAGGCCCTTCGACCTGTGTTATAAAATGTATGAAATATATCTCAGGTACCCTCAGGTGCCACTGGTCTAGAGGAAAAGGCAAATCAGGACTCATAGTAGAGATGAGTTCTTTTATTAGACCAACTAGATTTTTGCGGGAAAAAAAAAATCTTTAATTGCAAGCTTTCGGGCACAAACACCCTTCATCAGGCATTGGAGAAAAGATTGTAAAAGTTCTTCTGGGGGTAAATTAGAGTTTATATTTCATAGGATTTCACAGAGGAGTCAGTAGATGGAAAACTCCTCTGGGCAGGCAGTTCACAGCCAGTATGACGCCTCTCACGTCCTGCAAGGATCGGTGATGATGCAAATTACCTTGAAACGAAGGCAGGAGTTTTTGTGCCTGAAAGCTTGCAATTAAAGAATTTGTTTTGCAAAAATCTTGTTGATCTAATAAAAGATATCATCTCTACTATGAGTCCTGATTGCCTCTTCCAGCCCTAGCTTTTCAAGCACTAGTGCACACGTAGACCGCTTCATGCCCATGTACAAAGAACTGCAAGTTATATCACTGCTGTCCTTACCCTATTCCACTGGCTCCCCATTCACCCTGAATTCCTTTTTCAAACTCCTTTATGGACTACCATCATCCTCTCTTTCCTCAAACCCCAACTGTACTTCCTCTACTCAACCAGGACCAGGCCTCTTCTCTGGTGTTCCCCAGTCCCAGCATTATGACACACAGGCCTTCCTGAATTTGCCACACAATCTCCACCTCATTTCAAAACTCAGCTGAAAATGTTATGCACCACATTATCTAAATTTCTAATGATCCCTGCCATTATTTTATTGAAATTGGGCATAATAATTGCGCTAAAAGACTGCAAGGAGTTTGGGGATACAGCTTGTCTGCAAGAAAGGCGTTTGCACTGTGCTGCTTTTCAGAAAGTAAATAATTCTAAGTGATCAACCACAGAGGTGAGCAGTAAGACTACGGGTCTGAGCCAGAGCCTACTGAAGCCAATGACAGGACTTCCATTGATCACAACAGGATCTGGATCAGACCCCATCTTCTTACAGCTATTCTCTCTAGAATTACAAAGCCACAACCCCTGCCTCATAGCAGCGTGCTCATAAAAACAGAAGAATTATAGTGAGCAATAAAACCTTGAGAGACTATTTCCTCTATTACTTTATTTTAATTTATATTCCTGTTAACCAATTTAAATCGTGCATTAAAATACCGGAAGTCTTAAGTCCCTTGATAATTCTAAAGTTGGCAGTAACTTGCTGGATATCAGATCCAAGAGAAGGCATGCAATATCAGTTTTCTCAGGTCTATCCTTACTCTATTATATTCAACTATAAAGAGCTTATTTGAATGGCAAATGAATTAGTAAACTTTAAGTCCAATTCTAAAAACAACAGAGGAGAAAGAAGACTCATTCCTATTTATCTGATTGCCGAACAAGATGGTCTGGAATCTCACCTCTGAGATCAACCCGGCTTGGTCAGAGGTGGGCTGGTGTTTCTGACTTGGCTGCTACTCCTGCTACCACTACCACTTCTCCCACAGCATGGCATGGGTAAAACCACTCCAGCTCTGCAGGCTGGACACAACGGGTCTGGAAGCCAAATCCAGCAGGCTGCAGGCTCCCGCAGGCTGCTTGTTGCCAACCCTTGTCCCTAGGCCATCATCCGCAAAAAAAGCTTTCCTTGCTTCCTTTTCACAGCAGAAAGCATTTCTGTTAAAAGGACAAACCCCACTGATTCCTGTGACCAGAGGGGCACTGGGGTACTGCTGTACTGTGAAGAAGAGTGTAGGAACTGGGGAGGTCTCAATGGGCACCAGCTGACCTATTCCCCCAGTATCCATCCCTAAATTGGCAAGAGTGTAGAAGTGCAGGAGTGAGCTGGAGTGGAGCCAGTGAATCCACCACTGCTGGACATATTCACCAGCTAAAAAGCAAGTACACACAGGGTGACCGTATGGTGTAATCCGGGACATTGCTCCCCCCTCCCCATGCTGCTGCAGGCAGAGATGGGGGCAGGGCAGCATGGTGCAGCTCCTATATTACTATTCAGGCAGCTAAGGGAAGCAATGGCCTGTTAATACCCCGTTGTTCTTTACTTTACAGGTGTTAACAACCCTCTCCCCTTTTGAATCGTCATTCCATTAATTACTAGCCTATTTTAGGGCAATTTTGCTGTCTGCTAGGGCTTCCTATTTCACCACTCACGCTGCTCCAGCTCCCTGCCCCATGCCCAGGACATTCATTTCAATTTTCATTGGCCGGCCAGGACCGGCCTCCGAAATCCAGGACTTGCCTGGCCAAACCGAGACATACGGTCACCCTAGGTATACAGCAACAGCTATTGCTGCTACAAGGTTGCATGAAAAGCCATGGCTAGCAGGGTCCTTCTGAAACAAGAAAGGGAAGGAAGAATTAATCATTCCTAGCCCTAATAGTTTCTTGGAGCAACAAGATTTAGCCCTGGTAAGTGGCTTAGCAGGATTTACTATATAACTCAGTTTCTGATCCTTCACTCTTCACTTAGTATTAAGTCCACTGCTTCCTATATGCAGTCCCTGGCATGGCACCATTAACTTAAATGCATCGTTTTACAATTTTGACATGAACCCCACTCCAGTCCAGTACCCTAAAAAATATAATAAACCCCCTAAATAGTGGAGGTACCTATAAAACATGGTAATCCAAAGGGGATGTCAGGAAAGGGAGCAAATAACTAATAAGCTTGCCAGCATAATATATTGTGTTAGCACACTGAAGAGAAAGTGATCTGGTCTTCATTTTATCATTGTGTAAATCTTGAGTTATTTCATTCAAGGCAAAGGAATTAGACCGGCATAAAATCAAGTATATGAGGTGTCAAGAGCAATAAACACAAATACCACAGGACCCGCTGCTTCTGCTGTTGGGTAAGGGGTGTTGATTTTAGTGGCACCTGCTCAGCAACTAAAGTAATGACCCAAATGAATAAAAGCAGCTAAAATTTGCTCTTTCTAAAAAAGATTGAGCGGGCCAAATTTAGCTATTAATTATAACTACATACAAATTCACTTTGTGGATATGTACCAATTACTGAGAAAAGTTTGACTAAATGTTCCTTATAGACCAACACAAAAGCACAATTCCATCTCTGACCATTTTTATGTGAAAGAAGTTATTGTATTTTAGGTGGCATGGGCACCAACATTTTTCAATTTAAAGTTTAATTTTAATATACAAACAAAAGCAGAGCATCATGAATTAGAGCAGTTAATGTTTTAGTCACATAAGTCTGAGATGGTTTGAATGTGATTTTTATCAATAAGATACGTATTCAGAAACCTGATTTACAGAGGTGGACAGCTGTGCACTCCTAAGCATTCTTCAATTTTTTATTCATAAGGAAGTCCTACAAACCCACTGCACTACCCAGAAGCATAGTCTAAGGAAAGGAAGACTACTAACAATTTAAGTACTATATTTCCTTATTGAATTTGCTTATATTTAACTTTCTGCAATGGTGGGAGTTATTGAACGTTCAGACATTCAAATTTAGTTGCTAAATTGAATTTAGAAAATGTGGACTAAATTAGGAAAAAATAAGAAGACAACAAGAAAGTTCAGAGGAATAGTTTCTTCTAACTCCTCTATATACTGCAAAGTATCCTTCTGTATATGATTAGGCCAAGAAGACTGTTTTGCATCTTTGCCTAAAAAGGCATATACATTTTTCCTTCTTACCACCTTTGGTTTCAGCAGTTAGGTTGCCCAGGCTTCATGGATTAAATTCATGTTTTGAATCATCACATTTAAAAAAAAAAAAATCACTCTTTGCAACAATCATATCCCAAGCAAATCAAAGGAGCAGGAAAGAAAGAAATGTAATTGTATTGTCTGTCCTGGTGGTTTCTAATTTTTGTTGGGAGCAGAGACTCTTGCCACCAAAGTGCTAATTGCTAAAAAAGGCGGAAGGAGGCCAGAGCAGGCGAACCAGTGCAACCCATGGACCATCTGCACAGCACTTAACATGGTCTTTTCAAGCACCAGTGGGCTGCAGACCACAGCCTGGGAACCACTGGTCTGTTCTGGTTGGGTTCTTCAAGTCCCCCATCACACCCACGCCTTCCTGTGTCAGGCATATTCGTCATGTGTTTCTACCCTCTCATCTGCTTCCCCAGAGCAGTTATGTGCAGTGTAGTGTTTTGTTTTGGTGGACTTTTATTCTTAGTGTTATTTTTAAAGTAAAAGCTGCTCATCTGTTTCGAGGGGAGAAGGAGCGGTGTATTGCCCTGCACGTGCGAGCCCTCTGTACCTACCTCCCCTGTGAAACACCATTCGTTTCTTATTGCCTAGGTATCGGGGTAGCGCTGACGTTTCGTGCAGAAGAATCGCACCACGCGATCTGCCGTCGCGTCACAACGGTCTGCGTACAGAACATGAAAGGCTCTGTAACGATCGTGGCCGTCCTCCAACCCCTTGTTACAATTTTCAAACAAGCACACTGACAGGGCCATCTCATTGTTCTTGCTCCCATCCTTATGTAAAACTCTCTTCTGCTTTGAAAGACTTGGCAATGGGCAGGCAGCTGGTGTGCTGAGACCACACTGACTCACGACAGGCAGCGCTGTGTCACTGTTTCCCTGAGCTCTTCCCATCTTCCGTCTGGCTCCACCTGTGGTCTCCTGTCTCGTACTTGGATCACAAGCTCTCTGGAGCACTTGGTAGGTATTGATCTGGGTTTGTACAGCACCTAGCACAGTAGGGTACACAACCAGAGCTCCACCACACAACTGCAATACAAATAATCCAGTATACAGCTAAGGGACACCTTTCAAACCAGTGGCGTTTTCTGAGGGCAGCTCTAACGTCAGCTGAACAGCTTGCTATGTGATCAGGTGCTGTCTTGGGCACAATTCAATATTTTTCCCTCTTCGCTGTCTACTGAGAGCCTGTGCTCTGTGCCGTTGCCTGCACGTGCCCGTGAATTACAGCAGTGCCATTTGCACAGCTGTAGTTAACGACCTGTCAGTTTTCCCATTATGAAGTTATGCCGTTATTTTCAAGGGTTTATGTCCTGCCTATAAAGTCGGTAACTGCTTGGTTTGGAAACACTAATGCACTGCTCAACGTTTTATAAACACAAAAAACAAAAAAGTGGACAAATATAAAGCCATGATTTTCAACATGGAAAAGTGACAATAATTTTACCCAATATTCTTGCCATTAGAAAAAAATCAATGACATCTCCCCTTCTGGCCAGCGTGACAGATTGAGTGCAATGCACTTTACATCACCGAACAGGTCAGCAGGCAGCCAGAAATGCATTGGGAAAGTGGCTGGATTTTACAGAGAATTTATTTGCAGGAGATAGTAAATCTCTCAGGGACTGTATTTGTGCTGGCTACTCTCACAAGCGACTGCAGCCAGCAGGTAGCCATAAGCACAGTAGGGTAGGATGTCATTTCAAGCGACCAGGGTCCTTTAATCATAGGTTAGTGTGCAGATGCAGTAAAGTTTCCCCTAAACAGTCATTCCACTTATTTTAAGCACGCAGACACAGTGATTGGTGAGTACCCATCTTGCCCCTCAGCACATTCATTTTATCTGCAGATCTGTGAATTCAAAACTGACCTTTTAAACATATACTGAAAGAAGGGGGAGATTTTCAGTAAGTAAAAATGAACAGTTTCAAGCTGTCAAATCACTAGTGATCCAATAATGAAAGAATCTAAGTAAGCCTGCACATAAGAAGCCATGAATTAAGTAAATACTCAGAAAGAGCTGTTGCAGCTGTTGAGTAAATACTACTTGTTATAAAAATCCAATTATTTCATATTGACATTATAAAACATAATGGCTCACAAGGAGTGGATTAGCATATTATGTCAGGTCTTCTTTATTTAGGTCACAGTCCCATTTCCTCTTTTCTTTGCCTCCCCAAACTGAACATCAAGTGACATTAAACTGTATTAATCAGTTGTGTAAATACATTCCCCCCCCCCCAAGTTCCCCTATTAAAATAAGGCTGGTTTCACCTCCAACACAGACCAATTCAGGAATAATTCCACTAGCATTGTTACAGTCATTTCAATAAAGCTCCCTTTTACTCGGGAGTTAGACCCATATTTAGTAGTATAGGGCTTTGTGCTTCCCTCCACCAAAGGGTGGCCTAAGACAGCAAGTCTGTGACCACAGCAAAGCAGGACTGATTCACAAGAGGTTCAGAAATGGTGTCCTTTCCAGCCAAGCAGCATTTGTTACACCTACATTATCTGAAAGCCACAGTACCACCCCCCAGCTCCTGAATGGCACTTTTCATCAATGAATTTAATGGACTTTACAGACGTCAGTAATCAGAAAGTCAATTTGCTTAATGCCACTCAGCAGACCAGAGCTGGGACTAGTATCGAGATCTCCAGCGCTCCAGCCCGTTGCATCTACTAAGCCAGCATTTCCCAACCAGTGTGCCATGGCACAAAAGTGTGCCATCAGAAATGAACAGGCGTGCTGCAAAATTTATGTATGAGGCTGGGGAGTGCCTTAACCGGTGGGCCATGGAAAATGTTTATTAATGTAAGTGTGCCTTGGGCTGGAAAATGTTGGGAAACACTGCACTAAGCTATATTCCCCTTACCTAATGCCTCACAGAGTGACAACTTCTTTTCTTGAGGGAAGGAAGCGGATCTGACTTCTGACACTGCTTATCTTAGCAAATACAAGCCCCATGAAGCACTGTATACCCTTTTCTGCACAGTCAGGAACGATGGCCGTGGCAGAGAACATCTGCATCCTCAATTCTCTTCCGGTTCAGAGGAATACTGCTGTAATTTACTTGAACAGTTCTGGATGTCAAAACAAGAGTGGGCTTTTTGGTGTGGTCCCAAGCCCTAGAGTTTATAATTCCTACAGTGGACTATTATAGGAAAAATAAGAAGGCTAGGTCTTGATGCTACTGCTCAACTGTTTCACCCAGCACTTTTAGGGCACAGAACAATATGTTAGAGCACTGCGGAAGCAATTACTGCTACAATCCATTTTATGTGGAATTGAGTAAAAAAAAAATGGAGGCATCACAACATGATACCCAACCTGAGAAAAGTAAGGTAAGAACCAAGAGTCCAATACAGTTCCATCCCACGTGCAGGATGATGGCAGATGCCATGCCTGAAGTTCATTTCAGGTTATTAGTATAGAAAAGCTTGGTGGCCCTCTGAGACAAAACACCTAAACCAAAAGGAGACGCACCAGTCCACATGGCTTCCCCCTCTGAGCAGCTGGTCACTACAGGTAGCTTAAGAGACTTATTTATTCTTTGTTCAACAGTGATCAGATTCCAGCAAGGATAACCATATCTCATAGTGTATCCGTCAGTGCGGTGTACAAGTCGACTCCATTTTTCTGAACTAAAAAGTTAGGAAATTCATTGAGCTGGTGTATAAGTCTACCTCACTTTTTGGATCAGAAATATGAGGTTGATTTATACCAACCCCTGCGTGCCCTCATTGCTGGCTGGGCACCTGGGGGGTGGCCATGTGCTGCAGCATTGCTTGTAGGACACGTGTCTGGGCTTTGCCAGCTGAGCACTAAGCCTGGCACCGCTCACAGGGGATGGGGTTGCACCAGCCAAGCACTGAGCCTGGCCCTGTCTGCTATGAGTGGTGCTGCTGAACACAGAGCCCAGCCCCAGCCCCTGTGAGTGGCACTGGGCTCAGCCCTTAGCTGGCACACCTGGGCTCAGTGATTGGCAGCACCACTCGCAACAGATGGGGCCATGTTCGGTACTTGGCTGGTGCGGCCGGGGCAGTGCC
>NW_017728991.1:11618177-11622429 GCF_001723915.1 Gavialis gangeticus | reverse complement strand
CACTCAGGGGGGAGGGGGATGGGGATGGGGATGGGGATGGGAATGGGCCAGCTGAGCACCAAGCCTGACCCTGTCTGCTGTGAGCAGTGCTGCTGGGCACCAAGCCTGGCCCCATCCCCTGCAAGCGGCACTGGGTTTGGCGCTCAGCTGACATAGCCGGGCTCAGTGCTCAGCAACGCCGCTTGCAGGAGACAGGGCTGGGCTCAGCACTTGGCAGTGCCACTCACAGCAGACAGGGCCAGGTTCAGCACTTGGCTGGGGTGGCCCCATCCCCTGAAATCAGTGCCAGGCTTGGTGTTCAGCTGGCACAGCCCAGGCAACACTGCTTGCAAGGGGTGAGTCCATGCCAACAGAGTGCCAGCCCTATGCCCTGCAAGTGGTGCTGTGGCATGTGTCCACTCCCCCAGGTGCCCAGCCCGCAGTGAGGGTGTGCAGGGGCCGGTATAAGTTGAGCACAGAGCCCAGCGCTGCTCACAGGGGGCGGTGATATGGTGTATAAGTCGACGTTGAATTTTAAGAGTTAAAAATTGGGCTTCAACCTCAACTTATACACTGTGAAATACAATAACGTCTTCGGCCCAGTTTAAAAAATTCAGTTTATCTTCATGCTCTTGTTAAAACAGTGAATATTTTCTGCACCTTAACTCCCTAAATTATGTTGATCAGTTCACTGATCAATTTATTGATGACACATGGGAGCAATCGCTCTGAGTTCATACTAGTGTAACTGATATCAGACAGGAAAGATGATTTTGTGCATAAGGTAGCACAGTTCTGCCACAGATCAGTGTCAGACTTCAAATTACTTAATCTCTCTGTGCATCAGTTAGACACCTGTTTCATACATAATGCCTGTTTTCAAAGGGTGCTAGAAAAGGTTCAGATACTATGGAGGTCAGATCAGAATTTGCTCTACTTCCAAGCATCCTCTTCCTCTCCTACCACCAAAGTTCAGAAACCTTGCCATTTGCCTGACATACCTCTCTCAGAAATCTTGAAAATAGTGTAAAAATCAAATCACTTAAAATCCTGGACAAGGGCTTCAGATTTTTAAAAATCTATATCAGGCTGTCAAAGTACAAGAGAAAAAAAAAAAAGTTTTCATGCATTTTCAGTGCCTACACAGAACAGCTTCTTTGTATAATCAGGTCTGAAAAAAGAGAGATTCCTAATATTATATATCTGTCTTTTTTTAGTGTAAAACAGATCTTAAAAGTATTAGGTGATGTCAAAGACTGATCTCACAATGATAATCCTGAGGTCATTACCTGCGCACAGAAATATATGGATGATGTTGCCTTTAACATAAGCTTAAGAGGATGCATTCATCTTGACATGAACCTATATAAGATTTCATGAAGGCTTTTTTTGCCATTGAAATATCTTTTATCTATGAGTTCCAACTGGGTTGGGAGAACATTTAGAAAAAAAATTTGTAGCTATATTTAGAGAAAGAATAGTTACTCAGTCTTTGGTAATTGTTGTTTTTCAAGACATGGCACTCAATGCCAGCCCCTTTGTAGGTGCATTGTGTGCTCTGGAATACAATATAATAAGGAGAGTATGTGGGAGCGTGGACCGGGGGGGGATGGACAGACATCTACTATGAGCTGGTGTAGTACTGCTACCAGTCAGAAAAATCCATCACAATTAACAAGACAAGAGTATCAAGCCCATATTTTGGGCTCTGTGCTCTTGGAACGTGATGCTCATAAGGCTTTAACAGGCTAAAACCCACTGCCTCATTCCTCCTAGATAGCTGTGAAGACATGTGAAAAACCTGCAATCCTGTGCAGAGATAAGAGACCTCAAATGTCAAATTGTGTGTGTGCTGTGCTAGCTACACCATGCCACTAAACAACATTAAGGTCAACCAGCAGTATGCCTTTTGCATGTATAATCACTTACCAGGAACATCAACTGGCTTTATACTTTTGGCAGGAGAAGCTTGCTGTCAATATTGGGCTCTACTCTGCCTCTTAATAAAAGATCCTTTCACACAAGTGAAATGAAAATGCTTGGTATTTTTTTCTAAGATTTAATGGAGACATTCTATAAGTCACAGAAAGCAAGACACTGGGAATACAGTCAATCAGAAGGTTATCAATCCAAGAAGAAATCCTTCTACTTGCTCATACTCTCAGATCTGTTTGTAAAATTACACCATTATAATAAGGTCTTTCCATTACTTAACTCAACAGAGAGAAGAGCAAACCTCCCGGCTGAAACGAGAAAACAACGGCAGTCACACACCTTCTGGTTCTGACATTGTGCCAGTCCCATGATTTCTGTGCAAACTCTAGTTAATCCACATCAAAATAAACTACTGATTTTTTCACTTACATCGAGGCTCAATCCAACAACATACTAAGCACCCGTTACTCCCACAAAGGTCACAAACTGTTCACAAATCAGCAATCTAATCTGGTTATCAGAAAAATCTGCCTCTGTCCTCTATGTACCACTGTAGTTGCTCAAATCAACCAAGCCTCCCCTACTGAAAATCCTTATATTTGAAATCTTGTGAACAGCAAGGAATACTCTTGGTGAAATCCCCAAGCTGTAGCTCTCATTTCCCCCAAACTGTTACAGCCTGATTTTTTGGCTTTTCTAATAATTATATACGTTTTATTTAATATTCACTCTAATTTGTATGCTCACTTCTAGCAGGTCTCCAGACCTTTTAATTCTGCAAGGAATCCCATTGGGTTTCTGTTGTCAGTCTATAATAAAACACACACCATGTTGATTGCTTAAGGCCTTAATTAAGGAATCGCTCAACTAAGAGTAAAATTATTCTTATTTCTGACTCATTTCTCATCAATTAATATTTAGTTCCACTTTCAAATTGCAAGGCATTCATGAGAGGCTTGGATGTAGACTAACACTTTGATTTGTCAGGCTCTGATTATTTTTTAAAAGAAAACTGATAAGAAATAAGACTTGGAGATTTATTTTTTCAACACAAACGGTCTGTTTTTCCCTGCCCTGGATGTGCATCCTTTATGGACTTCAATGAGAGATCTGCCTAATAACTGTATCATCAGGCTCCAGTGCATTGTCACTTTAAATAAAATGTAGGTAGTACAAACAGTGAGCAGGGGATTACTTTGGGGATGTCTCTGAAGGCCTGGCTCATTATAAAAAAAATGTTCTACTATTACTGAGTTGTTTTCCCATCTGTTCCTGAAATCAAGCATATTTAGATTTATATCTAAAGACAGGTAAATACATAAAACAGCTTACAATAGTCCCAGTCAGTTAAAATCGTTTGATATGTTCTAGCATGGAGATACGTGGAGTAGGGCAAACAAACTTCTGACGTTAAATTTACTTCATCCCATGTACCTTTAGACGACAAGCAAAACTGCAACATTATTTATCTGTATTATCCAAAGAACTAAATCGATAAGTGAATGATTTCCAGAAACTGAACTCAATCACTCACTAGAAATAGAGTGTTCCAATATCCCGGCTTCTAAAAAATACTGTTATTCGTGCTCCAGTAATAATTATATATGGGCATGTGGTTCATTCTTCAGACCTGGCGACAGGGCCACAAAGTTTGTAAAGTCTGAACGACAAGCATTTTTTTTTAAGCGGACAGTGTGGCGTTGACAAGGACAAGTGATGTGTACTGTAGGCCACACAACTCTTTATCTCCCAAAACGTTCAAAGACGGGATGCTTTTCCATAAGATCTGCTGCAGTCATACCCAAGAGAGATCCAGGCGTAAATCGAAGTTGGTCTGTGTCATAAAGAGAGTCGGCTGAGATGATCTAACAGTGCCATCTGGACTTTGTTTGAGAAATAAATCCCCGAGGACCAATGGCAGGCTTCAAGATCAGGATGAAGATCTCCTGCTTTTCCCCATTTTCTTTCTTAACCACCTGACCACATTTTCTCTATAGAGAGACAATTCAGGAAGAAGGATTAAGGGATAGGCTCAACTGTTGCACTAAATCAGAGTGGTTATTCTACCTTCAGGCAGACACACAGCCACCGGGACGAGATGGAAAACACTGCTACTGCGCCACTATTGGACTAGGTATTGCTTTACTGACTGGTATAACAAATACGTGACCTTCCCAGCCTTAGTGAACAGTTACAGTGGTACTACATGCTATGCAAAGCAGTGTGTACCTTTCAGAGAAGGAAAGATGAAGAAACTGGAAGTTGAAGGGAGATTTTTCTGAAGAGAAGACTAATTATCAAAGACCTGCCTTTTTTGAATATATATTTTTTTCTCATA
>NW_017728991.1:11602617-11613177 GCF_001723915.1 Gavialis gangeticus | reverse complement strand
CATTTACTGGAGTCATGTGTGCACATAGTACGGCATGGTTGTGAAAAGCTCACTTTATCTCTTTAAGGTAGTATAATATAGCATTGAAACTCCGTCTGTCATTCTCCCTGTTCAATTTACTTTCTCTAGTATGATGTGAAATATTACGTGCTGTTCTAAAAAGTCTAATGAGATAACATCCTTGGTTAAGGGAGATAATAAAAGTGGAGTTTCCTCCTTAGCTCTATTTTCCCCCAGTACTTCTTGTTTTTTGGCTTACAGGATTAAATACTGGATTTCTTTCCAATTCCATATCCATCTTACATAGTTAAATAGTCCATATTGCTGTATTATCTAAACATTCACACAACCTTTAGGATAGTTTTGACCATAGTACCCTGGGCGGGGGTAGGAAAGCATGTATACCCCCATTTTATATATTGGAAAATGAGCTGTTATGGAACTTGCCTAAGGAAGGCTGCAGTAGAGCATGGACTTGAACCCAAGTTTCACAGGACCAACGTTCTTGCTACTGGATGACATGACTCCATAGGGGTGTCTCCTCTGAGCAAAACTGTGACCAAAACATATATGCTGCTATTAGACCCATAAGATCTAAGAGAAGCTGCAGGATCAAGCTGGTGCTCTGGCATGTGGATTTACATGGCCACAGCCCACATGTCAGACCTGATGCATTCCTTGCTTTGCCTTTCCCCAAACCCTTTTTGCCAGGCTATGACAGCCCTGCAGGGAAGGAAGCATGTACAGAATCAATGGACTCGATACAGAGAGATACCACAAAGGCTATGCTTTTATATCTGGGGTGAAGAGGATGACGACAGAATTATGGCTCAAAGGTATTCGTTATAGTGTCTACTACACCAAAAATGCTTGAATGCCACCAGCAAACCTCGCTCCTCTGCTTAACCCCCATGCCCATTAAGTGAAAAAACATTATTATTCTCATACTTGCATCTGCAGTAACAAATGTTAGAAGTTCTCTTTAAAAGTGTATGCTGGAAAGAGTTAGTATATTCAAACTGTGTAATACTACAAGTCATATTATCATTATGCAAATGGAAAGCAGCCTTTCCCCATTCCTGTAGAGTCATTCACATTGAATAGAAATTAGCTTCTGAATTAAATTAAAATTTTGCAGCACTTCCACTTTTTTATCTGCTTTATTTTAAAATCCTAACAGCAATTCATTGTTTCTGTGAAGGAAGCAAAGTGTTTTTTGCACATAGCCAAAATAGTTTGTCATTATCTGAGGCTAAATTAGAACTTAAATATGGTTCGATGAAGCATTCAGAGACCAGCCTGGGTAGGACTTGGAGCATGAATGTGAATCCTCTACTTAAACATAATGAAACACAGCGCTCATTGAAGCACTTGAACTGAAGCTGAAGGAAACTACTGGTGCCTGGAACTGGAGAGGGAGGCCAACTCTCTTATATCAGTGCAGGCACTTAAATGTGTGATTAATGGGCTTATCTGTAGGCATCAACATATGATATCATAAACACAGTGACAGTGAGCTTTCTTACCGTTTCCAACATCCAACAACATCCAACACAAGATGAACATTTCAAATGATTCTGTGCATTTTTAGAAGCTTAAATCCCATTTTCAAAAGCTATTCAGAGACCAAGGTGCAACTGTCTTACTGGAAGAAAAACACCAATAGGACTTGGAAGCCTAAGATACCATACTTTTGCAAACAAGATCTTTGGTAATTTTGCAAGAACGCACAATGTGGATTTTGCAGCAGACCTGGCTAGAGCTCTCAAATTTCAGAAGGAAACAATAATAATCAGTACATCAGAGTGGGCTGAGCCAATTCAATTTCCAGCATGGCTATTTCAGGGAACTACTTAACAATTTATAATTTTCTTCTGGGACTTTATCTGAACGGCACATTCCTGCTTATGTCCAATATTTCACATTTTTCGATGACTTAAAGGATCTGCAAATAGGCTGGGACTTCCAGAAGACTTTCTGACTTCTTCAAGTTGTAGTTGCAGTCATTTCCTTCTGGCTCTTCAGGATGTTTAGCATGTTGTCAAGACCTTGAGGTCTTAAAAGACTGAAACTTTACCCTTTCAAGGATGCTACAGCATTACCTAACATCAGATTAAAATAGTTTCTTTACATGATTTTGTTTATTAGCAATTTCAACCAGAGCATTTAAACTGAAGTATTTAGAAAGGACAGAGAAGCAAATGCTCTTTCCATCTTCCACAACAGGAAAAAAAAATTGTTAGGCATCTATAAATTGTCCAGCAAATTCAGGCATAGTAGAGACAGTGAAGTTGAAGTTTCCTGCTGAAAACAGGTTGTTATATCTTCCAGACTGCTTTCCATTACTGACCTGAGCAACTAAGCACGCAGAATAATACACTTCAATGTCCTTGACAGTCCAAAAGCAATTTCAAATAAATCCAAGAACCTGCTTCAAACCGTACCAGCACGTAATCATGTTTTTATGACCATGGGCACAGCTCTTTATGACACACATTTTTCCATTCCCAAATCCCCTATCTTAATCTTCATCTCATTTGTGCCATTGCCTCATGTCAAGATAATTTAGCACCATCTGGGGTGTGTCTTTTCTAATCTTATCACTAAATCACAGGTGACCTCATAACAATGGCAAAATATGACATGAGACCACATTTGGAAATTCTTGTGAAAGCTTGCACAGAACTGAATTTGTTATTTTCTAGACAGCCAAGGAAATAAAGCCCATGCAGAATTATTCATAATGTTACATTCATAATATAAAGCATTGGCTTATCTACACACTGATGCCCTCAAAGAAGGGAAGGAATGCACATTTTGGTCATTTAAAACAATTGTCCTAAAGCTTAGAAAAAATATCCTAATAGCAGTAACAATAACAGCTAGCATTTTACCATATATTAAATATCAGGGTGCTTTGCGAGCTTTTTAAGGGGTGCACTGTCAGATATGCAAACAGGATTGCAAGATAAATCCACACATTTCTAACAGGAATACATAGAATAAAAACACCCTGGCCTGCTGTGATCTTTCTGAGTTCTCTGCAACCCAAAAACTGCTCTTATATCTTTCCAGAGTCAAAAACAAGTGAAAACAAAGAGCTGACATTTTCCAGACAGTGCCTCAAGTCTAAAAAAGGTTGAGAACCAGTGCTATATACCCTCAACCAAACTGACGGCCTAAGGTGGTAGAACTTGCCATATTTATCTTCCCTACCTGATCTGCCCTACATCACTACTACTTCTCCAGTCCTACTGAGCTAGTAACTCAAGCACCTGTTTCAGACTATTCCATTGCATTATTCCAGTCGTTACAGGGACTTCTCACTCTTTCAAAGTAAGCACAGGCAGTGTCTCCAGGCTGTTTGGCCCAACAGTTCACGTTTAACAAAATACATAAATGCAGTTTCCATTCCTGCTTTTTCACCAAATCTCACGTACGTCTCCCTCAATGAAGAGTCTCAAAGCACTTTCATAATGAACAAGAGGTAACAGGAAGAAAAATTAACGTCACCATTCAGTTTAAGTTACTCCTAGTGTCTTAGCATATGGGTCTCCGCAAACATTTTATCCTGTTATTTCAAGTGCTGTGTTTTGTGTCTGGGTGACATCTGGTCTGACAAGTTGGGGAATGTGGCTACATATAGTTTACAACCACCAGATTACAGAGTTGCTGTATTGCTGTTGAAACGATCACGTGCCATCCAGGAAGTTTCATAGTGGAGGGTCACTGGACCTTGACAGCTCCCATTCAAGGAAGCGCACTTTAGGACAGTGAAATGGCTACAGCCTAGGTACACTAATCCAGCAAAGATGGTTTGTGTAAAGTGGAAAGGGAGGATAGGGCAAGGAAGCTGAAGGGACTTTTGAGAACTAAGAGGGAAACAGGAACTTTAGTCAGAGGAAAAAAAATACAGAAGAGCATGCATTTGCAGAAGAGGAATCCAATTTAACTGTCTAACAAACCAGAGAAGTAGGAGACATGCTGCAGAAGAGAGAAACTTGATCATTTAACAGAAGTCATATCCGGAAGGGGAATCATTGAGTCCTTAGAGGTTTTGGCCAAAGCCCAAAGGATGCTCAAGTGTGGTGAGGAAATCTGGGGAGGTGTGTGGGTCATTTTGTCTACATAAGTTTGTTTCTTGGGCCAGCTAAACAGTGGTGGGGTTTTGAAATCCGTTCAAAGTTAGCATGTTTGTCTGTTAAACCTAGCACATCCTACAAGGTTGGATGTCTGGGGAAGGATGCAATTAAGCTACTGAGAAGCCTGGGACAACCAGGTTAAGAGGTCCTATTTCCATGGAAGATAACAGACAAAGAGCTTGCATACCAGAAACTTGCTCGAGAGGCCAAGAGAAAGAAATGCAGCTTATTCAGACCAAGGGAAGCTTGCAGACTCCCAGCCCAGCATCCTGGAGAGCATCCATTTGGGGAGAGCTGTATAACTAGATATGGCTAGTCGACCGTATGCTCCCATTCATTAACAATACAGGCAGTCCTCGATTTACAACGTTTCAAGTTACAATGTTTCGCACTTACAACGTTTATAAATCGACACCCTGTTTCAACTTTATGACATCAGTTTAGACTTTACAACGCTTGATCCGATGCAATGCCACTCCGGTGAACAAGTTCGCTGTGTCACCCATCTCCCTGGAGAACATCTGTCCAAACTTTCTTGGATGCTTTCCTTAAACGAGCAGACATGACCCCAGAAAAATCTGCAGCCAGGACTCCTGAGAAGACTCCAGCCAAGAACCCTTCAACAAGTCCAACCAAGAGGCCTTCAACAAGTCCAGCAAAGTCACCTCAAAGAAGTCCTTCCAAACCGATATGATTGCTATTTACAATATAAATACATTAATGTAGCTGTATTACTCATCTATAATTGATCGAGTACACAATTCTGGGGTATTTTTGGTGAAAACAGGGTATCAGGCCTTGGTTCAGGAAGCAATCCCCCCTTTATAACATTGTTTCTTCATAGAAAATTGCTTCTGAGTTACAAAGTTTTGACTTAAGATGTGGTTTTCAGGAGCCAATTGTGTCATAAATCTGAGGACTGCCTGTAATATATTTTCTACCCAAGAGTGGTCTCAAACTTTGGGTTTTGTTGTTGTTCCCTTCTTAGTTCACTATTGTATTTGTCGGAAACTGCCTTGCTGGCCACCTACTGTGAGATTCCTCCCCCACCCTTCCACTGCTTTTTTCACAACTGAACGACAAGTTAATTTAGGTGCACATTTTAAAAAAGTAGCAAAAGATCACTCAACACTAAGTGATAGCAAGAGTCTCACCAATAACTGTACGCCACCTATTAGAAAAAAGACAGCCAGGGTCTTCAGCTAATGTGCCAAAAAAAGCTTCATGCTATTTTTCATAATGTATCAGCATTTACATAAGTATATTCACCCCCTATAATACACAGACAAAATGGTACCACTGTCAGAACAAAACGGTTAATTAAAAGCTTGGATTTTTGAAGCTGTGCTTACCTGGAACAAAGCTTCCCTGGACCACCTCCTTATATGCCCACCAGCCTTCATGGATTTTTGGTGAATTCTGTTGAGCTTAAAAAGGAAAGAACAAAAGAAAATGTTAAACTAGAACAAAACAGAGAAACAAAACTCAATGGAAATACAACAGATGAATTATCCTCTGCCATCTATCACTGCATGGCTATGGCAATGCTCCTGTGGACACCCAAAATTTCATGGAAATGCTGAGGCTGGAACTCAGATAGTCCAGCATAAATCATATACAAGCCTCTGTTTGCAACACAGAGCCTATGAAACAGGAGAATAGTTCAGAACCCATCCAAGATAGGACAAGAATATAATTATGTAATTTAATGTTATCTAGTTCATTACAATATTTTGTACATTAATTCAGTGCCTTGCATCCCAAGTAATTACTAAGCGATTCTCAAAGAAGGTCACTTTGCTTCATACGAGCATCATCAAAACATTGCCTCCTCTGAGCAGAAGGGAAACAATGAAGAATACAAGTACTGCACTGCTCAATGCACAATTCGAGGGAAAGGGAATCTGTTAACAAATTGCCACTCCTCTCTGCAAATCAGGAAACTACCAGGACTTTTACATTTCTGAAATAAATTCAATAAGCGATACGCAAAATACATTACTTTCAGATGTTCATTACCCTAGTTGCTAGTGTGAATGAATCAGATGTGCAGATTTAATCTTACAAATTTGAAGCCACACACAAAAGCACAAAAGTAAGAATGAGATTTTTTGGACAACAGTGCATGAGCTAAGGGGGGGTGGTAGTGATGATGAGTAGTATGATTAAATATTCTTCTCCAAGTAACAGTCACTCTACAGCTTCCCAAATTATGCTTATTCTACATACCTGTGTGTCATTTTTACCTTAAAAATATTGCACTTTTCCTTATTTTCTACCCAAGAGTGGTCTCAAACTTTGGGTGGGAAGAGGCAATGGTGAATTACCAAACAATAAAGACTGTTCTTCCTCATAACAAGTGAGCTGCTTCCCATACCCATCCTATCCACCATAAGGGTATGGCATTAGAGGTCTTAAAATAGAATATAAAAATGCAGCCTGTCGCTTGCCAAATACTGTCTTATGCTATTTGACTTGCAAGTCCCTGAGCTCTCAACTGCTCCCCAAAAAGGCTACACTTACCTTTGATTGTATCGCCAGGAGCAGTTCAAGTTAAGCTCATCAAGCTGCACCCTAAAATTCTCCTTTCTGGGCCACAAGAAGCATGAACCTCTCCAGTTTTCCTTTAGGGCTACTCTACCACCCTCCCGCTCAGGTGGCGTTAACAAGGCACACATGCCCGACAGTGGCTGTCATAACGAACCTGGTTCTCTCTGCAGATTTGCAACATCTGGTGAAAAGCCAGAACTTTGCCATTCTTTTGTGCAGCTAAACACTCTGGTAATACGGTTAGTATTAACAGGCCCTGATCTATATGTCTCTGTATCTTGTTGCTATGTTTCAATGGATAGGGGCACCCACAGCATATATTAGCACATAACATACACCTGTATACACAGAAATACTGTTAACTACAACAGCTAGACTGGAATTAAGAGAAATCTCCCACTTTTCTTCATAATTTGGGCCCCAACCCCGAGAACACGCACTTGACTGTATGCGTATACAAACACATAAATAGTCCAACTGCAGCCAAAGAAATTATTCATGTGAATCAAGCTTAGCAACTGTGTATGCCTTTGACGGTATTGGGACGGTAATCTCCTTAAAGGTATAAATAAAAAAGACTGAGTTTGCAATGGGCTATCACTTGAATTTCCATCATGTGCTGTTTCTGTCTTTGTATCCGTATAGAAAATGCTTTGGTTTTCTTGGGTAGGGTTGCTATAGTTTCTTGGGCTGCCTTTAGATAACAGACACAAGTATCTTTGTTGCTGTTGGCTTTGGTTTCTGGATACAAAGGATTTATTTGTCCTGTATTTTGTCTTGTGGAACATGTGGAGCACAACAGTTTCTATAAATCACTGTCTGTGTAGAAGCAATCAAAGCTTTTTATCAGATAGTCACAAAGATGGCTGTAGATATCGTATGACTAGAGGTTGGCTATGTGCCCCTGAAGATGGGGAGAAATCCTGAAGGAAAGGCAATATTGTGCCCTTCTGGAAAAGCATGTAGTGTACAAGTTGAGACAAGAGTGCTCCAGTTTTCCTTTAACTGGACTAGAATTTGGGGACAGGGTTCAGGAATCTGAATCTCTCAACCATGATAGAAAATGTCCTCACACTGTGGACAAAAGCATAAAAACAACAAACATGTGGTTTCAATAATTATGCTAGAAGTTGAAGCCAAAATTTCAATATATTCTTGACCTTCATATATTTGCTTACATTCAAAGCATCTCTTTATCCATAGTATTATGGAAACCATAGTTATCTAGCATATCATTAACTTAAATGTTGCTGCTGCTTATAGTATATTTTCAATCTTTTGCACAATGGCCATCAGTTTCTGAAAACAACCGTGCCGTTACAACGATACATTGGATTTAGCAGCTTTCTTTTGCAGTCTCATTCTCAGATCAAACCTTTTTATACAGGAGACACAATTACCCCTGGGAGAATCCCAGGAATTTAATAAAAAAGTGTCACTGTCAATAAAAATTACAAAAAGGGATGTGACACTCAAACTACAACAGGATACAAGAGGACCACTCTGCGCTGCTCAGTCGGTAACAAATGGTTATTGGTTTCTCCTTTCTTTAAAGTGACTGACTGTAAACAACATAAACAAAAGTAAAGCCAAGATCAATTAATGACACTGACTCTGTCAAAGCAGAAACCCAACAAAGGCCAAACAGTCATAAGAGCGCACAGCGGTGTATGGATGCAGATTTTTTCTTGAGGCCCATGTCAATTATTGAGATACAGGACATTTTAATGAAAGGGCTACTGGACTGCACACTCTTGACACTGTACATTTGACATTATTACCAGTGTAGTCTAGAGACCTCACCTCAAAACAGGGAAGGCTTTAATGGGCTATATGCAGTAAAACATGTAGAAAAATGACAGTCCCCGCTCCACTACCATAATGTCTTAATAGCCACAATTAGATCCAGTTTGGGCCGGCATCTCATAAATCTGGTACTGATCCTGTGATCTGATCTGTGCTGGGGGACCCCTAACTGTGTGTGTGTTTCAAAAGCTCTTCCTGGGAGGTCAAAGGACAGGAGCCAGTATGGGCACATCCAGATGTGCGTGGACATTTGGTTCCCTGGGGACAAGTAGCAGCGGCACACCTTGCACCGCAGTTACCTGTCCCCGGGAATGCCCATGCCACACAGGCTTTAGCATGCAGCAAGTTGCCCCAGGTAGGGTAGGGGAGGCTGGCCCCAGCAGCCTTACCTGGGGTCCTCCCAGGGCTGCAGCTGTGCTGATTCTGCAACGTGAAGCCTGGCTGGCAGCTGCAACACAGCTCCGGGCAGCAGCATGCACTGCTCGAGTATGTGCTGCGCCACTTTGATTTTTGCGGGGTTTTTTTTTTTTTTTTTTACCCCTGAATATCCACACTTGAGCAGCGTGCCCCTGAAGCACAGAGAACACTGGACTGTGCAATATGTGGCGCTGCAAAGGTGTTTGCAGTGCCACACCGCACGACCGCACTCTTCTGGATTCGCCCTCTGTGTGCAAACTGCAGGTGAGGATGGCTCAAGGGGTCAAGTTATTATAGGGAACAGCTACAGGAACATAAAGATAATCCAGCATGAGGGGCTGCTGATTTTAAGTCAACACAAAAACAGTTCTCTAGCCTGAAGGGTACTCAGTATTGGTAAACTTTTTCATATAAGACTTATTTGCAAGGTCTTGACCATCATTAAAGATGCCATAATTAAGCAGAAGTAAAGGATGTTCCTTAAAAAATAATTTTGGTACCTACTTAATATCCCCTTGGATTGTAAATTAAAGTGTTACATAGTTTTGCCTTAGGCGGCTAATCAGTTGCCCAGAGGTGGCGACGCTGGATGGATTGACGAGGAGATGTGCATATATGCACCTTGCAATGGTCTTTGGGATGAAGGGAATACTATAAAAGTAAATCATTTATTATACTCAATAACCCACACTGATTCTGTTGTTAATAATTCTAACATCAAAGGAAGTAACAACAAAGGTAAGATATTTGCCATAGCTTTCTTCATTAGTATGGAAAGAAAGGCCATCGCTCTCAGTTGTGTGAGGTGAGTAAGAAAACTCGATTATCAAGGCTTTGTACTAAATAATTGGATGCCTGCACAATTGTTTCAGCTCCAGGAGGAGAGCACAACCTGGCACCACTCTGGGTATCGGCCCCTTCTCTGTTTAACAGACATCAACATTACAAGTGGAAAAAGGAGTTTAAGAAACAAAATAACATCAAAACAGCATCAAAACTATTTACTTAAAACACCTCAGCTAAGGCAAGAGCACTGTTGGAGTCATTGGTGAACTGCAGTGACCCGTAGTCGTTGAGTAAATCAAGGGAAAGGAAGAGGAGTTGCTGTCAGAGCACAGCTAGGGAGACAACCTCCAGTGCCTTGCTCTCCTTGGATCCAGAAACCTCAGCATGTTATACCAGCTCAAGCAAAGCTTTCCACGAGAAGTGTGCAGAGTCACTGCACATGAATTTGCAGTCTGCCGCACATGTGAATATACCCTGGTGCCAGAGCCTTGTTTTGACAGATCCTACAGGGACTTTCCATGCAGAGAAAAAAAACAGACTCATGAAGCCTCTGATTCATAAAACGAAGGGGAGGAGGGAACCTTCCCCTGACCCATTACACCAATCCATCCGGTGCAAAAGGCCAAGAGGTCCCACTAGACTGATGAATCTCCACCAGGGTGCTGTGCAATATTTGTACTGTTAGGGCACGTGTAGACAAAACGGGGGCCCTCAATCGAAGTGGTGGGTTTTAAAAAACACCGCTTCAATTTAGGGCTGATTAATAAACCCTCGTGTTGTGCACACACCTTACCTGCCTCTCCAGCAGGGATGGAAGGGCGAGTTGCCAGCGGGCAGAGCATTCCCTGGGCTGCGGGGG
>NW_017728991.1:11577780-11597617 GCF_001723915.1 Gavialis gangeticus | reverse complement strand
GAAGGGCGAGTTGCCAGCGGGCAGAGCATTCCCTGGGCTGTGGGGGGTGCTGGTGCTTCCCCCCAGGCGGCACTCGCCCGCAGTTGCCAAGCTTGGGCGGTCCTGGGGGGCACCACAGCCGTGGAGGGATGCACCAGGCCCCTGCGCAGCTCAGGGTGGGGGGCGAGGAGATCAGGCTTGCCACTTTTCTTGGGTGGAGCTGCTTTCCTGGGCCGCTGTCAGGCTGCCTGCAGGGCTTCCTGCAGAGCCGTGGAGCCGCTCAGAGCCCAGTGCTTTGCTCTGCGGCTGTAGGGGCAGCAAACTAAAACTCCTTCAAGGAGTTTTAGTTTGCTGCAGCCGAAGTCATTTAAGCTGCATCACGCCACTGAATTTTCTACAGTGGCTGGAATGAATGTGCAATATGCCACCGAGGCATGCAAACACTGACACGGTTAAAGCGGTGCAAAAGCTTTTAACCCGGTTTAAAGTGTCATGCGCACGTGCCTCTCGTTTCGTCTACACACGGCCTTAGATGTACAAACACACACACACCTGGTTCACAAAATACACTCAGCGATTATAAGTAGGAATCCACAGTGTCACAAATATTCTGACCTGTTATGGTCTTTCTGACTTCTTCACAGCAGAATAATTTGCCTATAATTTTTCTGTAGTAAAAAAAAATGAGTGAAAACTAAGAGCTGGCATTTTCTGAAGGGTGCCTTGAATCTAATGAAAGGTGCCTTGATCTAAAAGGGCTGAGAACCATTGCACTAGATAAATGAGAAAGCTGTTCTTTATTGCTGAAATGTAATCTAACCCAAACCTGGATTAGTAATAGAAGAGTGCAGTAAACAAAGGGCAACAGAATTAAGATGAGCAAGCATACGGACCCTTCTTGCTGGGAATCCTATCTGTGACACTCGCACCTGAGGCACATGGTCTTTATGCTCATGACCATCTGACATGATGGCACTGTGCCTGATCGCACAGGTTCCAGCTTATGGCTGCCAGGCTTCTGCCAGGGAATACGACTTTTTACATGGCCAGCCTCATGGTACTGCAAATGGCATAATTTCCTCAGTGTGCCTCTTTTAATCCATTTTAAACAAATGGAAAGGCTTATATATTGTTATGGCTCCCCCACGCCAGCACCGTGTAAAGGACATCCACGTGTATCTGATGTATGGGCGGTCCTCGACTTACAACGTTTCTTGTTACGTTTCACACTTACAACATTTATAAATTGACACCCTGTTTCAACTTTCTGACGCCAGTTTCTACTTTACAACACTTAGCCCGACACGATGCCACAAGTTTGCTGAATCGTCCTGGAGAACATCTGTCCAAACTTCCTTGCACACTTTCTTTCAGAAAGCAGACAAGACTCCCAAAAAACCTGCAGCCAAGACTTCTGAGAAGACTCCAGCCAAGAGCCCTTCAAAAAGTCCAGCAAAGTCACCTCAAAGAAGTCCTTCCAAATCAATATGATTGCTATTTACAACATAAAGACATTAATGTAGCTATGTTACTCATCTATAATTGATTGAGTACACAATTCTGAGTTATTTTTGGTGAAAATAAGGTATCGAACCTCGGTTCAGGAACCAATCCCCCATTTATAACATTGTTTCCTACCGGAAAATTGGTTCCGAGTTACATTTCGACTTAAGAGGCAGTTTTCAGGAACCAATTGTGTCATAAGTCCAAGGACTGCCTGTATTCCAGTTTTCCTATGTTTCCACGGTCATGGTAGCTAGATGCTTTATTTAATAGACTGGTTACATGCATGTAGTCATGTCTTTCTAGTGACTGGCCCATAAGGGGTGCAAGAGTCTGCTGGCTTATTCTGAAGTAAAGGAGATCCTTGTTGCTCACCGGCATGCATATTTTTGCTGCTAGGTCTCTAGCTTCTGCTTGCCCATGGGTTCCTTACATTTACAAATGTAGTTTTTCAGATATGAAATTCATGAAAGTATTATACACATGCACGCACCATGTGGAAATACCCACAAACACTAAGCTCCCAGTCTCAAAATGAAAAGTTGCTCACAAATCAAAAGAACTTCTTCAGTCCAGGGTTTCAAATGACATGTATGTGACATGTATGTCAAATGACACATATGTGAAATTAGCAAACCAGTTCAGAGAAGGATTTGGGAGAATATGTGAGGGAAGCAGAGATAAAAGAAGTGGAATAAAAGTAGGAATAAAAGAAAGGAAAGAAAGCAAAGAGCATCTTCAACTACAATTCTCTTTACAAGTTTGGGCATCAATGTACAAGTGTCCTTTGTCTACATCTACTGTACTTCAAGGAATTCTCTCCATCTTTCCACCCCGCTCTTTTTGTCAAAACAGCAGTCAATCAAACTTACCGCACGCTCAGCTAAAAAATATAATAATCTTAACACCGGTGAATCTGGATTGTACAATCAATGAACAATTTCACTGGCTTCATGCAAGAGGACTAAAATGACGAGCCATGATGCTACCTTCCCCAATATTTTTTCATTACATTGAGTTTTTGATTCCAGCTAAAATGTGTGTTTAGGGAACTCCACCAACGCATATGCAGATTCAGAATTGTTGCCTGACATCATCTACATCGGTATTCCTCAGAGATGCCATGTTTGAGCCATCTGCTTGAAGCCCGGTGCATCTGAGGTAACATTATGAGCATAGATTATTGTAGCCGTACGATGAACTGCCTGCAGACTCCTGCAGTGCTCAGGAACAAAAGGGATGTTTAAACTGCTCTCCAATCTACATTTCAGATTAGTTCAGAACAATGCTGGCTCAATTCTTCTCTCACACAACTGTATTAAACACATCTGAAAGTAAACACTTTTTCTATTGCATTGCCGGTATTATAAAAAATAGTGAAGAGGGGAGAAGTTTAAAAGGCAATGATGCATTTATAAGGAAGCTTAAGAATCCACACGTTTCATCTCTAATCTGCTCTCATAAAAATTTTTTAAATGCCTACAGCAGTATGCTGTACAGCACCTGCAGACTTTTTTTCTGAGAAGTGTTACTGAAATTGTGGCCCTCCATGATAGCTAAACTCATTAGGAGAGGCTCCCACCTGCTAGGAACAGTCTATTGCAGAAGTAGTTTTAAACAGTGGTCTTGCAACAGTCTATAAATGTCATTGCAGAAGCAGTTCAATACGCTGTACAGGTTTCCCTCGCTTTATGCGGGTTCTGTATGTGAGAATTTGCTCTTATGCAGTGACCCTTTTTATACCAAAAATCTGTTATATGTGAGATACATTCACTCCTATGCAATCGGTGTGGTGGAAGCCTGCAGTCAGCGGTTTTGTGCGGTGCATTGCAGGAGTGACGCGCAACAAAATATCGTCTCCTGTGTGGATCTGTGCCCCGCGCTCATTGTCTGCCCCACGTGTTTCTGTAGTTGCCATCCCCATTATGATAGTGTCCTGTGCTTGTGTGTACTGTCTGCTGTTGGTGAGTACTAAAATTGTCTTGTAAAAGTGGTAGAAATGGGTCTGGGGGTCAGTACAGTCGAGGTCTTGGAAAATATCCCTATTTGTTACATTGTAAAGTGGGGTCCCTTTATGTGAATTCAAGTTATGCGCTGTTTTCCAGGAATGTGTGTACAGCATAAAGCGAGGGAAACCTGTATTTGCATCTGCCTTTCAGGGTCACAGGTTCTTTCAATAATCTTTTTCTGCATTGACATCAGTGGTCTCTGGGCTTAGGAACTGGGTTGCTGTAAAGCCATTATGCTCTATCCCATTCAGTGTAGCTGTGTAGGGAAGATGGCTATTTATTCAGTATTGATATGACACACCAGAAACTTTCTTTTTTATCAGATTCCTGACAGCAGGAGGACAAGTGAGGGCTAACTCAACCCCAGTCACCCTCTGGCCACTTTGCCCATTGCTATCACCACAGCCCCGGCTTCTCAGCTGCTAGCCCCTCTGTTACCACCACATGCCAGAACCGGAGCTACCTTCCCAACGTGGAACATGTGCCCGTGTTGGTAACTCCAGTTCCAGCATGGTCCATGTGGCACATGGAAGGAGCTGGAGTTGCTGTTGTGGGCACTGGCTGCTACTACCCAAGTCACCCTGGGCCCTGGGCTAGACCTGGCGCGCAAGGAGCCCCATGAGGCTGCAAGAAGCCCTGGGGCAAGAGGTGAGTTTGACACTCCTGTCCAAAACAGGACATTGTTAAAATCGTAAATTATTAATAAACCACTACGGGCCATGTGCAAGTCTGACTGTATATCGGCGGACTCAAACTCAACTGAAATCAATTGAGAGTTTTCAATTGATATCCATGGGCTTCAGAGCAGAGCCATAACGAGACGTGAGAGCTTCTGCGAATGAATTCCTACAACACTAGAGAGAAATGGTGCTGCAGTCATACAACGACAAAAGCTGCATAGTTGCCAGATTTTTTTTTCTTCACTTTCTAAGCTGGCAGCAGAAAACTGACTATGCCATTGATCAGGGCCACTTGTCAAGCAAGTCTCATTATGGATGTAAAACACCAAGTCACAGCCACTAAAAAGCTGCTTAGGTCACAAAGTCTTTGTAGTGTCCTCAAATTTTATAAAGGTGAACTTTCTAAAGGAGTGATCCAGCTGTAATGTTGCCATTCAAGGCAAATTCAAAACCTGCTGCAGTACCTTCTAAACAGAGCTGAGTGATGTGTCCTTGATGCTTTGGAAACATCCTGGATTCATGAGCTCAACTATTCAGCAAACTTTAATTTGGATGGCCCCATTCTGCACTGAGCCATTAGTCCTTTGGATATATTAGGAATTCAGGGGAAAGTCTGCCCGAGTAGACTTCCAAGAATTGGTCCATGGAAGACCAACCAATTGCTACTAAGATTTGATGGTACTACTGGTCACTCTTTAGCAACTCCATTGTCTACAGTTAAGCGAGACTGCCTCATCTGAGCTAGAAAGAAACTGAATGAAATACTATTCAAAGTATAACCTCCTAGGTCTGATATGATCCTAGGGAAAACAGATAGTGATGGATCCCAGTTTTGAAGAAATATTTTTAACCTCAGTTGTAACAGAATTTTCCTGATATGTGAATGGGGAGAAATATTAAGGAATTCTCACTTTCTAGTAATTTCCGTGGTATTTCTACCCAAAGTTTATTTGAGGGAGAGCCTTTATAAGGAATTTCACTGGTCTGGGAGCTCCAAATCCAGAGTTGAGTTTCCAGCTCTACCTGTCACCAACACCAACCTCAAGCAAGTCGCTTCACTGCTCCGCGCCTGTCTTCCTTTCAAACTCTGGTCTATTTAGATAATAAGTTCTCGGGGCTGGGCTTGCTTCTCATTATGTGCATGTAAACTCATAGCACAAAAAGATCTTGGTTAGGACCTCTAATGCTACGGTAATATGAAGAATCACAATACATAATTAATATAGAACATACCTTAGTAGATATGCTTTCCAACCCCCTCCACACCTTGCCCAAAGCACAAGCTTTTGAACAATTGCGTATTTACTGTTCTACATTTAGATGAAGGATACACGGGACCTGATTCTTTAGACACTTGTACATGATACCATCATAGTTTCATAGTAGCTAGGGTCAGGAAGGACCTAAACAGATCATCTAGCCTGACCCCCTGCCACAGGCAGGAATGAATGCTGGGTTCACAAGACCCCAGACAGGTGATCATCCAACCTCCTCTTGAATTTGCCCAAGGTAGGGGCGAGGACTACTTCCCTGGGAAGTTGGTTCCAGATTTTGGCCACCCTAACTGTAAAACATTGCCTTCTGATCTCTAACCTAAACCTATTCTCCATCAGCTTATTATCATTGTTCCTTGTCATCCCAGGTGGTGCTGGGGAGAAAAGGGCTCTACCTATCTGCTGTTGATTTCCCCTGATGAGTTTGTAGGCAGTCACCAGGTCCCCCCTCAGCCTCCTCTTGCTGAGGATAAACAGGTTCAGGTCCCTCAGTCTCTCCTCATAGGGACTGTCCTGCTGCCCTCTCACCAAGCAGGTGGCCCTCCTCTGAACCCTCTCCACGCTGGCCACATCCCATTTGAAGTGTGGTGCCCAGTACTGGACGCAGTACTCAAACTGCGGCCTTACCAAAGTCGCATAGAGGGGACGTATCACCTCTCTGGACTGGCTTGAGATGCACCTTTGGATGCATGACAAGGTATGGCTGGCCTTGCTGGCTGCGGTCTGGCATTGGTGGCTCATGTTCATCTTGGAGTCAATAATGACTTCAAGATCCCTTTCCACCTCTGTGCTTTCAAGAGGGGAACTCCCCAGCCTGCATATATGCTGTGGATTCCTTCTCCCCAGGTGCAGCACCCTGCATTTGTCTACGCTGAACCCCATCCTGTTCCCATCTGCCCACTTCTGTAGTCTGTCTAAATCTATATGCAGCCTCTCTCTCCCTTCGAGTGTGTCCACCTCGCCCCACATCTTAGTGTCATCAGAAAACTTGGACAGTGTGATTTCCACCCCCTCATCCAAGTCGCTGATGAAGAAGTTAAACAGTGTGGGCCTGAGGACCGAGCCCTGGGGGACCCCACTGCCCACATCTCACCAGGTTGAGTACGACCCGTCCACCACTACTCTCTGGGTGCGCCCCATTTTTTACCCATCCATCATTCATCCGTGTGTAACATAAGCATACTGGGATTGAACTTTCACAAAATCAGAATTCCCCATTCATTTACCTTGATGAATGAATTCTACATGCGTTTCATCCTGGGTATAAATGCTACACACATATGCAAAACAGTGGAGAACAAGGCCTTCAAGGCTGAGGAACACCAAGTTTCAGTGGGTCTTTCCTGACCTGAGCTCCCTTCTTTACCGTTTTAACCATTCTTTACCTTTAAATTATGAAAGTGAGAGCTAGAAGGAGAGGGATGCTACTGCTGGGCTCTCCGAAGTAATTTGACCTGGATTTACCTTACGCTTCATGAGGTAAACCCTGATCCCTCCAAAGTCAGGAAGGAAATTAGTTCAGTTTAAGTTGCATTACAATATAGGATCACATGCAATACTTATAAGCCTAAACTGCACCTAATCCTCTATGTTAATCAACACCTTCCACCCACTTTATTCCTCATTTCCTGAGAGCCTGTGTACAGAGGAGACTTGCATTGTGCTGAAAAATTAACGGACTGTAGTTTACATCTTAATTTCATTCCACCTTATATCCCTGCTTCTGAACTTGGCCTAGTATCAGCTTTGTGCTAAATACAGAGGAATGTTTTTATAACCACCACCCTTTCTCAAATTAAAAGAGACTGACAAAACGACATAGTAGTAATTATGCATCAGCTTCCATAATGAATAAATTAAATGCAACTATTAACTGTGATTTGAGACCTACAGAAAAGCACTACATGGCAGGAGGAAGAAAACTTCGAAATCTGCCATCCTAATATTATTTAAACAGGGAAAAGACCCCTGTCCAGATTCTAACCATGTAGCCTCATGAACAACCTGTACTTGAATTTGTCCAATGCGCCTACGTGCTCTTGGCTTTCTGGGTCTAATAAAAAAGCATTTCCTCTTGGCTTGGGCCTAGAGGCCTGTTCTTACAGAGCAGATCTCCATTTCCTGGAGAGCCAAGACTCGATAGTTCAGCTGCTTTAGCCCTGCAAGTGCTGCCCAGGGAGTTAGCCTATCTACTCCTGCAAATGTTCCACGGTCCGGCTCAAGAATCAGGAGAAGACAGTATGCTAATTATTTCCCCTTCAGTGTTGCAGGCAGCACAAAATAAAATTCAGATGTGCAAAGCTACTTGATTATTCATTCTGGGCATCTTGACAGAATATATTCACACTACCTAACATACCATATGTACCACATGCTTCTTTTTTTACATACTGTGAATTAGTGGTATTAGCATGAATGGTGCAAAGGACAGAATCATATTTTTTTGCGAAATAAGTAGCTGAAGAAAAGCTACAGGCTTTACAGGGGCCAGACTGAAATGCATGGAGCATTTAAATGCAGGTACAGCTCTTGCAAATCTAATCACAGTCTTGAATGCTGATTGGGGTAGTCTGAACGTTGAAGGCTACATTTGGGCTAATTCTGGAGGCATGCAATGGTAAATTAGACTCTAATCCTCCAAATCTATCCACTGTCCATTTAGGTTAGGTACAGACATTATACTATTACCAGTATAAGTGATTGGAAACCAGTCTATAATCATAACAAATGGTTTGCGCATGTAAATTAGTTAAAAAATGGCAGAACCTGGTTTAAGATTTGCGCCCCCCACCCTTCCCCCTCCGGGGCAAATGTGTTCTGTTTGCTACCAATCTAAACTACACCACTTACAGAAAACGGCATGACTTAGACTGATTCTACATCAGATCTATTGAAAGTCTGTACCTAGCCTACGCCTTACAACAGCGTAGAAGAGTAAACGAGCAGGAGCGTCTAAGAGTGTAAAAGTCACCTGTTCCATGCAACCTGACCCCAAAACAGTCATCTCCACAGATCCTGATTTTCCCTGATAAGAAAATCAAAAATTTTCTGATCAAAAAATCACAAATCCTCTGATAAAGCTCCCTGCCTGCTGCAGCAGCGCCTGAGCCCTGGCTGGTGCCTGCAAGAGGCACCAGCTGCTGCAGTAGAGCGGAGCACGGAGCTCAGCTCCCCCTTCCTGCTGCCTGCCCACCGAGAGCTCGGACGGGGGGAGCAGGGCAGGTCCCTGCTGCTGCATGCACACCTGGGAGGTAGGGGGGACCCTTGCCTTCCAGATCTGTGCATGGGGTGGGCTGACCGCTGTGGGCTTGGGCTCCCCACCCTGCTTTCCTCCTCTAGGGCCTCCGCAGCCTGGAGGCTGGACCCGACGCAGTATGGCAAAGCGGGACCACATGGGGAAGCTGCTTGCCACTGTGAGCCCCGCAATGCCCTGGTGACATGTCCTTGCCCATGTGGCAGCAGAGAAGGGCACAGCCCCGCGCTGCTGTCCCTGCCGCTGCCGGGCAGGCAAGGGACCCCTCTCCAGGACAGCACAGGGCTTGCAGCGGCAAGGAGCTTCCTCACGTGGCCCTGTTCTGCCATACCGCACCAAGTCCCACCCTCTGGGTTGCAGAGGCCCTGGGGGGGGAGAGCAGGGCGGGGAGCCCAAGCCTGCAGTGGGAAGCCCACCCCATCCCCTGCCTCCCCAGAAGTGCATGCTATGGCAAGGAGCCGGCCCTACTCCCTGCCCCCCAGATGAGCAACCTGCAGCCCTGCCCAATCTACTCCCTCCCTCCCTCCCTCCCTCCCTATGGGAGCCTCAATCCCCACCCTGCCAGATTTACCCACGGGAGCTGCTGTCCAGGCCGCCTGATGGCCATGTGCGTATACACATATGCCACCCCCAGTCTGATCACCCTCCTCCCACTCCCCCCCTGAGTCCCATGGGGGCTGGAACTCTGCCAGCCTGCAAAGAGCTCTTTGGAAAAGTGCAAAATCAGTGGGGTTTCCACTAACGTGAGAAATCCGCATTTTCCTTGGGTACAGGGGGAAATCCACGTTTTTCTCTGTTTTTCCATGGGAAATGGAAAACCCAGATCCCTGGTCACCTCTTTCCTAAAAATCTGATTATATACAGTAAATCAGAATCAGACTTAGGACAACTGCAGTAGGCAGAGGAGCAAATTAACTTTTTAGCAATCTTGGACAGAATGGAGTGGTCAATATGAGCCAGATCTGACAAATACATCTGGACATGTAGACCTTGATTTTGTAGCTCAAGCTACAGTAAACCATGCTTTTAGGTTGCAGTCTCTAGTATGCTAGTCAAGGTGTCAGCCATCACAAAACCTTAATGGAAGCTTTAATGTAAAATAACGTTCTATCATTTTTGGCTCTTCCCATATCTATAGAAACACGCATCCTGAAATAGAGGGTTCAACAAAACCCATAAAAGATTTTATTCTTTATGAAAAAGAATCCTAGAATAACTTACATAACACCCCAATAACTGATCTGTACTAAGAACAATAGAAAACTAAAACCCACCTGAACTCCCTCCAAAATCAAAGAGAGTTGTCCAAAGTGAGGACTGAACGCAGAACCAGCAGCTACAGATTTATCAGCATTTGGCACTTATAGTCTTAAATATCTATGCAGTCCAGGTGCTAGCTAAACACCCCCTCCTCACCTGTCCATATATAGCCTAACCTTCCAGAAGTCTGTAATACAAAACTTAATGGCGTGAGAACTTATTGGTTTAAAGGCTGCACATGCCAAATGATTCAGACTGGTTTTCTTAGGCTTAATGTCATGAAATGTTTCATAGATTTCATAGGCATTAGGGCTGGAAAGGACTTTGGGTGATCATCAAGTCCAGCCTCCTGTCTCAAGGGCAGGAAGTCAGCTAGGGTCAAAGGATCCCAGCAAGATATGTCCAAACATTTCTTAAAAGAGTCCAGAGTAGGTGGTTGCACCACCTCTGGAGGGAGTTTATTCCAGGCCTTGGGGGCTCAGACAGTAAAGAAGTTCTTCGTTATGTTCAGCCTAAAAGGACATGTTGCAATACCACATTTCAGAAGTACTGCCCATTGGACGGGCAACAGTGAAATTCATTTAAGCCAATGGAGATATACATGTGTAAAGCAGTAACTGGGGGTTCAAACAGGCATAGCTACACTGAGTACCATGGAGCAATGAAAACTTAGATCACATTGAGGACTGGCCCCATGTGTTTAATGGGCAGTTTGTTTCAAACAGGCTTTTACACAATTGCATCAATGCACAATTCACACTGAGCTAATTAGTGGGGAAGGGGTGCTCTTGTTAAGGCTTTTCTAAAACTTATTTTAAAAGGTGTGTGCACTTGTACATTATAAAATCATCATACACAAATGACACACACACTTATAACAAAACCTAAGTTAGGTTGCTCACAGAACTATAACTTATATTGTGTGCATCACCACAAGATGAGGGAGAGAGAGAGGAGAAAAGAAAGGATTATAAAGGGCTCAAAAAAAAAAAGCTTTCATCAGCCATGCCAGATTTTTTTTAGATAATGTTTTGCTCAGAAAACATGTAAATGCTCTTTCATTATTAAGTTAATACTTTCCAATTCTGTAAATCCTTCTTCCACCATCCCCATGTGTAAGAGGTCTCACTGCTGCTGCGAACAGCAAACAGTATTCAACCTGATCAAAATAGGGACGTGACTTGTTCTACAATCCTTCTATGTCACTTCTGAAAGGAGAAATAAGGACCTAAAGTCAGAATTTTGCTGTGGTACAATGATTTGACTGCTCTGCACATTTCCCATCCATTGTAATTTTGTATTGTGTTGTGACAATATTCCAAAACCTGGGCACAAAAATAGGGACGATTTTACCACTCCCTCCCGTGACTGGTAACTCTGTAAGCCATTCTGGCACCATAGAGGATCCAGGAGAGTTCAGCGCAGGTATCCTGACAAGTCTCAGCGTAGGGTGTTGGGGTGGTGGCAGGCATCCTGGGAAGCACTGCCAACTATAAGCAGAACTGGAGTCTCTGCCTGGGCTCTGTGCTGCCTTCTAGGAAGCAAAGGAGCATGAAGTCACTTTAGTCCACCTTCCTTTAGGGTTCTGTGCTGTGTTTCTGACAGGTATAATGCCAAGATCTCACCTCAAGAACCTGTACACCTCAGTTGACATAAGGATAGATGAGGTTCACAGCAGCACCAAGGTAAAACTTGCAAAAGAATTCAAAATATAAGACAGTCAGGTTATTATTTCTAGTGACCATTTGTCCCATTAGGCTAGTGTGGGACTGATGGCGATCCAAAGAACAGGAAATAGAGCCTGAAAGAAGGGCAGGGTCCAGGAATTCACAGGGCACTTTGGCTGCAGATCAGTAGAAGAATTCTCCAAATCCTTGCAAAACATGGCCAGCAGTTGTGCCTACCGCTGCTGTCCAATCATGGCCAGCAGTTGTGCCTACTGCTGCTGCCTACTGAGCTTCCAGTAAGAGTCAGAGAGATCCCTGGGCCACAAACCACATTTTGCAGCAGTCTAACTTAAGACTTTTAGAGCTACATTAGGATGGGCAAGAAGAAATACGCTGCCTCTAATGCAACCCTACTCTCTAGCCAGACCATGAACAGCTCTGATAACAGTGTCTGACAGTGATACTTGAGGCAGGCAGAGGAATACACACAAACCTTTCCCTGTGCCTGGCCTACAGCTCCTGTTTACAGTTTGCTTTCATCTGCACAACATCAAAGAATAGAATTTATTCAGCCCTTTACTCTTGTTCTTCCAGGTGAAATGCATTCACGCACATTTCTACCGTAAACAATTTCATACAGTATAAAGGAAATGGGAGGGAGGCTTTGTCTAAAGGTGAAAGCAGAGAACTGGCAGTTAGAACTTCAGCATGTTATTTATGCCTTCATCTGCCATTATCCCGGCATGCAACTGCCAACCTCTGGGCCTCAATTTGTCCTCTTGTAAAAATGGGGTGATAATAACTGCTTTTCCTATTCAGTGGGGGAAGGAGTAACAACACTTATTTTAAGGATTCCTTTGAGGCTACATTCATGGTCCCCTTACATTGCTCTGGCAATGCAAAAAAACCCTTTCAGAATTGTAAATTATAAGTGCACCTGCTTTCAGGTCAAGAAAAGAAGCTTTCAGGCTCCTTTATACTGCCAGGATAATTTAAATGAGCCACAGCATAAATTAGAGTGATACCCTTTAATGTTCATAAAGAGTTTGAGATCCTCAGCTGGAAGAGAACAGTATAAATCATATTCTTACTAGAAATAGTAAAAGCGCAAGTTTTTGGCTTGGTTGGCCACAACTGGTGATAAGCAATTTTCCTCATGCATAAAAGATACGTAGCTAATCATGTACCTTCCAGTTAAGTATTGTTATTAAGAACAAAGCCAAAAGTTATACCTTGAGCTTTTGAGCTAGAAAAAGTTGAAAAATGATTTGACTCAATTTTCCCTAAGTGCCGAATCACGCCACCAAAGTAAATGATGGATTGCACTGTGGGGTGAATCATTTTATGTCACTGCACCCAATTGGACACGAAATCCTGCATGCTGTTACACAGTGCATCTATAAAACGTCAAATATTCCTGTAACGTTTATGCCCTTTTAATGCACCTCTCACACATAATAGAGTATTTCTACGTGACAACACAGATCATAGCTGTTATACGCACCTCAAATAAGAGTGTTTGGGTAATACGGTGATGGTACTAAGAAAATGAAAAAATATTTCCTGCAGAGGTTTTTAAACATTAACTATTTTGTACACGTCTCTGTCAACCAAACAAAACCTGATTTCAGAGATAACTTGCAGGTGGCTTCTCTATCCTGAGTGGAAAACCTGGGAAGATTTTTTTTGTTAAGAATTCGGGAAGAGTTACCTAGAAAGGACCAGCAGCAAGGTTCTTACTTTCAGGTTATTTATCCTCTCCTCCCTCCGATACCATACACGTCCAGATAATCCATCTTCCTTTTGAATCAGGTACAGAACACGGTTCTTTTTTAAGTCTTTTGGGGCACAGAAATCAGTATTTCATCAGTGCTGGATTGCTGTAAGGAATCAAAGCAACTAAACTGAGGCAGGAGAAATTTAACCATGTCTACTGCACCATAAGCAAAAAAATGCTGATTATAAGCAGGGTGTGAATTGTAAAGGTGAGTGCCAGTGCAGATTCAGCAACCCATGCACAAAAACTTGGGGCATTTTTAAGCAATGGAACATCCTTAAAATGCCTAGGCTATTTGGCTGCCTTATTAAGATGATCTTCTAGCATCTCCGGGGGGAGGGCCTGCACAACACAAGTCTGCCCTGTGCTTTCCGAGGAGGGGCAATGTCTATCTAATGAGACTTGTTAGCTTGTAGTCTAGATTGAAAGTTTGGAAAAGCTTGTAACATGAAGCTGTAAAAGGAAGCAAGACGTGTTGCGGTATCATCTCCATAATAGGCCTGACCTTACAAATTATGGAACGCCCTCGACTCCCATCAATTTCAACCGAGTTTGGAGACATTTGGCACTTCAAAGAAATGGCCGCAATATCCTTGAGCCTTCGTTGTTTAATAAATTATTAATGACAAATTAATAGGACTTCCTTTAAAAGGAAACCACTTATAAGTTCTTCCTGAAAGGGTACAGATGATAGTACAATCTTGTCAGAGTTCTGCTTCGACTTACTCTCTTCCAAAGGAAAAAAAAAAAAAAATCAAATCTATGTTTTTAAACCGACGAACCAGCAAATGCCAGCACTACATTCATAGATGTCAGGGGCTGGAAGGGACCTTACAGGATCATCGGGTCCAGCCCCCCCTGCGCTTGGGCAGGAACAACTTTCAGGCAGAAGTTATTCCACCATTAACATACATTTAATTTCTTTTCCCAACTCTCTAGCCACATCAAAGGGGGAATGATATTGAGTTGCCTTATAATAACTGTGATCACATATACAGAATTGAAGTATTCAGCATTGTTTAGACAAACTCAGTGAGAGGAGGGCGAGCAGATCTCTGTACTAATCTCAAGACAACTGACACGGCATCGATATTAAGTGCCTGACCAAAAAAAAAGTGCTGAATGTCTCTTTCAAAGTACCGTCTGCTATCAGACCCCACTGAAGCCAACAGTACGGTCCATTGATCCTCACAAAGATGGGCTCTCTAGCTTGTGATAAGGAAACAGTCTGAAGAGTGACTATGTGCTGAATCTCAAGAAAGAGCTGCCTAGCATCATATTAATAATGCTACTGTCGATATTTTAATAGTATAAACAGCAGTCACACATCTGACAAGAACTGGCCATGTTCAACCCCCTCTGAAAACTGGACCCAACTACAAAGAATAAAGGGGTATTTTGCAATTTTGGTACTGGAAACACCAACTGCTACTCTGTAAAGTGCTGCACTCCTCCAGAACAGGAAAAGTCATTTTCAATATGTCAGCAAAACCCAGCAAACACCGCGGCAATAAAATCCTTCGGAAAATAAGAATAACGAGGATGCAAAATTATTTTGATCTTACTGAACTGGTTACATAGGCTTTGGTTTTTAGTCAAGCTAAAGCTGAGAGTCAGGGCAGCAATCCAAATCATTTCACAGTCCACTAGACTACCTAAATCCTCCAGCAGTTAAACCTTATGTCCCAGCTTTTTTAGGATCACAGAATCAAAAAAAAAAATTATTCTGACCAAGTAATAACAGCTTTGCTCGTTCCAAGAAGGAACCTGATGTCAGAACATAAGCCAAGATATGGATCCATTTCAGGTGCTGGCGTAAAGACAGAAAATTGGACGCATCAAAATGTGACACAGCTGTAGGAGCTCTCTGCCCTCCTGACTATAGTTTATTAGTTTCTTAGTGATAGTCAGTTCCTTGTGCACGGATTTCTGGACATGTTTTAAGAGTGGAAAATTGAGCTTGCTGGCTAATTTATTTTCCCTGAGCCAGCAGGCAATACCCTCACTTGCCCCGAATAGCAGATTATATCATGAGTAGTCTCAGTGATACCAGTGGGACTGTTTGTGAAGCAAAGCATTGCTCAGTATAAGCAGGGTATCAATGTGCAAACCTCTGGAATAAGTTTGTCCAGGAAATCTACCCTGCAGGAATGCCTTGGCTACACAAGTAAAGTTTAACTTGGTCAGAGGTATTAGCCCCATTTCTCAGGTGGGGAACTGAGGCATATCAGAAATAGAGGGGTTTATTTAAGGTCACGTAGCAAGCCTGTGGCTCCTTTGGGGATTTAAAACCAGTTTCTTGAGTTGCAGCCTAGCTCCTCCATTAGGCCATCCTTGCTACCCAGAATTGGGAGCGCTTGGTTTGTTGAGGTTCCTTTAGTAGCATTAGCAGCATTTGCCTCGACATTTGAACTGGCATCCGCTCTACAATAGCTTGCATCCCACAACATAACTGCCATCTGGGCAATGCATGCTCCTTTCTCATTTGTTTGTGGGCAAGTGGTAGCTGATCTAGTTAGAATTTTTTCTCATTTTTGCTTAATCTCCTTCCTTCCCCCACCGTCACCTTTCCCCCACCTGAGAAATGGGGCCAATACCTGCCCATCTTCAGTGTTGATAATAAAATTCACTAATGATTAGTGCTTACATACAACAATGAGGACCATGTTTATACCTTTAAGGCTACAGATGTCTAATTCAACCCAAATCAGAACAGGAGCGGTGCAGTCATCTAGGCACCGGGCGCAACTACGCAGGATGCTTACTGCATGGTAGCCTAATAACACTGTGCAGCAGCGTGCCGGTCCAAAATTGTGCTAATAGGCAACTGTGCAGTAACCGTGACAAAAAAGCCGAGTGCTGGTGCTATTGCGCAGTAACTGTGCTTACTTCACATTTAGTTAGTGCTTCATTAAAGCCGTCCTGAAATAAATGCGCAGCAACTACTGTGCATTAATGTGGAGATGCGCCCACTTTCCCCTTCCAAGCTGCATTTTTGGCTGCTTCGCCAGTAGGTACCCACTGAGAGACCACAGCCTATAATTGTAGAATGAGCCACAATAACTGTACAGACATAAAACGGGATGTCCCTGGATGTCTGCACATTTTATCCAAAGTCCTTCGAAAGGACTTGAAACGGGATGGTGCGCGGGTACCTCTGTGTGATCCCAGGGCAAAAGGCTTTCTCCCAGGGCAAATTCAGCGCCGGTTTACGGGCTGGGGTACAACTTGCTGCTGTTTTGTTCTGCATTTTTAAGGAAGGGAGAGCACTTAAAAAAGTCTCCAGATTGAGCAGTACTCTTTGTTTATCCCAGTTACCTGATGGAGATGGAGAACAGCAGTCCTCATGGCTCTCCTCAAGTTGGTGGAGGGATAAATCACTCCCCTCATCATTCCCTCCTCGCCCCCTCCCAGCAGCTCTGTTGAATATCCCTCAGAGATTACTGATATCATCCATCTGTCCAGAGCTGTGCTTATCCTTTGAGCCTGGAAAGAGTCGTACCCTTCCCCCTCTCTGGACTCATTCCTCAGACAGCAGTGCTATGCTGGCATGCTGCTGCCATCCTGTTACTTAAGGAGAATGCATTTCCAAAAAAAAAAAAAAGAAAGGAAGAAAGAAATCCATCCCCAGCTGACAGCATCCTTGCTGAAGAATGGGAAGGCTATCTTGGGAGACTGCACGGGGAGCAAATCATCCTTCTGAACGTCACTACATTTCTTGGCTTGTCTGGTTCCCTGCAGCCTTTATAACACTATCCCTATTCTCCTCTTATATAACCTCTTCTGCAGCCATTACTCAGTGCAAGGACAGGCTCCCTTTCTCTCTCTCCTTTTTTTTTCCCAACAAGCTGGAAAACATTCCCCATTTGGTTGCATTGACTCAGTCTGCTCCAATTTGCTCTTCTACGATCTTGATCACTTTCTTAATAATTGATCCAAAGGTGAAAGCAGAAGAAGCTGAACACGGGCGTCCTTCCCTGATTTTTTAGGGCTTCTCCCTCTCTCTGAGATACGAGCCACTGGACACAGATTAATTCTATCTTGGTTTTTTTTTTCTAAGTTTGCAAGGGATCGGATGGGCTCCAGCTTCTTTACCAGGTTCAAGGGAACTGACAGTTGTCCACGCAGGGATTTCCTAGCTTTCCTGCTTTTTATCACGTGGTCCCATGACTTTGTCCAAGCCAAAACCCACTGTGGCTTCACCTAGACAGGTATTTTTTTTCCATTCAACAGCTCCTGCTTGTGATGGTGGGGGTACTCAACTGCTTTCAGTGAGTACCCCAACCAGGAAAGGTAATTGCAACCGCAGAGTTTAAACTGATGTTATAGGCTTCCATCATCCAAACCCACTCTTTACCTGCCCAGTATACCTCATACAGTGCTCTCCAGCAGTTTCTCAACTTCTTTGAAAAATGAGTCCGTCAGGATTATAAATAGGAGGGTATTTTATACTTGTTGCATCCAGATTTTAACAGCAATTGCCTCTCTGTCATTGTGGCAGAAGCCTTACTGCCATTCAGCGCTTTACTCAGGAGGCCTGGCCCTAGCCACCGCTGCTCCCTGGATATCTCTTTTCCGCAGTATTTAGGCTTACCTGCCCCAAGATTTCCTTGCTTGCAAATAAAGTCTCTCTCCCTTGCACTAGGGAAATGGAGGCAGACCATGTCGAGCGAACGAGCGTCTTAAACTTATGGCTGTTTACTCTGATTTTTCGGTCATTTTTTGACTTGATTGCCAGCCAGGGAACCAGCTGTGCTGAAGAAGATACCGAGGGAAATTTGAAAAGATTTTAAAGCACTTTCTCCCATAAGGCAAATAAATGATAGTACTTCTAAACAATGTACTGCACTTAGTGCAGCCAGTGGTAGTGACTTCAAGCTGAAATTATCCCCATAAAAATCAGGGGCTTTCAAAGACCTGCCTATTGCCCACTCCACAGGAGTATAACTTCTGGTGACAAGGATCCTTGCAGAAGCACGGCCCATGGCTGACAGACTCCAAAGTCTACCCCCGTCCCACTATGGTGCAAACAGCTGAATGTGACCCTGACACACAAACCTGTCCATCAGCATAATAATACTTATTGCCGCCGTATTTACTGAGATTATAAAAGCGCTGAACAATAGCACTTCTATGCATATGCTAGAGGCACGCTAAACTTAGAAACACAGCAAAATTACTACCTAAACGTAAGTGAGGTACACCAGTAAAAAGCAATATAGTCCAATGCCAGCAAGCCAAGAGCTCACATCCCCCGACCTCTTGTCAAGTGTCTGAGAAAAAAGAAATCCTCAAATCTGGGTCTCCTCCGAGAACTTCAGTTACTTCTTCCCCACTAGGGTCATTGCTTCATCCAGGATCCCAACTGAGACCCACAGTGGGGGGACCGCAGCTCAGATGAGTCTATGGTGACTGCACGCAGAGGTGATGCTCATCAGCTCTGGGTACCAGACCTGTTAGTGCACGTTGTGTACCCCGCCGTGCACGTACAAACGCCTCGTTGATCTTTCCATCTGCATTGATCATTAGAAGTGGGAAGCCTACAGCAATCGTAAAGAAAGCCGTGCCTTTAACGCACTGACTGTATGTGACAGAGATGACGCTTCCAGCTACAGTGCCCAGGATCACACCCTGATCTTTCAGTCTCAAACCTGTCACTCTTCCCACCTCATTCGCAGAGCCCGCGGTCTCTGATTTATGTATGCAAGGAAGCGTTGAGAGCACAGACTGTAAAAAGCTGGGTTAATATCATTTCCCCTCCATCTTTCTCTATCAGCAGACTATAGGTGTCCCAGGAGAGGATTAATGAAGACTGAGTGACCTTGGAGAAGGGAAAGTGGTAACGTTTACAAACAGAAAGAGCAGCTGGGTTGAAGAGCACAAAATACAGCAATGGGCTTTTGAAAAAAGAAAAAAAAATCCCTGTCTGTGGCATTGATCCAGAACCCAGCTCTGGCACTGCCAAAGACAACCAACCGCTACACTTTGCTTGGAAATTTCCCTTGACTGAGCACCCAAAACTAGGTTCCTAAATCTTCTTCAGATTACTCAGCAAAAGCCCTTGAAAACCCCTTTTAGCAGAGGCAAAAGAGCACAGAGAATTACTGGAAAAACCAAGAGAGAAGTCCTGTGGTCTAATGGGAAGCACTGAAACATATATGTAATTCTACAGCCATTCACTCATTAAAGTAAAACTTCACTAGAAACAATTGCCAGGATGTCAGGAACACACTTTAAAAGAATAAAAGACTTATTAAAAAAATATTCCAAACAATAAAACTAATCTCCAACAAACAGCAATGCATGACCAGGTGAAAAACCCACAAAACTTGGAAACTTATTTTCTGAAGCTAAGATGCCATAATAGTAACCAAAAGAAATGGATTAAATACCGAGTTTTTGTTCAATCTTTCATGCAAATTCATTATATCTTTT
>NW_017728991.1:11566192-11572780 GCF_001723915.1 Gavialis gangeticus | reverse complement strand
ACTGAGTTAATTTTTATCTATCACTCTTGTGTCAGTCCTATCTTCATTGCCTTGGGTTCTATTTCTTTTTCTTTTCTTCATGGAGGCCTATACTTTCCCATTAGTGAACCATAAGAAACATTAATAAGTACCAAATAAGAATCCAAGTTCACTATATCTGGCTCGATGACTAAATAATTATACAGTGGACAGACATTGGTTCTGCAAATTTAATTTTGAGGCCTGTTAGAGAAATGTTAGGGGTCAAATCCGGGTAAAAGGGAAGCAACCTTCACTGAAATTATTGTTCATCCCTGAACTTCATACTTAGGTGAGGCTCACTCTAGCTGCAAATGGCACATTACAAAAGCCCTAAAACAAGAGTAGATTTTCATTGAGTCCCATTGTAAATTGAGAGATATTTAAGAAGTTCCCAATTTATTTAATATTTAGTCAAATTGATTTCTACCTAGCTCTGTCTGCCTGGAATTGACTCAAATATGCACATTTTGCATGGGGACTCCTATACGAGTTTCAAACTGGTCAGTTGAGCTTGCACCTATAACATTTATCACCACAAGCTAAAATCTAATAAATTTATTCTAGATTTAAACTGATACACAAGTATCCTCACACAAAGTTGAACTGGTTTAACTAAATAAGGATTAATAATATCATACCTTTGATGCCAGGCAAAATTAGGGCAAAGACCAGGTGTGAGCAACCTTTTCTCATGTAAAAAAAAAGTCCCAACAGTCTTGCATTTAGGCTGACAAGGGATTTGGACCTAGAACCATTGAGACATTCAAGGTCTGATTCCCACTACTTTGTACCTTTTGTAGTCACTTATCATCTTTGAGCAGAGCAAGTGAGAAAAGTGTGTGTGTGCGTGCTTTTCTCTAGTCCAGAAATTGAGAGTTGCAAGCACCACTAAATGAATTAAAAACTGTCTTGTTTTACCATACCCTGGTATTCTTTAGGGCTGTGTGAAATGGCACACTTCCATTTTGACTTGCGTTTGGATGGATCAGCATTTCGTTTTGAATTTTGTTTCAATTAGAAACCGTTGTTCCGTTTCGTTTCGCTGAAAGTTTCGCTGTTCCGATGCTGTTTCGACATTCCACCCATCTGCTATAATGGGGAAGCTCAAAACAGCTTATAACTTTGTCATTTGTAGCTTGATTTGGATGAAACTTGCAGGAATGGTAGCCCCTTCTATGGGCAAGATGCCTGCCAAGTTTTAAGGAGATATATTCAGGGGTTTTAGGGAAACTGCACCTCAGAGTCTTGAAAGCAAAAAACGCATGTCACGTGTATGTGTTAAGTTCCCGCGGGGTGAAAGCTGCAGGGATGGTAGCCCCTGCTGAGGCCACAAAGCCTGCCAGCTGTCGAGGAGATCGGTGCAGGGCTTCTGGGTTCTGGGGCCCTGCGCCTCTAGCTGCTGACCCGCAAAACTCGTGACATGGGTGGGTGACACTGGGTGTGTGTTAAGGTGCACCCTCATTCAACTGACACCAAGGCAGAAAGCAGGGCAGTTCAAACAATGCTGCCTTTTATGTAGTTTTTCCATCCCTCCCCGAGAAAACTGGGGACCTCAGGGAAGGGTGGCAGTCACTGACCAGCTAAGCAGTCAATAATGAGAGTGCTCCTTCCTCTGCCTTCCCCCTCCCTCTCCTTACTTTTGTTTCTGTTTCCCTGCAGGCAAGCCCAGCTTCAGCTTCGAAACTCAAAATGCTTCAAAAATTTCAAAACGTTTTGACTTGCCTTGTTTCGTTTTGAGGCTGTTTCAAAGCTCTCTGTTTTGTTCCAATGTTGCTGTTTCAAGCTCGAAACGAGTCAAAACAGCATCAAAACGAAACTGCCGGCAAAATTTCACACAGCCCTAGTATTCTTAGGCTACTTTAGAAACAATATTTTTTCATGCATCCCAAAAAAGATTCTGTTCCTAACATTTTGTAACCTAAATCACAGTAGACAAGATCTCCATTGGTACAAAGCTATGCATATTCTGGACAGTTCCCTTCTATCAGTGGTCAAAAGTTCCTGCTTTTCTAATATTTGATCCTCCTTGGTAACCAATTTGAATGTCCACTGACTTTACTTGGAACAGGATCACACTGTACATGCAACAATTATGCAGCAGCCTGCTGAAACAGGCTCATCAGAGCCTGCCTCTAACATTATGCTCTTAATTTCCAAGTAATGACCATTGTTGGCAATTGCTGATATTTTATAGCAACTGTCATAGACATCCTGCAATAAATAAAAATGTGCATGACTTTATCTCTACAGGAACAAACTCTCCTAGATATACAATATGTAGACATGTGCATTAGTTAACCTTTACCAGTTTACCACCAAGGCTGCAACTGAATGACAAACATCTGATAAAATAGATTGGTTCCCATCCACAGGTTAGCTTATCTTTGAAATACCGGCCTATGTGATGAGTTATTGTAAGCAACAGGAATTGCACTTAAAAATATGTTCATAAGAAAATGTTTAAACAGTGCAGATTAGCATCATGCTAGCCACATATTCAAAAAGTCAAAAGAAAAAAAATCTCTGTTCCTGATTTAAAGCACTGAAAAAATATGCGCACATGATAAATACCATATAATTTAATTCCATTTTCATTTTGACCAATAGCAATTCACTGAGTGAAGTTACTCCTGATTTTCACGTTGCGAGAGAAGATTCAGGTCCATACTTTTAAACAAACATCATTTTGAAAGTAACTATTCCCCCCACCACAGTGGCAAGATTATGTATGCAGGCATACAAATATTATCATACCTCCAAACTGGAAATCCTGGATTTAGTTAAAAGGGCTGAGGATTGCCCTTTTAGATGCAGAGCTATGAAGTTCAATCCCTGCAGATATTCACTGGCTGCATGTACACGTGTCTTACTGCAGAGTACACTAAGTACTTCCAGAGTAGCTGCGTCTACACGAGATGTTGACTGCACAGTAGCTTATGACTATTGCGCAGTAGCGTCACATGGCAGGAAGTATGATCCGACTTGACTGCACATCAGTCGCGAGCTACTGTGCAGTCAGCATTACAAAACAGCCATTCCTCGGCATGACTGTGCAGTAACTCCAATTACTGCACAGCCGTTTAGTACTTGTTTATGCAAGTACTAGATGACTATTGTTTATACAAGTACTAAATGACTGCGCAATAACGACTGTGCAGGCAGCATCTCGCATGGACGTGGCCCAGTAAAGCATCACCATTTACATGTGTGCTGGTATTAGGGCACAGTAAATTAATTAACTCTGCCATCTCCGACAGTACTATCTTACAGCAGAGTACTTAACTGCACTGATATACATGTGATGACAGTGACAGGGCCTGGCTGGGGCACGAGGGTGTTACAGTGTGGTGGCTGCCTGCTGGCTAGCTCCCCCCACACACTTTAGCACCTTCATGCCTCAGCCTGCCCCTCCAATGCCACCACCCAGAGCCCAGAGCTAACCGCCCCCTCCCCCCAATTGCCCATTGCTAGCCTGGGGCTGCTCTGCCCCAGCTCAGTGCTGCTGTCCTGGGTGCATGTGTAAATGCTGCACCTGGGAGCAGGGTACTCCAGTGGAAACTGTGCTGGAGTTTATTTCTTTGCATATCACCTGGACAAGGGAGAAGAGATTGATGTCATATATTTTGACTCCAAAAAAGCCTTCCATCTGGTATCCCATGATCACCTCTTGGCGAAACTGGCCAATTGTGGCCTTGGGTCCACCATGATCCGCTGGCTGGGAAACTGGCTCCGTGGTCAGACCCAGAGGGTGGTGGTTGATGGAAGTCAATCGTCATGGTGCCCTGTGACCTGTGGGGTCCCCCAAGGCTCTGTCCTTGGACCCATACTGTTCAACATCTTCATTAACGATGTGGACATTGGAGTCAGAAGTGGACTGGCCAAGTTCACCGATGACACCAAACTTTGGGGCAAAGCTTCCACACCAGAAGATAGGTGGGTGATCCAAGCCGACCTGGACAGGCTCAGCAACTGAGCAGACGAGAACCTGATGGTGTTTAACACTGAAAAATGCAAAGTTCTCCACGTTGGAGGAAAAACCTGCAGCATCCTTATAGGCTCGGCAGTGCTACGCTGGCTAGCACTACGGAAGAAAGAGACTTGGGGGTCACCATTGACCACAAGATGAACATGAGCCTGCAATGCGATGCTCTGGCTAGTGAAGCAACCAAAACGCTGGCTTGCATCCATAGATGCTTCTCAAACAAATCCCAGGACATCATTCTCCCCTCGTACTTGGCCTTGGTGAGGCCGCAGCTGGAGCACTGCGTCCAGTTTTGGGCTCCACAATTCAAAAAGGATGTGGAGAAGCTTGAGAGAGTCCAGAGAAGAGCCACATGCATGATCAGAGGTCAGGAAAACAGACCTTATGATGACAGGCTGAGAGCCATGGGGCTCTTTAGCCTGGAAAAGCGCAGGCTCAGGGGTGATCTGATGGCCACCTATAAGTTTATCGGGGTGACCGCCAATATCTGGGGGAACGTTTGTTCACCAGAGTGCCCCAAGGGATGATGAGGTTGAACGGCCATAAGCTACTACAAGACCGTTTCAGGCTGGACATAAGGAAGAATTTCTTTACTGTCCGAGCCCCCAAGGTCCAGAACAGCCTGCCATCAGAGGTGGTTCAAGCACCTACACTGAACACCTTCAAAAGTAAATTGGATGCTTATCTTGCTGGGATCCTATGACCCCAGCTGACTTTCTGCCCTTCGGGCGGGGGGTTGGACTCGATGATCTACTGAGGTCCCTTCCAAGCCTAATGAAATTTATGAAATTAATTGCATGTGTTGATGCACCCACTGTTGCTAAAAAGAAGTCATATTGAACCCAATGACAGTGCTTGTGTATAAAGTGAACCACATGCATACGCATTTGCCAGAGTGGAGATTAAGTAACTCAGGAAGGGAATGCTTAGGAAAAAGAGCAGATTGAGTAGGGAAATATCTAAAAAGCTCAGAAATCTGGTGATACAGTACACAATATGTCTTTGATACCCTATCAAAATACCCGTATCAAATCTCACAGTGGTTTTTATATATACAAGAAATTATTTTTTCAGCTACTTTAGTACAAGTTTCCCTTCTAGGAAAGAAAAAAATAAGTAGACTTGCTTGGTATCATATTTCTATAAACTGCATCCATCCACATCTAATTATTCCAATAAATAAATAAATAAATAAATAAATAAACATACACAATATAAAAACCCACACAAGAAGAACTGCATTATGGTTGCAGATTCAAGCAGTCAAATGTTAGGAAACACAACGAAATATGGTTGCTCATGCAGTCTGAATACAGCTCCCTGTACTTGCATATAATAAAACAGTCTTCAATTACATAGTCACAGACTTTTTTTTCCCCCACATTCAGTGCACAGTATGGACGCCTTTAGGGTGAGCTTAGATCAAAAGCAGCCATCCCTACTTGATGCATGCTAAAGCTCCCAACTTAGACAGTGTCTTTAACTCGGAGAGGACCTGAGCTCACACAAAAAGAGTACACTCCAGACAGAGAGTTTTTATGCTTCCTTTTTGCCAACTGGGAATATCACCTTCCCTGCTGGTGTTCTCAGACACTGTCAGAAACTCCCAGGAGGAAATCTAGGCTGGACGGAAAAGGTCCCGATACAACAACTCTAGTAAAACTCAGACAGGCTAAGTAGTGCCATGGCAAAGCACAAAAGCAGACCTTGAAAATAGCTACTCAGTGGCTGTGTCTACATGAGCAGCAGACTGCGCAGTTGTAGCTGTGCAGTCATTTAGTATTTGTATAACCAAGTACTAAATGACTGTGCAGTAACCAGTGTTACTGTGCAGTAGCATCCCCGCATGGGTTTTTTCTGACACTACTGCACAGTAGCGTCACATCACGGCTAGTGCTCACCAGCCCTACTGCTCAGTAGCATCTCATGTCACTTACTGGCTGGGTTGGGATTGCCCACTATCCCAACCCTGCTTTAAAGATAGACTTATTAACCATGCTAGCCTTATGGGCCATTTAACTCCGGCTTGCCTTTGTTTTTTCTTGACATTTCTATAGTACTTAAGTGTTTCACAGATCCTGTATATTTCAGAACACCCCAGTGAGATAGGGAGGGATAATTCCCATTTTCTGGATGGCAAATTGAGACTCAGAGATAAAGGTAAAAATATATCAGCTAGGTGTTGCCTGATGTCAGCTAGCTAGGGCCTGATTTTCAGAGCACTTGTGTTATGTATCATTTCACACCTACAAAGCAGAATTCCCACTGACCTCCATTTCAGCTGTGAAAGCTCAGCAGTTCTGCAAATCAGACCCCAGTGGAAAATGAGGAACACGCAATTAGGGACTGCCCATGACAAGTTTGATTCAAGTGAATTGCCTAGCAACACCATAACTCGGGTGGAGGAAGGGATAGAATATCATTCTCCAGGGCAGCATTCAAGTGTCTTAACCATGCAACTAGCCTTTCTCTTCCTGCAAACCTCTGCTTTCCACCTTCTGCAAGAAAATGAAGCAAGACTCCTGCAGATTAGATAACAGTCTCCATCACCACACAACATAAGCCAGCGTATGTCTGGCATTTCC
>NW_017728991.1:11547350-11561192 GCF_001723915.1 Gavialis gangeticus | reverse complement strand
CCCTTTTGTAAAATCCTGGATCTGTTTCTGCCTCTGTGCTTGGTTATAGAGTTAGAGGAGAACATGGGACTAGCAGAGACTAGCCCCCTGCTATTGCAAGCCACCGCATCAAAAGTTATTCCTTAAACTATTGCCTAGTCTCTGGTCTAATAATGGAGGGTCTCCACAGCTGGCTAAACATTTCCTAACTTGAGTTTCTAATTCTTCCAACTGATATTTTATATGTCATTTCCTTGTGTTTTTTAAGTCACACTAAGAAAACCAGCCATGTGGCATCATATTGATATCCATATTGATCATTGCAAGGATGAAACTTGAGTTCCACCACACGGACTTCTGCTCCTTTGAGGTAAAGGGGTGAGTTACAGTAGGAGCACATCATCATTATGTCTATGAACCATCACTAGAGAGCAAAAATATGCACACCTCACCACCTGGTTTTACAGAAATGTGAAGACCCCAAAATGTAGCTCATTTAGAGCCAGCTCAGATATCTCTACTTTGCATGACATGGTGCAAACCAGGAGTGACCTCCCTCAGCTCTCTGGCCCAAAATCTTTGCCCAGCCACTCGCAGTTCTCTGCTAGCACTTCATCATTTATTGCTCCTCCCCACGTCTCTCATTCCTGCCCAAACTGCCTCCAATCCTAATGCTCCCCATCAGCTCCTACCAAACGGCTCCCACCTCTCAATTCAGCTCTTGTTGCCTACCCAGTGCCCATGTCCCTCTTCACCCGAGTCTGCTCTGTTGTATCCAGACTGTCCCAGACTTTCCCTGATGTGCTAACTTCTTGACCGATAAAAATCAGCCAAACTCGCAACATAAAAGACCAACAAGGTGGAGTTTGGCCAAATTATAACCACTTAAAAACAGCGTGGAAATACCAGGCAACTTTAATAAGAGAGGAGGTCATGTACTCCGCTGATAATGTTAAACGTACTGGAATGGCTGCCCTGAAGCAAAAGAAAACAACATTTTGATAGTCAAATTCAGGTCTTAGTAACACCAACAGGGAGACTTACTCTGGAACCAGAGCCAGTATCACTGATGTCAGAGTCCAGCCCAAAGCACTTAAATATGATGCAGCCTTTTGTACCTCTTCATGCAGGCTTCTGCAAACAGGCTGCCTTTGCCTTGCAAATGCTGGCTCTATCAGTCTTCCATAACTTTTAATGATTAATTTGCACATAAATATGCACATAGTACCCGCAGCCGCAGACACGTGGCTGGACTGACATACAGCATAATGACATGGGCCCCGCTCTTGCTTAGACCCTGCTACACCTATATTACATAATTAGCTAATCGCGCAATACATTACCTATATTAAGTAATTTAATAATTAAGTGTATTAAGTTACCTATAATGTTACCTATATTGCATAATTAGCTAATCACGCAATAAGCTGAGACTCACCACACATGCAAAGTAATTATCACATGATAAAAATTACCGTCCAGTTATGAAAAGAGCCAACGAGCTATAAAGTGAGTGCTTGACTATGGGTCACAACCCTATTGCTGGTTTCTAGCCAGCTTTCATCTGAATGTGTAGCAGGGCCCTTACACCGCTGCAAACTCTCTGACTAGAAAAAAAGAGCAGAATAAAGCCTATAGTTCTTTTCACAGAGGAAGACAACTTGGCAGTCTTCAATGAGGCCGAGTCAGCTACTGACTTACGCCAGCAGGAGATCTACATGGACTTACACCAGCTGATGGCTTTGTCACATCATCATTTACATTATGTTAGCACCCAGTGTCAGGAGCTATACAAGGTCGTACAGTATTGCAGCTCGACTACTTTCACATCCTTCCAACTAGGTTTTCTTTGAAACCGACCCAGAATCGTCAAGAGCTGCAGAGTGTGGCCACGTGTTTGCTCCACTGGACTGGAGCAAGGGGACTAGTTACGTCTTCACCCTATGAAGTGTAGATGTGGCCTATATAGCGAAGGATATCATTCAAAATCAGAAAAGTGTATAAAACATTTCTCCGGTCTCCAGACCCTAAGTACTTGACTGGCTCCTCAGCGGAAGTCCACAACAGAAAATCTGATGTGTTTTTAGGTTCAGTAAGCAATGCACTGAGAATCAGGCTTTCGAAGCTTTGGCATTTTTTACCATCTTCAGAATTGTTTCTAGCTCATATATCTGTTTTAAATTACATGCTTGCCCCACCCCCTCCTTTTTGGAGAAAAAGCTGCATCTTCACCTCCCTCCTTCCCTTTCATTACCAGGAGGGAATTCTTTTGGTGGTTCCAAATCTCTTGTGCCAGGTTTAAAATTATCTTCTCGTGCCCCAGGGTGATTTTCTTGTATGTTTTTAGAAAAGTTTTTCTGTATGTGTTTTCTACAGTGTGTAAGATGCCTTGGCTAGGAGGCTTCCACATTGTTCAGTACAGCTTATTTGTTTTAGCCAAATGTGGAGAAACTGACTCAGGTCTATACTCGAGCAAAACCCCTAGGTAAATCCATGGGAGTTCTCCCTCAGTAAGGAATAAATAAAAACTAGTTAACAGCCTCCAGATTTCTGTTAATATATATTCATAAATTGGAAGACTTTATATTATTGAATTTAGGAGCCAGCTTGTCAAATGAATAAATCCCATGCCGGAGGCAGATCATAATGAAGAATCAGATCCCTGAGGTTTTAGATGTAAAAACTTTCAATATTTCATTTTCAAAAGTGACATAGGAGTCTCCAACTTCAGCAAGTCAATTAGGCTATTATGTACCTAGGGCACTTTGGGGTCACCTGGGTCACTTAGGTGCTTCTGAAAATGCTACCCAACATGCCCTAGAAACCAACTCAGGAGTAAACATTTTCCATGTATGAAATCAATAATCCATTTTCTATTAGGGAAGGCTGTGCTCTACACACTTGAGAGTATACGAATGCAGGTTTGAAGGAAGCTTGTCTCCATGCAAACTGCAGATTTATGCTATTAAGTGAAAGAAAACACAACTTATTTTTAAAAACAGAAAACAGGTCTCTCCCCCTATCTTTGTACCTATTTGGCCACCATTATGCCTATATTTAAGTGCTGTAGCACCCTCCTCTCTGAATTAGAAATGTAGAGCTTTTTAAAAGCGCTAATTTTTTTTAAATCTGCTTTTACAATGGTGTTCTTCAAGTCACCAAATTATGTAAAAAAAATAATAATAATTGGACCTCCTTCAGAAAGCATTCAAAGAAAAATACTGTCAACAAAGGAAGAAAAGGGCAACTAGGATAGCGCTTCCTCCAAGAAACAATTTCTTTAGAAATTACCTGAAAGAACCAAGGGCAGATGAAAACTGTGTTGGAAAACTGACTCCCGCAACCTTCCCCATCATTGCTGCTATACGCAGGGCTCAAATTTTATAAACATACATATGCAGCAGAGCACTGCCAGGCAGATATGACCTTAACACTACAGGTCTCATAGGTAATAGAGCTGTTCGGTCTCCTCTGGGGATTATATCCTAGAACAGCTTCACGCCTTGAGAGCCCTCCTATGAATTCTTAATATTCCTATTACTCCAACTCTTTACCCGTAATAATAGGGTAAGTGATTCATGCTGTCATTTACATAATAACTCAGCACTATAAAAGGGGCTGTTGACAATACCAAATGTCAAAAACTTATTCAAAGGCTGACAAAAGAAAAACCAGGAGCAAATTGGGTTCAGAGGTCAAAGGGTAAAGACGGTCCATCATCCTGTACATAACAAATACAGTGGCTTTCTGGGGGCCACGAGGAGTACAGTTAACAGTCGCCCTAGTTCAGGAACAGTTTTGTTCGGAAAGGAAGGCAGGTGAAATACTTTATAAGTTTCAACTTCACCATAGTGTAATCTGGGAAGGTTTCAGTTGGAGTACTTCCAATTCTGCCAACTCCTTGCTACATAACAGATTTTATTCCACAGCTGAAAACCTTCAAAATGAACAAAAACCATGCAAGGGAAAAGCAGATTGACTTTCTGGCAGGAAGTCAATGTGCAAACGCTAATGAAATAATCTCAGTAAACAGTGAGACTCCCTAAAGGTCAACAACTATGTAGTGAAGAACTGCAGAGCATTTTAGTTATTATAAACTTTGCCTTTCAAGATTTCGGAGGGATCTTCCACACTCTGTTAAAGGCTTCAACAGCGAAATTGAGATTTGCTGGCTGCAAGTCTGACCTGTCAGTCTAACAGCCTGGACTCTAGGGCAATTCAGACACGGGTTTTGAGTTTTGCTTCTACAGACGTCAAGAACCAAATTCCTGGGGACTTTGATAGAACGACTGGACCCAAGAAAATTAGAAAGTTGGGACTATTGCCCATGTTCCTTACAATCTGTTTTCTATATACTGAACTATTGATTGCTGATTCCTAAGCGTTAAGCCTCTGAACAAATCTTTTCCTACTGCCACCCCATCCCTCTTGGTCTATAGCCTCCTTCATTTTATTTCCACTTTCATTATTGGGTATTCCCCACCCCTCCCCACACACACATTTTTAGCTCTCCCACACTCAAATTCTCTTTTTGATTCTACCCTTTTTCTTGCTCTAAGGAACTCGAGGAATGGGTGTGTTGGATGTCAAGAAAAAGCATGTAGGTATGTGCAAGGGAGCACATATGCATCTTCCTGGCTGCCCCACAACTCCAGTTTTCCTCGGTAACGCTCTTAAAAAATCCACTACATACAGTGCAGTTATGATCCCATGGCAGACAGTGGCAAAACCAGCAGTAATTGTAATGGGAACAGAATCAGGCCTCCAGCTGGAAGGAACATGGAATAACTCAACTCTCTGAAATGCTCGCTATGCCTCGTCAGAAAAGGTTCTTTGGGTGAATCTGATATCTTTTATTAGACCAACTTATATAGCTGGAAAACATTTTTTAAGCAACCTTTCAGGTTCAAAAACCCTCCGTCAGGCTAAGGAAGTTTCAGCAGTTGGTGTGTGCTCTTCCTGGACGGCAGAATTTATTCAGATCTCGTTTTCACCAATGTAAATTTGGAGCAATCCCATTATCTTAAATGGATTACTGAAGCCCTACACCACTATAAATGAGTTCAGAAACCGACCTGTTGTTTGCTTCACTCGGGTTGCCACTACACACCCGTCTATGCTTTCTCCAATCCTAGAAGTCTCCACTTCCTTGCTAACTCAAGTCAGTGCAAAATGGAAGTTTGTTCATGCTCCTGAAGGCATTTCCCTATGCAGGCAACCCCTGCTTAGCGCTCTTAATTGGTTCCTGGAAAACCGAGCATTGGGTGAAACAAGCATTAAGCGAAATCAAAAGTTTTTGATGACCCAAGATGGTGACTGCAAGTGTTTTTAATGACCCAAGACGGTGACTGCAAGTGTTATAATGACACTCACTGAGCACTAAGGGGAACCGGGTATGACTTTAAAACCAGCGTTATAGCGAAACAGTGCTAAGCGAAACAGCGGTAAGCCTGTATTATGTGGAACTCCCTATACACCTCTATCTATGCAAAGCAGCGATGGTCAGCTCTTTGGATATCTTTTAGCACACTTCAAAATCAAGCCCTTCCTTTTTTCAGAAGGTACACCTCCCAGGACTAGAAGAGGAGGGCCATTAAATTCTTTGTTCCCCTACTTATTTCTGAGCATTATTTGGGGTCCCAGTCCGCTTTCCTGGGTTGGATTATTATTCAGAAACGTGTCACTGCAAACCACCCCTATGCGAAGCACAATGCCTCTGCATGAATTTGCTTCTCAATCTGAGAGCTTCAGTTCTCACGGATTACATCTCTACAGAATTCACTTCCCAGTCTAAATGCAAATAGAAAATAAGCAGTCACAGAGCTATTTTAGAGATGTAGCTAAAGAGACTTCCCTATTCCCAACAGTTAGCGTTACTGCTGATTTACGAGAACCCTGAAAGACATGTCATTCAATTAAATTGCTGTTTAAAAACTATCCTAAAATCTTTAGACATAAGATACAGTGCAATTTGTTTGCTATCTACTGCATTTGTTTTTAAAACCACCGCAGACAAAAAATAATAATAATTTCTGCCAGTTTTGTACCTTCCTATTAAAACAAATTATACTACAAATGATACAATTTCCTTAGGAAATGCTGGTAAATAATACTCCTCGTCTTCACTTACAGCAATACGTTAAAACAGAAGGGGCTCTTATGGTCTCTGGAAGGCAAACTAAACTGAATAAGACACACAACAATTCATAAAAGAACGTCTCCTGCTTAACTGCCTTTAAGTGACATAAGCCTACTTGGTTCAGATAAACAGCAGTACTCAAAGTCTTAGCTAGTTCCAATCCATAAGATCAGGTCCTTCAGAAAAAATCCCAGAGTCCATCAGGGCCTGCTCATTTTTACAGTATCACTATCATGGGGTTAATGAACACAGAGGCATTTACAATTAGAGACACCATTTCTAGGTAGGACTGAAGCATCTTGTCCTGCTCATCCCATTGTGTTCCCTGCCACTTGGTTAGATAATGGATTTCAAGAAGGTCCTACCTTACTTATGCTAGTTTAAATAGGCCCTTCGTTTGCAAATAAATCCCTGTGAGGAGATGGTCTCAAATTTAGAGGCAATCCCTGGCCCCCTGGGAGTCACTGGCAGGAAGCTGTGCTTTGGAAAACTTGTGGAATAGGAGTGAGGAAGAGAGGTGTGGGTGCATAAGAGATCATTCAATGAGATTAGTAAGAGAAGGGGGAGAAAGCAAAGCGGAGGGGGTTTATAGTGAGCGATAAGTGAGAGATAAATTAGTGAGCCATGAGACTGGCTTAAAACAAAACCCAAGGAGAGAGAAAGGCAGAATGCATAAGCAAGATAAGCAGTGTTCTTTGGCTGACTTTAGACTGGCACGTTTAACTACCTCTTTTACTTCTTTCTTGGCCTCGTTTGTAAACAGAAGCTGAACCAGTTAAATTAAATTTTGTTTTTAAACTGATATAGTTAAACTGGGGTAAAGCATGTGTAGGTCTACTTATTATGATTTCGTTTAAATGTACTCTGAACTGAGTTGAGCCAGCTTGATGTCAACAGAAGAGCGCCCATGTGGCTTTTTGCACTTGCTTGATGAAACTAATTTGAAAATAATTTCTATAAACTTTACATGTAGATGAGCTGTTGCAACAGAAAAAATTCCTATCACATTAGCCAATATGCAACTGTAAATAAAAATGGGAGATATTGGGATGACTATTGAAATTTTCATTTTACCAACCTGAAGCAGCTGAGGCATGTGAAGTGTTGATTGATATTCCTCTTTCCGTAACAACTAGCAAGAGCATCTGTCATTCTCAATGGGTGAACCATCCTCAATTAACTAACCTCCCTAACCTCCTTATCCCTATCACTGCACCCATCGCAGGTTAACTATAAAGGAAATGCAAGCTAATTCTGACTTTTCCATGACCCACAAAACCAATAGCAACTTAACCTTCTGATCTAATGCTGACTAAATAAAAACAGGCTTAAAAGAAATACTTTGGGAGCACCCTATTTCTGGCTGTCTTGATGTGTCTGGGATTGCTAGTCAGATCCCATCAGTTCCCAATCAGAGTAATAAAGAAGCCAAGATGAGAATTTTTATCTGCTAGTTGGATTTCTGCATCTCTGCCCACCAATTTGAAACATGCAGGAACGGATTTCCACACTGGCACAAAGCCCTTTGGACTCTTGCATCAATAGGCTGCATCTGTGGAAGCAAACCTGTTCACCATAGGGAGGCTGAAGTAACAGCTATATATCTCATCAATTGGAGGAAAGATGGTGGGAAAGAAGACAAAACACTGCAGCTAGGACAAAGGGGAGGGCAAATCATGCTTGCTGAACTGATCTCCGGGAAAAGCAAAAGTGATGCTGGTGACATATAAATGGAGATGTGAAAACAGGCATCACATAGATCCAGTGATATCTGAAAATCCTTAGTAAAACATTCATCCTGTAAGCTTCTTCAAGATTTCATCTTCTGTGCTTGTACAGCACACTTTACCCTTGGCAGGGGTGGGCAAAATGCAGCCCGGGGGCCAGATGTGGCCCGCCAGGCCATTCTATCCAGCCCGCGGGGCCCCTAAAAAATTTAGAAAATTAATATTTATCTGCCTCTGGCTGCCTGTCATGCGGCCCTCGACAGCTTGCCAAAACTCAGTAAGTGGCCCTCCACCCAAAATAATTGCCTGGCCCTGAAGGGCTCTTGGCTCCAGGAATTAACAGGCTTAAGGCAGGTGCCTATGACCCTTACACAAAGCATAAGGAGAGTTAGACTCTGCCGAGTGTGATCCACAGAAACTACAATGCTTAAAGAGAGTTGTCTGAGCTGCCCCAATAGGAGATGATGATGGGAAGCGTGTACGAGTATGTTGAATCATGCTCGTCCCAGGCTCAGGTGCCTACCTTGGCAAGCAGAAAGACGCCTATCCCTGCCTGCCCCATGACTTGAAGTCAGTAAGTGCTACTACAATATAAATGATAAAATTCAAATTCAATAAAATTAGGGAACGCGGACTTGGGGTGTATTCTGAAGGTTTTCAAAAGTACATAGACTCAGGGAACTTTGAGTCTATTCTTACTTCATATATTGTGGCAGTCCCACAAGGAATAGTCAGAACCAGGAACCCTGCATAAGAAAGGACTGGGTGCTTACTCAGAGGCAGGAGTATTTTTGGCATTTCTAGGCTTACACGTTTTCCTGTAAGCAAGGGCAAAACTCAAATGGAGGAAACTATAAAGAAGCTGCTACTTCTGTGATCTGCGTTAGTACGTGGAAACTGAGGAAATGGAAGTCCTGACACAGAGAGGCGCTCCTATATCCAAAATGCAGCTGCTTCTCAACAGTAAGAGAGGGTACAAACACATCCCATCCTATCAAACCCAACTAGTGTAATCAAGGATGCCAGAGGTGTGACAATTCTTATTTCTCTTCAAAGACAAATGAGTTACGTAAGGAGGTAGGTCTCTGAAATACTCCAGAAAGTTTGGAGGCTGTTCTGTTACTGCAGGGGCGGGCAATTATTTTGGGCAGAGGGCTGCTTACTGAGTTTTGGCAAGCCATCAAGGGCCACGTGACAGGCAGCCGGAGGAAGATAAAAATTAGTTTTCTACACTTTTTAGGGGCCCCACGGGCCAGGTAGAATGGCCTGGCGGGGTGCATCCGGCCCACGGGCCGCATCTTGCCCACCCCTGTGTTACTGTTTGCATAAAGAACCATGGCTTCATTCTCAGTGCTCTGCACTAAGCACTGAGCATCCATACCAAAAGGAGAGATTATCCACTACAATGCTACAAAAGAGCATGTATAAAAACAATAACATCTCAGACAATTCGCTAGCAAACAGCGGGTTTGTAGCCGTAGTTGCATTAGAAACATTCCATAGAAATACGTTTAATTGTACCACCATAGAACTAGAAACCTACATACAAGCAGTTCTGAGTTTCTAGGCACTTACAAGGGCTGTTTCCAAACATCTCTGCAGTCCTTGGAGAGGTGTAGATTCCGATTTAATGAGCATGCATGCCATCTGTTAATAATGCCTTCAAGAGCAACTGAGAAAACAGCAATATCAGGAGTGCAAGGGGTGGCAGAAGCGTTAAAAATGGACCAGCGATATAATGTTGTTTGCTGCTATCCGAATAAAAATAAATAAATAAAAGAGCAGTCAACCCTTTTATTTGGCAATGGCGAAGATATTTAAACCACTCTTAATGCTGAACTGGAGTAGATGTATAAATGTAAGCCTGATGTCTAATGAAGCTAATTGTGCATAGATAGCTGGCTAAAAGCCAACCTCACCAAAATGACACATCCAGGGATCCGACTCCTCCCTGGGGGCAGAACCTCAGCTGGTATAAACCTGAATAGCTCCACTCAAGTCTATGGAAATATTCTGAAAGTACCAACCTAAGATCTGGCCTCTTGTATCCTCGTGCTAAGTGGATATCAGTCCTTACCACTGGTGATTATTTTATGCTGGTGTAACAGAAAACTGCGGATGCTACGCGGCAGGAAATAGATTGCCCTAAATCTGACGGTACTACAGGCCCTGAGATATCGACTGTGGTGATGCAAACTGCATCTCTCAAAACTATTCAGGAGAGGTCTACTGAAATAAAACAAATCTAGAAGAGGAGGCTCTGGCAGGGTGACTAGTCCACACTCGGCTTAACAGACTGTTGATGGGCCCCGTGAACCTGCCTCATTGCTTCAGGTAGATGAGAGAGGAACGATGGTCCAAAAACTGAAGTGGTAGCCAAATATCTGGGGGGTAATTCCCTGTTTTACCAACAATTTCCTTGGACTTAGGTCCAGATGCAAAAAAAGGGACTTGGCCACATCTATATATGTGGCCGACACCTTCTAATTAGAACTCATCAGAGCCGACTTGATTAATCTAATTAGAAAGCTGCAGCAGTCTTACCATCATGTGTATTCAGTATCCCTACGTTGCAAAATGGTGGTGGGGGCACTTTAACTAAATCTCATCAAATGAGTTTTAGTTAAAGTGCCCTTGCTGCTATTTTGAAGTGCAGGGTGCTGAATACATGAGACGCTGCAAGCGTCTTATTTAGAGCAGCTCTCAGGCGCCCCACCCCAAAGCACTTGTAAAGATGCCCCTAAGGTGGGGTTTAGGCAAAATTTAGTCCCCAAAGAACAGCCTACGGAACTGAACCCAGGTGGGTGGGGTCAAATCCACGTCACACACACCCTGAACTACCAGTCTATAGGCTTCCCCTGGATGGGGTGCTCTCAAACCCTCCTGTTGAAGCTGTTGTACTATGCACAAGAATGCAAAATTCATGAAGCAGAGAGTGTGCCAGTGGTCAGGGCACTTCACTGGGAGAGGGGAGACATGGGTTTCTGCTCTGAGGACTCCTTGTGCACTTTATCCAATGACTGTTTAATGTTACATAGTAGATGTCCAAGATCCTGGGCAAGCACTCTGACTGTAATGGGGTGGAGGCCCTCTCTTATGACCTTCTCTTTCTCCTCCAGCCTTCTTATAGCAAGAGAAGGTTCAAGGTTGTGAACCCCAAGTAGGGACACGTGTCTTTCTGCATGCCAAGTTAGGCACTTGAGCCTGGGATGAGCATGATTCAACACACACTCTTCCCATCATCATCTCCTATTGGACAGAGATAGTAAGGTGACAGGGGGCCGTGAAGTTCAATTAGAGAGATTTCTTGGGGATTTATGTTCCATGAATCTTCTCTAATGGTTCATCACCACATTTTGTCAGAAATTCTCCCAAAGAGCAGCCAGTCTAGCTTCAGGCTGCCCCTCTACTTAGGCACTTGCCTTTATTTGCACGTGTAAAGCATAAACCTTTTGTGGGTGTGAACAACAGAACCGAGGCATTGAAGGGACAGCTCGTTCGTGAAAACAGGTATTTCAGGGTCTACCACTGGCTCCTGCAAATGAATGCAGTCTCAACAGCATGGCGACATGCAGTACCTCAGCAGTTGCAGAGGCTGTTTTTGAACCTTCATCCCCTAACTAAGCTCCCTATGTTAGGAGAAGGTTTTTAATTATGCTATGGCTTTCATAGACTGGTTTTATGTATAACATGGTCTGAAGACAGTCCCTCAGATGCTATGATTCTACTTTTGTTGGTATCTGTTATCTCTCAATCCCTAATGGGGAAAAGGTCACTTTTCCCACCCATTCTCACAGTAGCTTTCCTCATCCATCTTCATAAAATTACCCATCTCAATAAGAGAAATTGTTTCTGTCCATGTAGTGACCTCTGTTTTCCCAGAGGATGAGGATTATATTTCCTAATAGCTGGCAGTGTAATAATTCCTTAGGGCAAGACCTCACCTTTCTCAGGCACACTGAGTCACACACACTGCAGCCTTAAATAATTGTTCTCTCTTCCCCAGGATAGCGTTGAGAAATTGCCAAAAATGATTTAAATGCTATGTTTTTACCTCCAAGGTAGAAAGAAAATGTCTGAAGCTCAGACTTTACTGGAATGCACTATCAAATCCTTAGAGAAACAAATAATTGGAGGCCTGCATGGTGAGTTATCTTTGGCCTAGTTTATTTTAGCTGTTCCTGTGACAAGGGAGATGTAAAAGTATTTGCATTCATTAATCAGGAGGTACGTTCACTGAGTTAACCAACTTGCAAAGAATCTGCCAATACAGTAAGGTTCAAAAACAGAGATGGTTGCATAAAATAAAAGATTTACTTGTGTCACTAGAACCTGGACTGAAGCTAAATCAAGTACAAACGTACTCTGCAAATGTCACCCTCCTGGAGATTAACTAGAAGTGTATAACATAATAGTACTGTATCACCAATGCCATCTGTGGAAGATGCTTCGAATCCAGTAGCATCAGCATCCTCTCATAAGCAAACACCACGAGCATTGAGGTGATGATCATCCAACATCAACTTCCCTGAGCTGGCCAAGTCATCTGGATGTCCAACTCCAGATTCCTGAAGCAAGTCTTATTCTCTCAGCTCAGTCAAGGCATGCGCTCAAGAGGAGGGCAGAGAAAGCTCTTCAAAGATATACGCAAGGCCAGCTTGAACAAATGCAACATTGCCATCAACTCGTGGGAGGCTCTCGCCCAGGAGGCAGAAAAACAGGAGTGGCCAAACCAATGGGGTCTATCCATCTTAAACCCAGTCTTCCCAACATCCTACTGTCACCGGCATGGTTGATTTCCCCCTAACAGAATCTCATCAGACCATGGACTGAATCAAAAAAATTGGAGCCAACACCTCACAAGGAAACCTGTGCCCGAATTGCAGGAGCCTGTCAATCCCAGATCAGCCTAATCAACCTTCTTTGGACCGACAGATAAAACAATCGTGGAAGACAATCATCCTCGACTGCAAAGGACTGCTGAAGAAGACATATTTTCTTAACAATCCTAATAGTTCAGAGAAAATGCTGACATGGTTTCATGAATGGGCATTTTTTCTAAGGACATGCTCTCATGAGACATTAATGTATAGTTCAGTGATTTTCCCAATTAACAGAACACACATCTGGCAACCCTCATAAGTTGAAAGAGAAAACTCTGTCCAGTATACTCAAGGGTTCGATGTCTTCTCTACTGAACTGAAAAGCAAAAAGGTTTGCCTAACTTTAGCACCAGAACAACAATTATTGAGAACCTGGGAGAAAATGGCACATAATTGGCAGAAAACTCGAACTGCTAATATGATAACAGACACAACTTAGATTTTAAAAAACCCCAAAGCCTAACTGCCAAAGCTAAATGACTGTCATTATTTATTATCAAATCAAAGCCAACTTCCTTTTCAGTCTTCACTATTCCTAAAACAACTCTAACCACACCAAACTGGAAAACTGGAGCTTTCATAGTTGTTTTTGCTAAAGCTCTGTTAAAAAGCCAATGTGTCTGTAATGAGAGATGCATGTTTTCCATTTTCCTCTAGCTTTCAAGGCTCTCCGCTTACAACCACTCTACTCAAGGTTGTAAAAAGGACCTGTTGAAATACATGCTGTGTCTGCTATCTCTCTTCTTAGCTTGTTAATCCCTCCCCCCCGTCTGCCTGGCAAGTGCACAGACCTCTCTGAGCCATATCCCAACTACACAGGGTCCTCAACTGTCGCGGGGCCTATCCATCTTAAAACCAGTCTTCCCAACATCCTACTGTCACCGGCATGGTTGATTTCCCCCTAACAGAAACTCATCAGAGAGTTGTGTTGGGTGCCAAACCACTGAGCGCATGTACTCTAGGTTTCCAGAGTCTCGGTATGCTGCAGAACCATTTTTTCCTTAGTCTCTCGAAGAACTTTTCTTGGGAAGAGACTGTCGGTCTGTCACCTCTTCAGAGAAACGATGTCACGGGGCCCAGCTGCTTTAGACCCCCAGGACCAATGCTGTCAACC
>NW_017728991.1:11526521-11542350 GCF_001723915.1 Gavialis gangeticus | reverse complement strand
TCTGTCACCTCTTCAGAGAAACGATGTCACGGGGCCCAGCTGCTTTAGACCCCCAGGACCAATGCTGTCAAACTAGGTACCACACCAGCCTCAACATGCCCTCCACCCAAACTCCAGCCGTGAAGATGCACTGGGGTTTCCTCTTTAATACATAACATTTGCAGAATATTTTAAAACACCATTTCTCTTCTATTACTCAGCAGACAAATGTTCAGACGCAAAAATAAAATCTCTACATTTGTTTCCCTGCTTCAGTTTCCTGAGCTGTCTAGAGAGACTCGTTAAGACGGAGGAACAGGGTGCGGTGGGGCTGCACCGGACTCTTCTGCAGCTTATGGCTCATCTTTGAAACCAGGTCATCTTCCCAGCTCAGCTCCCCCTGACCTAGGCTGGTCTCACAGTTAAGCCAGGCTACAAGAAACGTGTTCATCAATCCTTCCTCCAGCTTTCCGTCTCTGAGACCAGTTTACGTGTCCCCTACTTCCATCACTGAGCTTCTTGGCTCTGCCATCAATACTCGTCTGCTGCTTCAAACTCTGGCATAAAGATATTTGAGACAAAGGCATTCTCCTAAGCTCCAGCTATTCATGTCACTTGTTTGGTCAAAGTGCTATACACGGTCCCTAGTTTAGGCAGCATATGCTGAAGCCCTTGTGGGCAGAGGTGTCTGTTCCCTCCCTCACCTTTCCTTTCCTGGGCGGTAACATGCAAACACACTGAGCCTGAGCCCCAGCCTCGACCCCACACAAATATTTTCTCCTTGCTTTTCCCTACCTATACCTGCAGACTCCCACCGGCATCTCCAGGCTCATCTTCAAAGTACAAGAGGGGTACCAGGAAGGGGGTGAACCCGTAGGCCAGATCTAGACATACAGGCACGTGAGGTTTGTGACACTGCAAACCTCTTTGTGGAGCCACAAACTACAGGTCAGGTATGTTAAAACGTGCCCCACGCTGAAAATTTGCAGTGCGGGGGCAAAATTTGCTACCAGGAAATCACTTCAGCTTCATGACACAGGTTAAATTTAAATCTCCTTTAGGAGGCACGCTCTGCATCTCCATTCTCCAGTATTGGCAGGGGCACTCAGAAGGAAAAAAAAACTCTCAAAGGGCAAGCAAGTCAATTGACTACCTCCTTCTGGATGTTACAGCTAAGGAAAGTCCATAGCATTTGACAAAAGCCAACGGTAGCTGGGTTTCTTTGAATTCATGTCTGGCTAGTAGACATCACAGATAGGTCCTATTAATTACTCAGTGGGAGCACCTACACATTGCCGTATGGTGATGTTATAGTGCCGTACTTAAGTACTTCCAGAAGTAGCAGTACTGGAAGTACTAAAGCACGGCACAGTACGGGCAGTTACTGCGTCACGCGCGGGGCGCACAGTTAGGTTTTGCTGCTACGTCACTGTGGCGGCACGCTATAACTAGGGAGAGAGCCACTACGGTGACATAGTTGGAGATCGTGTGTAGATCTGCAGGATTGCTATGTAGCCATAGAGCACTTTACGGCGATGTAGCGCATCGCTACATCTCCGCAGGGCGACGTGTATATGTGGCAAGCTTTGTTGCAATGCGTAAGTGTCTGGTACTAACACCATGTAAATTCAAGTTCTCTTTCCATGTGCAACCCCATCAGGCATTTTAAGTACTATACCTATTATTCATGCTGAGTATCTATTCTGTGTTTGCCTCAACCCTGTGCTAATGCTAAACCTTTGTTCAAATATGGTAAGCCTTTTTTCCTCCACGACTTGTTTAAACACTCCCTCTGAGGGTGCGAAGGAGAAAATATAAAAATAAGATTCATTTTTCATGCAAAAGTATCCCTCTGACCAGGGCCTGAAAAAGAGTCATAGACAGTGGGTCACTGCTAATGTCATTGAGAGATGATATCAGCTTGCTTACCATTTCTTAACTCTCTATAAGTTTGGTCAATTTAAAAAACTGGGAACTGAGGTTTAGTGGATTAGTCACAACAGGCCATTAATCTCTGCATTCTCAATTTTAATCCAGCAATGACCAAAGTGATTGAAAATCATTCTGACCACATGACCAGAAAAGCTCATAAGCAGACTTCTCTAACATACTTGAAACCCTGCAGTTGAGGTCACAGTCTGTTTGTTTAATGGCACTACTTACCAGCAACCCTGCCTAATACTTAGCAAACCTGGGTGCCAAGATTTCCTGGCACAGTAATTACTCTGCATAGTTTTAGCCTATTGAAGCCAACTGAGATTTGATTTGGGGGGTTGTTTATTTGAGATATTTTTCTAGTTTGTATCTAAAACGAATACTCTGTTTTCCCGGCAGAAAACATGTCAGACATATCTTTTATTTGGGAAAAGCGTATCCAGGTTTAAATGCCTCCATAATATTTAAGAAAAGGTTCTAAATAAATGTGTGTCGGTAGATGTGTCATTACAAACAAGTGCAAATATAACCTTTCTATCACTTCATGCGATTGCATACTGTATATATGCCACATAGTGTACATGAAGGCAATGTTAGGAACATATTAATGTTCTTAAAAATGCAAACACTACTCTCGTATTATGTATACCTTGCTCATGAAAACATGCTTTCCATTATTTTATTTATGTATTTCATGAAAGGAAAAAAAAAAGACAAATAGCATATTATGCACTCCCTTAATTTTTATTTTATTTTATTTTTTTACAATTTCTGAAACATACACATCCATGCATATAAATATAAATGTGATTTTTTAAAGTTTTATATCCTAAAACCTTCCATGACCAGAATCACCTGGTAGGTATCTAGGTACAAGAAAGGATCATTTCTAATTGTACAGAATCTCCTGGTTTAGATACTATAGGACAGAAGACAGATGATTTTAAATTAGTCATCAGATGTTTGATTTTCTGAGGTCGCATGACTAAAACATACTGTACCCTTTTGTCCCCAGTGGAACGACCTGGATATGGCAGACCTTTTAAAAGAGGTTTACGTTTGTTCTAATTTGCTTTGGGCTGAAGTCTGAATCATAGGTTTGTCTCTTAGGAGCATAGAAAAAAAAAAGATGTTGATGGTAATGTCTGAGGAGCTTTTTAGTCATAATGCAAGTGAAAAGATGCATTTTCAAACATAAAAACAAAGGCGATGCATAATCTCTCTTAAATACAAAAGGGTGAAGTGGCAAAAATGGGAAAGGTGAAGGCAATAATTACATAACTGTCTGTTTGGAAGGCCCTGGCAAAATCCAGGTTTGCATTAGCCGCTTGCATTGGTATGAGGCTTCTGGATGCAGAAGGGCTCACTATAACATCATTAATGTGCACTTTAGCAGCATCAGTTTGGGTCAGAACAAGCTTTGCACAAACTGCTGATAGTTCTTAAAATCTGGCCCACAAATTTTGTACTTCAAATAAATCAAATTGAAAATGAAGTTACCATCTTGCTCCTGCTAATCATCACTGTCTGTTAGCTGTGCCCTTCCTTCTGTCTAGTTTTCTGGTTCTGCTCCAATGGAAACTTTATTTCCTACTGAGAAAAGTAATGTGTATTTCATTGCTGGCCTCCATAAGGTCAGGGTTAACACTCTATTTAATGAATTGGTTTTAAATTTGGAATCCGCGCTTTTTTTCTGCCATATTAGTAATGCTAGAATAGTTTAGGACCCAAATCCTATTTCACCTTTGAGACAGATAAGTGGTACTTTGCACCTAAGTGCAATCCTATCCCGCTCTACTCAAGTCTCTTAAAAGACCATTAAGGCTCGGGACAGAAGTTACACATAATCCGGTTTAAGTGATCAGAAACTGGCTTAAACCTGTAACAGAACATAAAATCAGTGCACATAAGCCAGTTTCAAAATGGCCGAAACCAGTTTGAAATAAACCTGGTTGAATGTAGTACCAGACTTAACCAACTGAGGTCAAACCAGTTCATGGAACTTGTGTCCCAGACCCCTTCCTAGCTTAAGTTAAATCAGAGACCTCCAACATCTCAGGCTGGACATAAGGAAGAACTTCTTTACTTTCCGAGCCCCCCAGGTCTGGAATAGACTGCCACCGGAGGTGGTGCAAGCATCTATTTTGAACACCTTCAAGAGACAATTGGATGTTTATCTTGCTGGGATCCTATGATCCCTGCTGATTTCCTGCCCCTGGGGCAGGGGGCTGGACTCGATGATCTTCCGAGGTCCCTTCCAGCCCTAATGTCTATGAAATCTATGAATCCCAGCATGGTCTGCAGCCCTGGACTGGGCTGGGCTGCAGGCAGCAGTGGCGGGGGGTACCAACATAACACCCTGGACCGAGTCCCTCCAAGGAGTGGCCAGCCAGCTGCGGGGCATCTCCACGGAGGTGGGATGTGACCTAGCTGCAGCGGGGCGGAGCTGGGGCTAGTTATGAAGCCCAACTCACCACTGCCTCCCACTGTGGCAGTGCGGCCCAGGCTGGGGCAGCTCCAGGGGGCAGGTGGCAGTAGACAAGTACCTGCCACTTCCCCCCTCCAGCCCCACACACGGGCCATGGTTTGTAGGTGGGCTGCAGCTGCAGCATGGCTTCCTGCCCCCTCCCTCTCCCAGCCTCAGAGTGAACTACCCTGGCGGCTGGAGGTGAAGCACCCATCACCTGCTGGCTGCTCGCAGCGGCACCAGGCACTCAGGGCAGGCTGCTGTGGGCCAGGGGCATGGGCAGCGATGTGGGGAGGCAATGGATCACCGCAGCCCTGGTCCAGTCTGAACCAGCTAATCATGGCCCCTGCACAGGGCTGGAAGCAGAAGGCAGCAGGCACTGGTCCCCAACCCCTAGAGCTGCCCCAGGCTAAGCCACACTGCAGCAGCGGGAGGCAGAGGTGAGTCAGGATGCATAACTAGCACCCCCATCCCGAGGTCACATCCTGCCTCCCCGCAGCTAGCTGCCCACTCCTCAGAGGGACTTGGCCCAGGGTGTCGGGTTGATGCCCTCACCGCTAATGCTTGCAATGGGGAGATTAACCACACAAGCTGAGCCTACTGGTGCCCACACTGGCCCTGCAATGGGGGGATTAAACCCCCACTTCCACTCAGGCTATTAGGGTCTGGCCCTTCCCCTGCTCTTGATGCCAGCCAATGAGTGAGTGGGGGTGGGGGCTGGAGACCCCTGGCAGGAGCTGTTTTCCCTCTTCCCCTCCAGGCAGATCTGCAGGCCAGGGTAGGGGTTTAAACCCTTCCCCAATCATACTCAGGCCTGCCCAATCCCCTTCCCTCAGCTTAGGCCAGAAGGCAGGAGGTGCTAGAGAAACCTCTCGGCTGGAGGGGAACTGAGCCACTGTAGGCACGTGCCTGCATTTCTGGAGTCAAAAGTAAATGTCGGTTCACTTGCAAATTGGTTCAATCTATGCAGGCTAGACTGACCTGCAAAGATTGCATCAATTCAGGTTCCGGCTTTTTGAATGTTTATCCCTAGCCTAATTGGTCAGCTTCTGCAATCTGCCTTTATCTTAGCCTTAAGGCAAAGGGCCATGTTTCAAGTTATACTTAGGACATGTTAACTGCACTTAAAATGCCAATATCTACACATTGCAGTACAACAAATCCTCAGTGCCATCATATGGCAGCAAAGTTAGGACTTTTCATGAAAGACGTATCTTCAGATCGTATTAAATAAGACATGTTCAGCTATTGTTGCATTGCTCCACAGAGGTAATACAAACACAACTTACTGACTGTCTGTTGCAGCTCCAGCACCGCACCAGTCTTGAACCAGCTCCAGCGAGGTGCTAGAGCTGGGACCAATAATTAGCCAATTGTGTATAAGAAATTATGGTAGAGACCATAGTAAACATTACTGTGCACCTGCTCAGAACACACTTTAACTTCTAATACAGCATGGTAATGCTTACTATGATTTAAATAAAACATGTGCTAAGTGTCCCGTGTGACAAGGCCGTAAATCACAAATGGTAGCAAATAAAAGGAAGACTGATCGGCATTCTGCATAAACCGATCCATCTTTTACACTAACAGGTTGTTAGGATCTTAAGCAGGGTGGTGTAAGATTGCACTTGAATGCCTTATCAGTTAAACAGGATTTGGGCCAAGATTTTGCCTGGCAAAGCATTTGTCGTTTTCTACCTTAATCAGACAAAGTCGTTTCTACCAAATGTTATACCTTAATGAAGAATGGGGGAAATTCTACTGAAGAAGTTATATTATTCATCTAGGGCACTTGTGTTCAGCCTTGATTCAGTGAAATTCTTAAGTACATGCTTAATCTAAACTTTCCGGGGTCTGCACATTAAGCCCCAGATGCTTAAGTGTTTGCTACATCAAGGTTTTAATGTGAATTCACCATAAAGACTTGACAGAAAAGATCATGTTTTAGCTTGCTAGTTTGAAAAAAAAAAAACTTACTTGTGCTACCTATTAAAAAATAAATCACATTATTTATTACTCCATTTTGCATCCCATTCTACAGCAAGTTAAATACCTGTGACTCTAGGGCAAAGGCACAATTACATGAGAAGTCTAGACTGGCAAAGATATATTGCTAACAACTTGGAAAGCGAGTGCCAGGGGGGTATTGAGGATAAAAATTATGCACCTGCAGATAACTTTAAATCCCACCTGCAATTACTTACTGCCACATGGTACCCTCAGGATGATCTAGGCAAAAATGGAGAAGACCGTGGAATCTCTGTAGATTGCTTTGTTTTCCAGTAGAAATGAAAATGTATTAAAACAATAAGAAACTGCTTATTAAAATGCAGACTTTATAGGAAGAGTTACTCAAATGGAAGAACTGAATGAATATACTGGTCACTGTCAACTAGTAGGCATAGACATGCTAGGTGAAATCCAGTGGAATCAGGATCAATTCATGGACAGACGCACAGCATCCTGTACTTACATCACTATCTAAAGGGATCTGCCGGTCAGCAGCTATGACGCAGGTGGAACAAACAGCAGAGTAGAAGGGAATAATTTAGGAGTTGATTCTCTGCTGCCCTTTATGCTCTGACATATATACGTGCAAAGTAGCTGTAAAACATTACACAATGTGACTGTTAATAGTGTAAGTGGAACATAAATGGAGCTAAGCTCTGTATAGGCTCCTTGCACAGAAGTGAATTTCACCCTAATTCTGGATTATCGAAAGGCTTTAACCTAAGTTAAGTTAAACACTGACAGGCCTAATTCTCCAATAGGCTATATAAGTCCTACCTCAGAGCAACTTCAAAAATGTCAGTATAAACCGGTGTGAAAGAATGGAGGAGCAAACCCTAATAACTGCAATTCTGTTTCTGAAATGTGGGCCCCACTTTAACGTTAAGCTTCCCTACACTCTAGAGACAAACCATAATCCTCCATGATTTCTATAATATGTTCAAAGCAGGTGTTTTCTAAAAAGTCTTGAAAAAATACGGGTATTATTTCTCGCCCAGTAGAACAGACCAGCGAATGCCTGGCTGCGATAGAGAAAATCTACAGTTCAGTGCAGAAGATAGAGGAGGAGAGAAACAAGGTTGTGGTCAGATGAAACCGGCCTGATTCTCCCTGGCCCTGCGCCTTGTATAGTCATCCAGGTCTGTGCAAAACGAGCACAACGCAGGTATGTGACAAGGCAGATCTGAGAGCACTTATACCAGTGCAAAGTGAGCATGAAATGCTTAGACCAGCTGCAAAGAATTCGGGTCAAAACAGAAAGTGGTTTGTATTTAACCCATTCTCATCATTGGCAACCACTTTGCAGTTCAGGATGATTGTCTGATCTGTGGATCTAAAGGTGACTAATGAGGCCTCGCCTGACTTGACAGACTCTGTTGCAGCTCCAACACGTTTCCGTGAAAGGTGGGTGGGACTGGGTTCTCGATTCGGTCTGTGGCACACCGTTTCTTGCACTCCCCCCTTTCTGTCTTCTGTTGTCTTCGTAAGGCTTCAAAGTACTGAGATCCTTGCAGCAGACTTCCTCCATTTGGGGTGGTCCTGGGCTAGTCTCCGATAAGCTAATGTCAATATTGCAGTTTTTCAAGCTAGCTTTGAGCACATCCTTGAAATGCTTTCTCTGCCTTCCTCGAGTGCATCCTTTGACTGAGCTGAGAGAATAAAACCTGCTTTGGGAATCTGGAGTCGGACATCCGGATGATGTGGCTGGCCCAGCAAAGTTGATGTTGGATGATCAATCATTGCCTCAGTACTCCTGGTGTTTGGCTGCAAGAGGATGCTAACATTGGTGCATCTGTCTTTCCACTGGATTCAAAGGATCTTCCACAAGCAGCATTGATGGTACTTCTCCAGGGGCTTGAGATGCGTCCCATACGTTTTCCACATTCCAGCTCCGTAAGGTAAGGTGGGGATCACGACTGCTTGATAAACCACAAGCTTGGTTTTGGATCCGATGTTGCAATCTTTGATCACCCGTTTCCTCAGGCATCTGAAGGCTGCACTTGCCCATTTAACCCACTCATGGACCAATATAATGAGAGAGCTTAAGCTAACTGTTTGGCATAAAACAGACAGATGGAGTCTGACAGACACCGAAACGAGGGTCTATCAATTCAAGTTAGATGTGACCTGATCTAGAAGGCAGTACGCCTTTGGAATTAGGAGTTTAACATAAAACACAAATGAAAGCAATTAATGCTGTAGCAGGTAATAAGGCTAAAGAATAAGACTGATCACAGTAAGACTATGTGGAGACCAGGTCCCATGGCTCTCTGAGGCCTTTTGACAATGTGGATAACGCAGCTGTTGCACAGCAAAGAGTCTCCTCCTCTCCAGGCTGCCCCAGCAGCCTTCTGATGAGGGTGAATGTATTTCACATGCAGGTTACTACTGATTTTGTCTGCAGTGACCATCACTGCTTTGTGTTGTAGGGTACATACCTACTCCAGCCCTGCCTATTTGCACTGAATGAAAACAGCTAGTATCCTTCCATTTATCAAGCTGAGTAACAGGCAAAAACTAAACATACTGTACGAAATACCTTGGGGCTCCACGGGAGCACGGTACAGGACCTCAATTAAGGGAATGGGGATACAAAGATCTATCATTCAGGGCAACTTGCAGGATCAGGGTCTAGATTTCTACAACTCATCAGGCCTGAACACTGCAGCGGCACAAAAGGGAGTTTAAAGTGGGTTTGGATATCCTCATGTAAACTTTCAGACTTCTGATTCAAATGCCAAAAACCAAGTACCTGAGTTTAGAAAGAGATTTTTCCCACTGGCAGTTTATTCCCCAGTTAATCAATGTTTGGGATGGAAGAAAGGTCACTTACATTAGCCTCTGAAGCTTTGGTATTGGCCATCACTGTAGAAAGGATAGTAAACTACATGGACCATTGGTTTGATTTGTTATGGCTGTTCCTACATTCCTATAATAATATCTGAACTTAACACATGCCGTTGGAGGACCTCAAACTACTTCATAATCTTTACTGAATTAAACCTCTTGATGTCCCTGTGAGTTAGGTAAGTCAGCAACAGCAGCGTTATTATTGGTGTCATTGCCTTAGAATGAAATACTGTTTTACTTTGGCTGGAGTGGTAAGCAGTAAAGGCAGTAAATTCCACTGGAAGATGCCACTGCCAATACTTATAAGGAATACCACCATCTTTCCAGTGTATTTATTGTTAACCACTACAGCTTGTCTATCATAATAGAATTGTGTTTGTTAGCTGGAATCCCCAATTGCTGACAATCGCTTTTACATTGCTTGATAGCATTACGATGCAAATGTAGTCACACTAAAAACAGAAACACTGATTCTAAGCAAACCAGGTAAAAGCTTGACGTCCTCCTTCCAGTTCTCCAAACATGACCTATAAATAGGGTAAGAATCAGAGGACCAACATAACTGTTGTATGATGTTGAAGGGTTGTCATAATGGACTCTGACCTAGCTTTGACCATGGGACAAGGTTGCAGTTAACTTGTGATAAAACAGCTATAAATAGGATTTTCAATCAACAGTCAGGTTTCAGAGATCTTGTTAGCAGTGAACGGCAATTCGAGCAATTGCAAGACCATTAACAAAAACCCCTATTAATATGTGCTCCAAAGAGCCAGGAGAAACACAGTTCTTAGTACAATACCAAGCTATGAAGCAGGGTTAATTTGTAACAGTTGAAGAGAGGCATTTATTTAGCTGATTTTGATCTTGATAAATGGCAGCATACACAATAGCTTTTATTTCCCTTTCAGAAAAGCCAAAACCTTGTGGCCTTCTCTTGCCATTTAAAACATCAATAGGTCAGTAATACAGTTCAACCCTTGCAATAAGAGCATTGGTCATCTACAGGTTAGCAACAACGCACAGCTTTAAGTTTAAAAAAAAAAAAAAAAGCACCTACTGCCTTCGTCTAGAATTTCAACCCTTAGGCAAAAAGGTACAAAAATACTTTGCTCAACACTCAGGGAAAATGGAAATAATATTCTGACGATAAGCTGGCCTTTCCTGTTCAGTGGTACACAGTGAATATTCATGATGCACAAGGAAAGCTATCCACTATTTAAATACTTGATGAATTTAACATCTAGGCTGTTTGCTGAAGGTATTATAACTGAAACCTCTTTTGAAATCTCAAGGGCAAAAGCTGAGGACCATGCATTTGTTGAATATGAAATCAGCCATCTCTTAAAATAAAGTCAAGAGTGCCTTCTACAGATAAGACAGATTTTAGGCCAGCTAATTGGAACACTGATTTCATTTTTAAATAATTTTGTCTTGCAGGGCTAGTATCTAATTCAGTTTCATTAACAATGAGTCAGCAGAGCAAGATCAAGAGACTGTGCATCTCAATCATTATTCTTTGAGAAACAATAGCAAAGATTACAAATCTCTCCCCTTAGGTTTGCCTGATATAAAACAGTTTGGTATGAAATGTGCAAGACAATTCACAAGCTTCTCGACTTGTGCAGCTAAAAATAAGTGCCTTATCCTTTTCATGCTTTGGCGTCTTTCTTATCGTGTGATGAAAAGCTAACAATTAAAACAGAATGGTTGAAATTATAAAACAGAAAAGCAAATGAAAACATTTATAATGGACGGCAAGGCCATTATTTCAGTAGTGCCTAAGTACAGGTACATCGTCACCCATTGAGAAGGCAGCAAAATTCATGGTACTTGCAAGACATTCAGAACAGTGCTGCAGAGGTACCTACACAAATTGTGCAACTATTCTCAACCTACAAGGCTTTGGATCAAAAACCCTTTTGTTATTCTCGCCAACATATGGGCTCAAACCTGCCATCTGATATGCACAGAAGGATCCCTCAATCTGTGCAGATTTCCATGAACCTCAATGGGCTCCGTGTGGGGATAAAGGCCTGTACCCAGGGAACAGGAGGGAGACCTAGTACACGAGATGCCAGAAGGGCTAGCCCACTAAACGTAAGAGCCTATTTATCAACCCGTATGTTGACTCTAGTGGGATCAACTGCATATGCCCCTTAGTGGGACTAGCTGTTTTCATCTGAACATTACACTCTTTATGTTATTTTCTACCTACTTCAAACACGAGAGAAAAAAAAAAAAATCACAGTTTTGAAGCAGTATTTGACAATTATGAATTTGTTTCCAAAGCTTTTGGTCCTGAATTCCTGAAGTACAGTACAGCCACAGAAATTAATGGAGACTGAAGACCTAGCACTCTTTCTGTACATTTCTTTTTCATCTCCATGAACACTCACTGAGTTATGCCAATTGTACTCTGGTAGGAAACGGGAATTATCAGGCCCTAAAATTCCAGGTCTCTCCCTGTTGTGTTTGAAGATGAGACTTGAAAGGAGCAAGCAAAGCAGGCTTTATGTCACCTTAGTGCTTCTTAGATACCAGGCCATCCAAGAGCTACTTCAACCCCCGACAATTTAGAGCAGGCTTTAGAGCTGCTCTAAGCCGTACCAGAGGGCACAGCTCTTAAAACAGCTGGAGAAATGCAACATTGCTCCATTGCACTCCCCCCAGACATCCTCAGTGCCAGAAGCTATTAGGCCAACTCTTCACCGCCCAGGAGTTCCTCCACGTGGGAAGCCTCAGTCGGGCAGTAAGCTGTGATTTATGGCTCCTTGGTGCTTCCAACTGAATTCAAGGAGGCTACAACGAGATCAGGCGTTGCCCATCCATGACTGGAAAACAGCAAACTCTTAAGAAAAATGAGAATGTTCTCAAATAACGAGTGCCCTGGCCATTTCAGGACTACAACCTTCGAACTGCCAATGGCCTCCTGAGATACTGTGTCACAGTCAGAGCACACCCTGAGGAGCCGGAGCAGCCAGGTCACACCGACTTCTTTTGAGAAGACTAATGGGCAAACTTCCTTAAGTGGAGACCTTCTCATTAAATAAGGATGATGCTAGCCATTCTTTATTTTATAATGAAGTGTGCTGCAAAGGTTTGAAAAGAACATCTCAGCTTTTCTGTTGCAGATGTCTACAACCCTCAAAACATTACACCCAGTGGATGCAAATGGCTGTGCAAGCAAACGTGGCAGCCATTGCGTGGCCAGCAACAGCCCACCTACAGCTGTGAACATTGCTGCTAATTAATCCGCAGTGGTATTACACAGGAAGGGAATTTTGGCCATCACACCACAGGCTGTAATCTCCTTGTTTTTTATTTGCTGTCATGATTATCTGCAACTCCACAGGAACAGCAGCCAGAACAGATCTTATTTTAACATCCTATCCAAAGGACAACAACTCCATTGGCACAACACTCTCTTAATGATATCCTGTAGTATCATCATTAGTAGCTGAAGCTCTAAGAGCATCTTCATCACCGATACCTTTAAGCAATTCTCTTCACCAGAACAAAAAATTCACCATCGTATTAAAAAAAAAAAAGGCCTTTCAATTCCTTTTAAGGGATTAAAATTATGTTCTTGTTCCAAAAGCCTATTTTGATTTATCATTCACACAAAAGAAGCTAGGTAATATTTTTTAAACAACTTTAAGTAGCAGAAGCACTGATTCAGTATTCCCAGAAAATGAAAGCATCCAGCTGACAAGCTGTACCTGAGACGAAACATATAAATGACGTGTTTTAAATTAAGTGCCACTAAATTAAACAATCTCGAAAAATACTTGGAAGAAAACCATACTTGTTTTATCTCTGCATCCTAGTACCATTCATCCCCAGACAATCCACCCCAAAATATTACAACTGAGGTATAGGTAGTTGACCAATGAATAAAACATTGGGGAGGAGACTGTTACAATTATTCCTTTAAAATCATACTGTATTTGTATTTTAGTTGATAAAACTGCTTTCCTACACAAAGAACTACTAATAGTCCACTAAAACAATTTTACGTAACATTTGTGATATAAATGGTGTTTCCTTCCGTTTTGCTCCCTCGATCAACTTAAATTGTTACGAGGGAGGGGCATTCAAAAGTGGCAACTATAAGAATTCAGTCTTAACATATAATTGTGTCACAGAAGTCCAGAACTGGATAAGAAACTGTTCAGCAAATATTGTGTTTTAAGTAGTGTTACATAAAAGCATACAGGACAAAATCTGATAGAGCTACTCAGCAGACAGGCTGAATTAATCGGCTGATGACTAACAATGCCACTTTGCATTGTAGCTTTAAACAGGGTCTGATCTAACATCTATCGAAAATAATAGAAGAAGCCTCTGTGACTTAAATAGCCTGTGAGTCAGGGCCTTACTCCCTAACACAGGAAAGATACACATACACCATTGAAAGTAAAAGCACAGTCTTAGAAATGTCTTCCTAAAATGTACTGATTTACCAAGAAAAAAAAATGTATTACTTAATTCACTGATGCCATTCTTTTTTACTTCTGTAATCGAGATGCAAATCCTAAAGAACTTCTCTCACCTAATTTCTTTTCGTGAGAGACATGACAGAGGTATGATGCATGCTAACAGCACGATATTCTGGAAGCCAAGATTTGAATCAATTTAACTTCTTAACAGGCTACTTTTTGTCTTGTACCTCAACCATTGCCCGACTAGCACTGTTAAATTAATAAGCTCCAGAAGAGCATGAAAAAGGACGAAGAGATACAAAGCATTAGTGCCAGGCAGATATCTGCAGATCTTAATTCTTCTTGCCAGGATGACAAATACTCTGGATCTCTGAGAAAGAACGAACCCGAGGGAGGAAAAAATATGGAACTGAAAGCTAAATGGACATATATATTCTGCATGGGATTAAACCAAAATATTTGAAGCCACAGCTTTCATCATGCAGCAGATGCAGCTTGTGGTTTGTTTTATTCCCAAAAAAAAGAAAAAAAAAGAGGAGATGGCTATCAGACTGTTCTCAGAGCTAGAGGGAGATGGAGAGTCAAGAGAGCCCCTGTAGGACCCAGCTTACTATCAGTTTCACAAGCCTGGGTTTCGATTTCTGAAGGGAGGGAGATTAGGAGATACCAGCTAGATAGTCGAGCGATGAGCTCGGTGTAAGAACCCATATAGCGTCTATCTCAGTATGTTACTGCTGCAAGTGGTCAGAAGGCTTCTTGGTATTTTAGCACGGCAAGGTTGATTCCTGTGTTCTTGTTGTGCGTGTCACGGGAAGTGACTATTTCTTGGAGAGCTAGACAGGTGGCATATCACACGGAGACAAACCACAAAGCATGAGATGGAGATGATTGAGGCAGCAGGCTTTGACATTTCAAGGAGGGAGAGGGTGCATTATCTAGGCAGTGCCAGCAAGCATAGGTGAGGGAGTAAGGGCAGCCAGAGTTGCTGCCAGCATCAGAAAACACACCACCCAGCCTGGTGGCGCGCGGTATCACTGCAGGAAAAAAAGGGCTCCGTGACCCAGTGGGTTGATGCAGGCACTGCCAGTTCACGACTGGGTGCAGGTAATGCCCACCCTGGCACCAGTGCTACCCGAGGGTGGGCATTCCCTGGCTCCTTCCAGGTTCAGCCAGGAATCGGTGCAGAGACTGCCAGCAGGGGTGGGCTCTGCACGCTGAGCCAGCAGAAGGGATGGGGCAGGGGCTGCTGGTCTGGTGGGGAGGGGTTGGCTAAGGCCAGTCTCTGCCTGGTCACCGGGAAGGTTTCCCCATCAGCCCGTGGCTCTGTCACCCATTGGGACCTCCCTCCCTGCAATGTAATGGCTGGTGCTGCCAGTCCCAGATGAAGGCAAAGACTGGAGGGCAGAGGCAGCCTGCAGGGAGCCAGGCAGCCCAGATCCCCCAAGCGTCCCGAGCTAGAAATCCCACAGCCCCCCCACCCCTCGTTGCTCCTGCAATGGTAATTATTCCAGCCGCCTGCTATGGCAAGCGAAGCAGCCAGCCAGGGCTTTTCAAGCCGAAAAGAGTGCTTTCCCCAGGGCATAAATTGCTCCAATCCTTAATGCCAGAGCCCGGCCGTGCCCCTTGACACACGGGACAGGGGACACCCTGACTGCCCGCAGCGGGGAGGGAGAAACGCCTGCAACCTTGAGACCGGAGAGCCTGAAACAGGACTCCCAGCTGCAAAAGGGGGCTATTATAAAGGGGGGGGGGGATTCAATCCATTTACAGCCACAAACACACACAAAAAGAGACCCAGCAGCAGCCTTCAAAGTACCCGCATGCTGGCGGCACCCAGCCCCCCGGCTGGGGCGAGTTGAGGAACTTGTGGTCCCTGGCGGCACCCATGCCCCTGGGCTCCGGGGGGATGCCCGCTGCCCACCCCGCAATGCCCCCATCCCTCCCCTTACCTGAAAGGCAGACGATGAAATTGGCTTGCAGCAGGAAAAGCACCTCCCAGACAATTTCCATCCTCCGCGCCTCACGCCAGGAGCATCCCTCGGCGGAAAAACGGGACGAGGCTCAATAGCGCGGGGCCAGCCCCGCTCCCGCCGCACTCCCGCGCTGGCTGCGGCCGCGGGGCTGCGCGCACATGTCCGAGCTG
>NW_017728991.1:11512870-11526154 GCF_001723915.1 Gavialis gangeticus | reverse complement strand
AAATGAAGTCTTATGTTAGTATATTGAAGGGGGCTGGAGGGGGGGGCAGGATTCTTTGTAAAACCCCAGAAGAAGCCGCTGGACCCGGGGGGCAGCGGGCTGCGGGAGGAAAGGCCGGGGGCGGGGAGCAGCAATCCCAGCCCAGGGCAGAGGTGAGCCCGCACACGCCCCAGCAGGATGCCCGCACAGATGCATTGATCATAGGAGGCGAAGGGGGGGGGGGGAGGAGGGTAAACAGCGGTCCCAGCTGCGGGCAGGTGTGCAGGGGTCACGTTACAAATGTTCCGGCGCGGCTGCATGCATAATAGATGGCGCAGAGGCGGGCGTGAGGAGCCCGGGGCAGCTGTGCAGAGCGGACCTTTGCCCGGCTCCAGCAGAAGGAGGCTGCCTGGATCCCAGCCCGGGGAAGCAGGGAGGGGATCGCGAAAGGAGGCGCGCAGAGGCTGCTGATCACAAGGGCAGGGGACCGAGCTGCTCCAAATCCTCGTGCCAGGGCTAGCCCGGCTTCTGCCCAGCCGCTGCCTGGGACCACCTCCCCGGAGCACTGGGAGGGCTGGACAGGACATCAGGCTCCTGCTTGTCGATACAGCTGTTGGCATCCGTCTCTCCCGCTCTCAGGAGAGCCCAGCCTCTGGCACCGCAGCTGTTGCCTTTAGCTCTCTTCCCAGTGGGGTCTGTAGGAAACTCAGGATTTTTAACCGATGAGTTTGCCTGTGAAAACAGCTCAGGTTGGCTGGCCAGAGAGGCTCTCCCGTGCCATGAGGGAGTGATGAGCTGCTTAAAGGCATTCCAGCCATCTTATACTGGATTTCCACTCACCCTGCTACAGTGTTGGAGGGGGCTGGTTCTCATTAAGGGGATTACAAAAGATGGGGGGATGTATCCGTCCACACAGTCAGCCTTTGAATTAATCCTTCATTGCAAAAAATCCCAGTTTTGCAAAAACTTTTTTTTGCAAACAATTCCATATTTTGTATGGGGACTGCAAAAGATACGGGGATGTATTCCTCGACACCATCAGCCTTTGAATACATCCTTTATTGCAAAACATTTCTACAATTTAGGGAGTTGGGGCAGAGCACCTGTGACCAGAGGATCGTATTTAGGGCCACTTAATATATAATACTGATCCTTAGGCAATATATTAGTTCTACAATAAGGCCAAAGATAAAACTCGACGAGCACAAGAATGCATTTTGCACGCTTCAAGTCATGCTAGAAATAAAGGCACAAAACCTGCAGGAGCTCTTCAGGACCCTGGTTTTAGGGTCACGTCAGCCCGTGATGCCACCAGTCGTCACAAGCGAGGGCTATTACTGAGCCCTGGTTAAACTTTTGTTCAGTGTTTGCCCTGTTTCCAGATCCCTAGAAAGCATTATAACCACTCCTCTTCTTTAAGCCTTGTTTTTAACTCCCAGGTAAAAAAAATCACATGATATCACGTTATATGGAGAAACAAGTCCACCCTGCCTATTGGGATAGCCTGGTTGTGCTTGCATATGCCACGGAAAACCCACAGCAAGCATTCCCGCGCTCCATTCAGATGGGTGGTGATCTTCAATTTGGTTGTTGCCCCTCTTTGGGGCGTCCCTAAGTCATTTTGACTGTCGCCCAGATCCAAAACGCAGCTGTTGCTTGGAACATGCTGCAGCATTCAAACTCGGGGGGGGTCTTAACTAAAAGTCGTATCTCCCTGTAAAAGTTAGTCCACGTGGATTACCATAGGTTGACTCAGAAGAGCCTTAGACAGAATATTGATTTCCACAACGCAGGATCACAGAAACAACCTGACAGCACTGTCACTTATAACCCCCTCAGAAATGAAGCACTTGCTAATTCTTTTCACCTCTTTTGAACCCTGCCATCAGGTTGTCAAAGAGTCGGGGATTGCAACGGTAACTGCAACTGTGTTGATGTATTTCTAGGCACGGTTTAACTCTCACTAGGCACTCTCTTCAGGGTAGATGGGCTTAACTGCTGATTTTGAACATGTAGGTTGTGGGGGGGGGGGGGGTTCTGGCACAGCAGTGCAAGAAATTTCTTCGCTGAAGTCTTCTATGTGCAACAAAATTATGGTCCATGAAAACTGTCTTGTGGATAAAATACTAGACTCTGTTTCTGGCTCTGACAGATCCATGCCTCAGTTTGTTATCTATAAAATGAAACCCCCCCCCCACTTCTTTCTCTCAGGATGGTGCTGAGAGGATGAATTCAGTCATGTATGGAGTCTCTTGGGACTGGGACATGTCAGAAGCACTGGAAGGGATGCACAGGATGTCCAGCACCAAGTTTTCACCTGTTCTCAAGACAGCCACAGTATTTGGGGCTGCATGTTTAGATGCCATGCTTGCATTTCAGCTATGTCTCCTTAGCCGGCTTTTTCAGTCATCCCTGAAGTGTTCATTTGGGTGCTACTGCCTCCCTTCCTATCCTTATGTTTTAGTATTGGTGCTGCCTTCCTGTTCTGTTTCTGGAATAAAAGGGTTGCTCAAGTCAGTAACAGGTTGGGAGGATCAGGCAGCAAACAGAAGCAGATTTCCCTCCCCAAAAGTCTATGAGCAATTTGTTAGGAGTGATTTATTGTTGCAAGTATGTGCAGTCACTAAGCCAGTTCCCTGCTATCTCAGTGGACAGGAAGAAATGTCACAATTCAGAATTTAAGCATATGCTTAAATCCAGTCCTATGCATTATGCACATGCTAAAGCCCCACCGATATCAGCTAGGCTTTAAGGTGTGCTTAATTTTTGGTATGTACTCCAGCACTTTGTGGAATGGGGAGGGCAAAGGCTAAATAAAGATTTGAGTGGATGGATAGTGCTTTTCTTATTTGTTAAAATCTGGGGATATGTGTGCTTCAGCTGCAACGCAACATGTTATAATGAAAGTCCTGCCTTTCGGTAAAATAATATAGCTCCTTATAAAATGAAAGAAAAAGTTAGACAGTGGATGCTGGTTGCTTCTAAGTGGCCAAGTTTCCCCAACTTGACTGCTAAAGATTTTGCACTCCTTTCAGTGCATCGTCACCATTGAACTGTTTTTTCCTTCCATTCCCAACCCTTATACTGAATCTCAATGGCTTAAGGAGAAAAATGGTTATTCATCATTACACAGATTTATGATGGCACAAAGGAGAATTGAGAACTGCCCTTCCTTGAAACCGCTGTTGCAGTAGTAAAAATCGAACCTAGAAAACACACATTATCTCTTGTCCAGAAAAAAACATTCACGGCCAAATTCTGCTGTTATTTACCCTGCTGCAATCGTACTGACCTGTCCTTTCTCAAGCCTGGTTTGAAGTCATTTGAGCCATCTTGGCTGCTCACATAACTGGTTAAACTCCTTTGAGGCTTGGGTCAATACAACTGAATGGATGTAAAGATGGGCCTAATCCAGAAATCCACTGAGATCAATGAGACCCACATTAGTGGGTTTTGGATCAGGCCCTAGATACAGAATTTGGCACGATAAATTTGATTCAAAAGAAAATAGATCAACGCAGTGTAACATATTTAGTTTAAAAGGAGGGAGTGCTATGAGAAGCAGATAACTCTCTTGTGTACTACAGTTTAGTTTTAAGTTGAAAATTGACAAAAATGTTGGCCGCAGCATCAATATTTTATTGAATAAGGTTCCATTCAAAGCACCTGCTATAACTCACTAAAATGGAGGTTTTAGTTACATGCCACATGTATTTGATTTCTTTCCATATTTGTTTGATTGCCCACACTTCCCAAACGTCAGGAAGCACACAAAAGACCTGATGCTGCCAATTTTTTAATTCTGTTGAAGTCAATGAAACAGCTCTTGTGCCTAGCATTAGGTATGAGGGCGAGATATTTTTAGGATAGGTCTCTTAGACATAGTTATACATTTTTAACTAGCAGGCTTTCCCCATCTATACACAGCAGCTGAGAATTTCTAACTCTCTTTTGGCTACATCTACAATTAAAGGTTTTCCTGCTTCTGCTATGTCAGCACCGAAAAGTGGAAAAACCCATTTAGGGCTTAACCGTATTTATACCGGTGTAGCTTGTTCAGATTTGACAGTGCAAAAGTAAGTGAGGTTGGTACCAATTACCTTATACCAGTGTAAATGCACTAGGGTTTTTACTGTAACTATGTTGATTTAAACAAACAAAAAAATTACACATCTTTTTCTGACACAAAAGCTTTAAAGGCATGCTAGGTGTGACAACTTGGTGTCTTTCTGCAAGTTATGAATGCTGGTTGAGATTATGACATCGCTGTGTCACTGAGGCCTTCACTGCATATCAAATCTGCCATAAGCTGTTAGGGCCATGTCAGGTGTCTCCTACCGCAGGGAAAATGGAGGATTGGAAAACTTTATTGGTTGCTGTTCATGTGAGAGCACCTTTGACTTCTAGAACAGCGAGGTCCTCAAGTGTCAGATGGTGGGTGGCCTGCAAACTTGGGGCCTCAGCCTGGTCAACGTATCTGCTCATCCCAGCCTGCCAACCTACAGCTGGTTGTCTAGATTGATCCAGGATGTCCTGAAGCCTCCAGCAGGGCCTGACCTGCCACCCATCCTATAAATCCCTGCACAGGAACAGGAAATGTCTGAGTGCAACTGGGCTCAGTCTCATTCCAAGCTGTGCTGTGGTTCCCTCTGGTTTAATCTCTGACTCTGCTCTTTGTTTGATCTCCTGGTTTCTTGGCTAGCTTGCTCTCTGAATCTGCTCTCTGCTCGAACTCTTGGCTTTCTGACTCGGCTCATTCCTAGACCATGCTTTTGGGTTGACCTCCTGACTTCCTGACCTAGCTTGTCCCTGGATTCTGCTTCCTTCGCTTGACCTTGGCCAGTGCCTCTATCCCTGCATGGCCCCAGATCTGGCTGGCATTGTATCAGTGTAGCTCACATGCTCCATTTGCTTTGAGGACCTGGAACTTGGGAAGTGGAAAAGTCCAGAACATGAGCACAAAAATCAGGGGTTAACACTGGATTTTAAAATACTGAAGGCACTCAAGCTGGAGGGAACCCATGTAGAGGGCAGTAGTTTAGGTAAAAAGACTGGCTTTTGAAGCAGAAAATCCCTGTCTACAAAACCTAGCAAAAGGAGAGGAAAACGGCTGCACAGAAGAGAGAAAGAGAAGTTCTGTGAGTCAGAGAAGAAGCCTTGGCTAGGAGAAAGGATCCTGCACTCTTTAAAGACTCTTCTCTAAGTGCAAAGGACACTCAGAAGTGTTGAGGAAACTGAGGCAGGGAAATATATACAAACATTTTTACTATTTTATCTAATCCTGTGTATTTCTTGTGCTAGATCAAGTAAGGAGTGATTTTTTTTTTGCTGCCTTTATAAAGCCTTTTGGACAATTGCTTCATTTATCATCTACTTCAAAGAATGGGGTGCTGGGAGCCTAAGGCTGATGGACCATGGTGTCCCATTTAAATGAAGAGATTAAATATGTGTAGCCAGTGCCCAGAAAGAGGGAGGTTTGCCATTGCTATGTGACACCAGGCATTAGTCTCCTTTAAAAATCTCAGCCCATCATTCTGGTGCCTGGAATAAACCAGAATGATAATGCAACCTAGCGTGCCTGCACATGCTGCACTAATATTATACTATTCCTTTTTAGCTCAGGTTTTGACTACTACACATACTTACAGCCAAATCCTGCTCGTTTTACACAAATATTTCTATTAAAATCAGTGGAATTGCTTGTCGGAGTAAGGCACAAAAGATTTTTCCATTAAATAACAGAAATTAATGTTTTGAATGGCAAATTCCAAGTAATTTGCAAATAAGACTGTGGAATACTTCCTAAGCTTGCTAACACTTACCAGGGATACTTTAAGCAAACACTAATAGTATAATAATGCGATGAATACCTACTTCTCTCTAAATAGGTGTAACAGGGAACCCTAGTCCTGTTACTAAGAGGCAGGCCTGTTCCTTTAAGACCCAGGTCTAGAGGAACACCAACCACCAGGAGGGTAGGGGTTAATAGCCCAACCACCCGGGCTGGTCAGCTGACAGGAAGGGGTCAGGCCTCTGGGCACATATAAACCCCAGGCTTGAGGCTGGCATGGAGAAGGTCTCTGGCAAGCAGCCAGGGGAAGCATGCTCCTGCACAGCTGAAATACCTAGGAGCACTGTGGTTGCTGGCTGGACTGCTGCTGTAGCTAATGAGGCTCCAGGAGTCTACAAGGTACCCAGAGCTGGGGGGTGGGCTGTGTGTATGTGGGGGGGAAGTACTATTTGCTTAAGGAGCAGTTTGGGGTTTTGAAGGAACCAGTGTGTGGCTTATAGGACTTCTATTATGCTATAGCCTGGGGGTTCATATTTATATTATTGTTTATCTGGTGGACCGGGCTGAGGCTTCATTGGGGCAGAGGAGGTTTCATTGGGGCACACAACTGTGCAAAGTCCCAGCGCCAGGGGACCCCCAGCACAAGGGGGCAATCGGACCCCCAGTGCCAGTGGGGGCACAGTGCCAGGGGGCGATCAGACCCAACGCCCTAGGCCGCAGGGCAACATTTATATACCACCTGCGAGTCATGGGCCACTGTGTAGGGGAGGTTTGCAGCAGTGGATATTGACCCCTAGCATTGGTGTATTAAATGGGCAGCCTCCCACCTGAGTAACATCATAATTATTATTCCATCAAGGTGTGGCAGGCGAGATAGGTGGGTGAGTAGCCCAGAGACAGAGGGTCAGGCCTCCGTTAGACAGGTGCAGGCATGGACCCCTGTCACAATAGGATATTCCATACAGTGCCAATCAAAGCCTTTGTGCCTACTTGTTTTATGAGAGGCACTGCCTCTTGGCTCCAGCATGAGACTTGCAAAGAACTAAAGCCTAGTCCTGGTTATGCCAATCAGTTGCTGGATGGCTTTAGGTACATTCCTTAACTTCTATGCTCTCTGCATTTCATTTTCTCCCATTTATAAACATAATGGCACATAGTGGGTGCATCTACACATACATTAATGCACTTTTCCTAATGCACATTAAATTTAGTATCTCCAATGTGAGGCAAGGCTGCCCTAATGCACAGTAGTGCAAATGCATGCTTTTTAGGTGACAATGCACAGTAGCCTATTTTACTGAGCATTAGCATAATAGTACAGTTTTTTATACAATGCTTTAATGCACCGTAAAATAGGCTACTGCACATTAAAGCACGTGTAGATGCACTCATTGATGCTCCTGGGACTTACGCCTAAGTTCAGCATGATAGCCAAATATGCATCTAATTTGAAGCATTTGAATTGTCGACTGAATTCAGGCACATACTTATATGCTTTGTTGATTCCTGATTTTCATCCGCCAATGTTTCTGAGCCACTAAGATAGGTTACATAAGTGCTAAGTGTTGTTACGGTACTTAGTTTAAACACTGAATTATTATTTCACTTCTAATGCTCTAATTTCAAATATCATTTCTGTCACAAACAACTGTGTTTTTTGTGATTATCTTCAATATTTATAAATAGATCCATATCCTCACTCAGGAACTGGATAACAAATTTAACAATCATCATAAAATAGCAGCTTCTAAGAATCCATCAATGCAAGGGTTGTTAAGATACTTCTTTTTCTGTATTGATGGTCTTTATCAAAATTGAGATGGAATTGATATTTTATGGGTAAACATGATAATGCCATTTACTTAAAATTAAAATCATGGCCCAAAATAAAGGAATGGGGAGCTAATTGACAACTAAGTACTAAACTAATCAATGTTTGGTTCTTTTCTGTGAGCTGATCTGTAAGTTATTATCGGAAAAGCTCGCTGTCAGTCCAGTTTACTCTTTCATGTCTACAGATCAGTAAATAGTGTTAAGACATCAAATATGTGTGAAATAACATTCCTATAATTCAAAAAGACAGAAGTAAACTAGTGTCATAGATTTTCCAGAAGTGAGAAATTACGCAGTCAGAAGTGTTTAAAAAAGCAGAGTAATATCCAGCACTCCTTATGCCGGGAAAATTCTTGGTAACTTGGATGGGAGTTTTGGCTGCCTGGAGACTGAAGTGTTACCTTCCGGATGCCGAGAAGGAAAGCAGGTTTGCTGTTAGCATCAATGTTCAGATAAATCTGCCTCTTCTGTCAGAGCAGCAATTGTAGCATTTATGTCTCCTAAGATGTCATATAATGTGCCTGCAAAACATACTGTAGTACTATGGGCAGTATTTTTCTAAAGGATATTATCCCTGCCTTCAGCTGTAGTTCAAGAGCACTTGGGTGAGGATGTAAGGTAAAAAGTTGACTTCACAACATCGTTGCAGTCTCCAGACCAAGAGTCCAGATAAGGCCAGCCTTCCTGTAAATCATAGTACTTGAATTGCTTTAAGTCAGTGTTTCTCAACCTTTGTAGACTTAAGGCACCACTTGTTAGATTGCAGGCACACCTCAGAAAATGTCAGCTCTTAAATTTTCACTTGTTTTTTGACTACAGAAAACAAGAGAAGAGTAATTCTTCTGTTGCAAAGAAAGAAAGACCACAGTAGGTCAGCATGCTGTTAGCACTATGAATTCCTATTTGAACTCTGAATTTATATAGTGACTCAGTTTTGCACACTTTAAAAGTGCTAGCGCCCCACAGCACCTTTGAAAGGATTGTAGGGCATCCCAGGCTGCCATGGCACCCTGGTTGAGAATCACTTCTCTAACTTGTACGAGCTGCCACTGACTCTGCTTGCCAGAACAATGCTGGAGAGGTGCTCAGGCCACAGTGATATATTTTTCCATGCCCTTTTTCCTCTGGCTACATTAGCCCTTTTCCTGTAGTCACTGATGGGGGGGGTATGTAGAAGACACTTCAGAAGTTCTGCAGCGTCCAAGGGTTTTTACTGAGCCACTTCTGCCAGCCAGAGCAGAGAGGCATTTATGGCCATTTTTGACCATATTTAGAGCCAACCCTAGTAACTGAAAAAAACAACTTTAATTCAGGACAGATCTTCATGTTTTCATTATTTCTGCCTCCATCCTTTTTTTCCCTTCAGAGCTGAGATTAATTAAAGATCAAAAGCAATATACTTTTTGTTATTAGGATGGTTTCTTGACATCCCATATTCAAAGCAGAGATCATACTCCTAATCTTGAAAACGGTTCAGCTGTGGATCTAACTGATTCCTTATTACAGTTTTTGACAGCCAATTGTCACCTGGTGTCTATTTAACATAATTTCTTAACACCAGTTAGAGTAAAGGTAATTGCTATGTCAGATTAATATCATATATGTGTGATCACTAGTGGCTAATTGTAAATCTTCAAGCTGTGCAATCCTAGGGGCAGATCAAGGTGGGAGTATCTCATGCTTCAGCCAGGAAGTATCAGGTCACTCCTCATCTGTGCTGGCTCAGACTGATTGCCAGTGCACAGAGTAGGCTAGGGATAGGGTGCAACCTATGCACATTCTCTGTACTTGCCTGCCCAGCCTCAAACTACCTGTGAAATAGAAATAGCAGCCTCACACATTGACTTCTCTCCCCTTAGAGGCGACACCTATCACATTTATAGCCAACCCAAGAGGAAAAAGAGGATGCCCCGTTTTCCTGACTTCAGTGTGTGCATATGTGTATACTGCAAGGGACAGTCTGGTCAGAAATGGTCCTTTTGCTATTGCTTCAGATGTTGGGCTGTTTTTTTGAGGACTTGAAAGATGAATTCTAAAACCAATCTGAAAATATTGGCATACAAAACATCCTGTCTCCCCTGGGGAACTAGTTGCCATATTTTCCTGAAGTGATGAATAGCAGTTGAGGAGGAGGATGGAACTAGTTTCCTGAGCAGCATCATTCTTGTCGTTCTCTAGAGGTTTTACATTTCTCACTCAAGGCTTTTTATCTAACCAGGGGTGACCCATGCAGATGAATACTTCACTCAGGAAGTTATTTTTACACAGGATTGGCCAAGAAGAATGTTTTGAAAGCAGAGACTAATAAACTTATTTCCAACATTTAGAAGTTGCTTCCTAATGCATTTTCATGCCCAGAGGGTCCTTAAAGCTCTGATTGGACACCTGATCCTGTTTCCATTGACGTCAATGGGAGGTTTGCTCATTGATTTTTTTTTTTTTAATGGACCAGGGGTCCAATCCAGCAGCAAGACCAGATTAACCCATAGGCAAGCTAGTCACATGCCTAGGGCCCCGAATTGCAGGGGAGGGGCCCAGTCCTTCCCTCTGCAGTGGCGGTGTGAATGGCCCCGTCCACCTCCCTTCTCTCCCCTTCCCCTCTCCTCTGCTGGCCTCACCGCTGCTTCTGCGGCTGGGTCCTAGTGGCAGCTCCAAGCCCTGCTCCTTGTGGGTGGCAGCGCTGGGGTGGGGAGGGGGATCTTGACCGGCCAGATCCCACAAGTTTGTTTGCATAGGGCCCACTAAAGCGTTAATCTGGTCTTGTCCAGCAGAGCACATTTACCTGTTTAATTTCCAATTCATGATCATTCCATTAAAGGGAATGAAACTGTGCAACTGTCCTGCAGAATCTGAACTCAGGAGGGGACCTGATGTGCAGTAATACCTTGTACCAGGCCCTGAATAACCCCAACATGTTGGTGTGTGGACACTGGAGTGGAGTAGGAGCAAGCCCATTGGGTGTGTCTATACCTGCAATTAATTCAAAGCAATAAACTTGGATGCTTATTGCACTGGAGTTGATTGCTCCTGGGTGCGCCATTTGAATGTGTGCCTGAGACTGCAGCATGTTTGAGCCAGGGCACAACAGCCTTGGCTGGCAGGGGGTTGGGGAGTCAGCCTGCCGAACCGGGGATGCTCCCCCTGTGGCTCATGCTGTGGAGGGGCTGGCTGGGGCTTGGGGGTGCTTCAGTGTGGGGCTAACTGGCAGGCAGCCTTGCACTGAAGCACCCTTGTGCCCCCACCAGCTGGGTCAGTGACTACATGAGCACTAAAACTGCACAGCAGGATGGTACTTGTATGCACAAGTACTGACCTGCAGCGGAGTTTATTGATTTACTGCAGCAAAATAGGGTCGCATGTATAGATGCTGAGACGTTTACTGTGGAGCTAATTGGGCAAATCAATAAACGCCAGGTGTAGATGAGCCCACTGATTCGTTTTTAGTTAAACTCCAACTCAACTTGGTTGTGCTCATATGCAACTGTACTTCTTTTCTCGCTGAAAAGCTCATAGGATAGTACTCCCTTCCTTTGCCTCTGCCTTTTTGAGTTACTCAAGCTGGAAGCTAATGTGTATGTTAACATTAAAATTTTTAAAATTTTGCTTTGTAAAATGGGGAAGAGGCTTATCTGATTGCTTCTTGTGGTTGCTTCTGTGAGGATACATCAGTTTTATGCTTTGAATATGACGAGCATGGTGTAAATGCTAAGAATTCCTATTGCTCAACATTTTTTTTCAGAACCAGACAACCTGTAAGTACCATCAGTAGAATTATGGGACTTGTGAAACTTGCACATTGTATTTTTCCAGAAAGAGAGCATGAAAGTTGGTGTCTAGCACCATTCTAAATGTGAGAACAAAACCCTCAAAAAGAAAATAATGGTCTTAAGACTTTTAGAAGTCTTTATAAATGTCATTTAGAATAATTTTCAAATACCTTCAAGGGATCATAAAACTTTGCTCTTCTCTGATCGTTTTACCACTCAAAAGAGGGAAGCTGTGAGCAGCATAACCTTGGCATGTTGTTAACAATGCTTAGGACCAAAGGGGGTTGTAAGATGGAAGCTTTGATAACAAAAATCATAAAGATGTCATTGTCATCTAGCGCAAAATATACATGGTGGTAAATGTCACATAAGCCTACAGCTAAGTGGTGGACCACAATTTACTGTTTGCCAGTACTCCTTTTGATGAATGGTTTAACTCCTTCAAGAATTCATTATATCATTCTGCATCGCCTGCCCCAATGTTTGCTTTCTGTTCCTGTGTCTGGCATCACTAAAACAAAAATCACATTTAATATTACACAGTCACCAGTGCAGGTGAGAGGGCTTGCTATACTCTGCAAAGAACAAGACATGTAGAAGGTGTTTAGAAAACTGCAACCTTCATTTACAAATTCATAAATCACTTTGTTAACAGCATTATGAAATCATCCATCTCCACTTAATCAATAACAGTAATAATAAATGATACACTAATCTATTAGCTGAAAATTTACCAAGAGTCAAGAAATAAATTCTGTCCTTCTAAAGGCCCTGATTCAGCAAAATGCATATCATACTTCATCCAGTGTTAAAGTTGAAGATGTTTTGCTACACTTCCATCACTTGCGGGTTGTCCACACATGACAATCAGAAGAGAACAGCTGTTGCCTGTTTACATTTTCCCTGTTCAAAGTGACTCCAAATGCAAATGTGCCTATACCCTCATAGAGCAAGGTAGCCTATTCCACATTCAGTGTGAAGTAAATTAGCTCACATAAAGAAACTTTTGTGAATATCTACACTAATATTTAGGGTCAAACCTCAAGTTTGCTCTCATCTAGTGTGACCCAGATAAATTCTCCCTCTCCACCTCTATCTGACCTTGGATCTACTATATGTTGTGCATCCTGATGGCAGAGCGAAGCCCTTCTAAGAATCGGTCAGCAGACGACTTGTCCCTCCATCTGTGCTTAATTCTAATTACTGGCAGCAGAGTGTCGAAGTGCCCAAACTCTGGAACAGAAAGTTGTGGGACATCTGGTCTGGGATAGCCTATGTTAGTGGCCCGTGTCCTCTAAATGAGCTCTAGACAAGTGATTCTAAACCAGGATGCCATGCCGTATTAGCTGTGCAGACATGATTCTCATGATAAACCCAGAGTTTTCTAATAGGAATCTATAGTGTCAAGAACATGTTGCCCTACTGTGGTCTTTCTGTGTTCTTTAAAACAGAAGATGGATGCTAGTATTCTTCTGTAGTCAAAAAACAAGTGAAAAGTAAGTTCTGGCATTTTCTGAGAGGTGCCATGAGTCTCTTGAGGGGTGCCTTGTGTCTAAAAAAAGGTTGAGAAATGCGGCTTTAGGCGGTAGCTAGGGGCAGGTGAGCCTGATGTCAGGCTTGACCTTAGACCTTTGAGAGCCAGAATGGCTTTTGAGTTAAGCTGGGCTGCTCACTAGGCATTGTGATTAGGGGTTTTCAATGTAGATGGCTGCTTATGGGCTTGAGGGTGGCATCTAAATGTTTTGATGTCCCGAGTTTAGGTGTGTCCATATGGGAGTCAGTGCGGATTAGCTAGTGCACTGTAAATCCACGTTCTCAGTGTGCAGTAACTTTGCCATACTTAGATGGTGTTGCAGGGCACAAAGGTGTGCCTGCTCCTTTAAGGGCAGAAATTGCCTAGAGAGAGGGCCCTAG
>NW_017728991.1:11506352-11512818 GCF_001723915.1 Gavialis gangeticus | reverse complement strand
GTGGTAGCAGGCTAATGAGGGAATTAGCCTGCACCTGCACCTGGTCAGCTGACTGGAAGAAGGCAGGGCCCTGGGCACGTATAAGCCCTATGGCTAGGACTAGAGGGTTAGTTCTCTGGCATTGGCCAAGGGGGAAGGAGCTCTCGCAGAGAAAGCTCCTTGGAGATGCTTGACTGCCTGTTCTGCTGCTGGTAGGATTAAGGGGCTACAGGAGCTCATAGGTACGTGTGGGTGGGAGGCACATTATACTGAGAGAGAAGCTTGCCTTCTACAAAGGGATAGAGTGTGGACCCCAGGGTATTGTTGTGTTGTAGCCCAGGGGCTTATATTGACTTTTTTGGTTGTTTGAACTGGTGGGTCAGGATGAGGCTATTGGGGAGGAGGAGACCTCATTGGGGCACACTGCAGTGCAGAGAGCCCAGCGCCAGTGAGGGCGCAGTGATGGGGCTTGCAGAGAGCCCAGCACCAGTGAGGGCGCAGCTACAAGGGCCCAGGGCCTAGTGACAACAGGAGGCCGAGCTAGGTAGAGGCCTCCTAAAAAGGGACAATGTTTAATTACCACCTGTGAGGCATGGGGTGTGGTAAAGGGGAGGTTTTGGAGCCACACATCTAGCCCATAAGGCTTGCGGGGAGGGGAGTATTGTAAGGCACCTCCTGAGTGCCCACAGGGTTTAAGGGAGTCTGTCAGGACCATGACTGAGGAGCAACTCAAGGGAAGCCTCCCAATTCATCAGTTATACCAGTAAGACGTGGCAGGAGAGATTAGTAGGTGCCCACAGGGCAGAGCCAGCACAGTCACAGTGCCCTAGGAACGTCACGGCCATCCCTAGGGTGGCTGTATTGTAACAGATGGCAAGTCTTTATATGAGTGGTTCTCAGCCTTTTTTAGACTTAAGGCACCCCTAGTTTGGTTCGAGGCACTCCTTGGAAAATGCCAGTTCTTACTTTCCTTTTGTTTTTTGACTACAGAAGAATACTAGCTTAATTCTTCCATTGCAAAGAACTCAGAAAGACGACAGCAGGGCAAAATCTTCTTCACACTATAGGTCCCTATTTGAAAACTCTGGGTTTATGATGTGAATCATGTTTGCACAGCTAACAGTGCTAACATGGTGTAGCACCCTGTGGCGTCCAAGGAAAGATATCTAGGCAGTGGCACCCTGGTTGAGAATCACTGCCTTAGATACATACTTAGGTATTGTGCTGAATTGAAGAGTGCTGGGGTCAGATGCCTATCCGAAAGTCCTACAGTCAAATCCCCTTCCTTGTGCTCTCCCCATATCTTGACCCAGATGGTCCCAAGTCACCCTTCTTTGTTTCCAATCTTCTCTTCTAAGGAGGTGCAATGTTCCCTCACATAGAGAGCAACTGCAGCACCCTTCTTCCTAACATGATCCCTCCTATACAAGGTGTATCCCCCTATGCCTGTGGTCCAGTCATAGGTGGAGTCCCACTAGGTCTCCATGATCCCTATGAGATCCTATTGGCTGTTGGTTAGTAGGAGGGCCAGTTTCTCCTGCTCATTTCCCATGCTTCTGGCATCTAGCGTACAGACAACTAAGCATGCCATAGGCTTTTGGGTGAGCTGTGGAATAACCTGTCCATTGGCTGGTGTCAGACAAAGCTTCCTATTGTACCCTGGGGTGCTTGTTATGATGCTGCCATTTTTTCAGGCTTGAAAAATGATCCAACCATGAAGGGACTTGAACCCTCAGTCTTCTGATCCAAAGTCAGACGCCTTATCCATTAGGCCACATGGTCTTGGGCTACCCTTGCTAGTCTCAGGGTACCCTCCCTGAGACCATGAACTCTTATTCAATTAAGAGAGATCTGCAGTTTTCTTCTTTTATTATAAGAAAAATGGACAAAGGAATATTTTTCAACCCAAAATTATATTTGCTATCAGAAGTATGAAAATAGTGTGTAACAGACACTTCTGCTAAAAAGCACTTTCAATATAAATGGATGTTGCACACAAACACGAGGTACCCTGAACTTTCAGCCTTGTATCCCAAATACTCAGTAATGCAGACCTACAGAGATGGGGATACATTTGCTGACTGTCACATTAGTGTAAATCCCTTATGGCTTCAAGGAGCATCAGTGGAGTTGCAAATCTGGCCCACTTGTTTTCCCTGCTGAATAACCCCAATCAACTCTATTTGCAGTTCTTCTAATTTCTGATTGGGATTTTTGCCTTAAGAAGGATTGCAGGATTGCAAAGCAGGAACTGTACATTGCCAGGACTAGATTCAATGCATTCAGTTTTGGGGAAGAAATCTTCATCATATATTAATCTGTAATTACAATAAATTAAAAAAATCATTGGAAAATTGAGACTAGTGAGTAGCCTGACTCCATTGTTTAAAATCTATTCTACAAATTGCAGGTCATTAATGATTAGTATTACAAAACCTATTACAGTTTGATTGGGGAGAAATGGACTGAGGCTAGTACAACATTATTGAATTAGATTTAATTCTATTTGCTATGTATTTTACTTTATTTCCAGTTCAGCCTTTAAAGGAATCATGGCAGCATCAGTCTAATATGTCAGTTAATTTGTGTATAGTACAAACAGCATGCCTAATCATTTCATCATATATTGCAACTTTATTGATTAACAGTAGTAGACTTTGTGCTTTATACAACCAAGTTACAGGAAGTTATTACAGACTATTTTTTTTATAAGTTCACAATAGTGAGCAAATGTGGGAGACTGGACTTGATGTAGGAGGCCCCTTTTAGTTCATGGTCTGCCCCTGTTCCTGGGAGCCCCATCAGTGGACTGGGCTTCCAGCTGTGGCAGCGCATGGTGCGCCAGTGTAGCTGGGAGCCCCATCAGATGAGAGGGCTGCCAGCTACAGGAGCTTGCTGCTTGCCCATGCCGGGGGAGCCCAGGATCATGCTCCAGGGCTCCCCAGCAATAAGGTGTGATGGGATCTAATGCCTGATTTCCCCCAATCACGCCTTCTCCCATGCACGTGTTGCATGGCAGGAAGCACGAGTGTGTGGATTGTGCATTGGATCCTATCGTGCTTTTACTTGCACTTCTGGCAGGGGTCTAACACTGCCATAGGGAAAACAACTTTGCATCACTTCTGGGTATCCTGTCTCAGGCCTGAACTCTCAGACTCTTTCTTACCTTAGAGTACTTGTTCTGTCTAGTTTATGCATTATTACTATCTCCTTCTAAACAGTTGCATTGCTCAATAAGTACTCCCAGTGAATTTCATTTGCCATCACATTTCCTTCAAGCCAGCATCACTGTAATATTCCATCTTGACATATACTTGGGGCATCTCCATTTTTTCCCCCCATAGTCTCTAGTATGCACTATAAACCTGTTAGGAATTTCTGCTGAGTGACCATCTTGTCATTGTCTAGGATTTGCTCTTTCTTCCTGAGCTCATCTCCATCTTCAGTTCAGAAAGACACTTAATCATGTGCATACTATACCCAGCCTGTTCAGAACAGAGCTCAAATACATGTTTAAGTCGGTGCTCAAGGCCCATTGATTTCAGTGGAATTTAAACTCATGCTTACTTACTATTCTGACCAGTGATGCTAAATCAGGTCCTTACTTCCTTCTGCATCTCTCCCCTTTTAAAACCATCATGCTTTACTGCTGAATATTATTTTGTGCTGTACTATCCCACTTATTTATTACAGCCACTTTCCCTGGGTTATGTATGACATCTTTTGTTCTGTCACCTCATCTCCACTAGTTTAAAAATTCAAATTCTTCCTCCAACACTTCTCTTTATCTCCTCGCAGCTCCTGCATTGTGTTTACTCTTTCATTTGGATGCAATCAATCCCGCTTGCATAAACCAAATTTATTCTAAGAAGAGACCTAATGCACTGTAAAACTAACAGGAATATTGTTCTCAAGGTGCTCAAGAAGCTGACACAGCACACAGTTATATGGTGATAGCACTTTCTGAAATATCCGACCCTGCACTACTTGAAAATCACGTGATAATTATCCATTTTAGGACCTTGGTCTCTGCAGAAAGTCTCTTTATCAATAAAGAAGAATCCCCCACCTCGAATCTTGAGTGGTAGTAAAAAGATAACTTATGATGACATCTAACCACCAAGCAGTTGGGGCCTTTTGGAAATTCTTTCGGCATGCTGCTGTCCCACGATAAACTCAGCAGCTCAGACACATAAAACAAAATGGACCTGCCCAAGAAGCTGAGATTGCACCTTCTTGCTTAGTCATTTTCCCATGTGCAAAAACTTATTACATAGTCTCGCCAGCTAATTCTCTCCAGGGATCTAGCAGCATGTTGAGTGGAGTTTTGGTTATTTAAGATTGCAGTTGTACATTATTGCTTTGGAAGCAGAATATTCAGGGGAAGGCTTTTTGTAACAATTGAACTGAGCTGCAGCAGGAAAAAAATCAGTAAGATAGACAAACAGGGGAGGAATAGCTTGTTCTTAGTCAAGCTCTGTGCGTTAACAGCACTAAAACACGACTACATTTTGCCTGTTTGGAGGAAAGAAAAGTAGCCAGTAGAGGATTTACTACCCATAATGGAAGCACATATTTTTTTAAATAACATTCATGCATTCAAATCCTTTCCTTCTGGTTCAGCAGACCTCTCTCCAATCTGTACTCGGCATTAAATACTTAGCAGATGCAATTCCTGAGTAAACTAAGGCAACCTCCTTGTAGATTATTCCATGAAAAAGAACTGGTGGCCCATTTTCATAGCTGAACTCTTTAAAATGAACTTTAGCAAGGTGGAGCAAGTCTTTCTTGCTACACCATGACTGATGTCAGCTGTTCAATATACAGTTCTTGAATAACAGTGAATTTTGGGTGCACAAAAATGCCACACAGGGACCTGCTTCTTGCTTATAGGCTTAGTGATCTGATGTATCTTAGATTTCTTTGTTGGCAAAAAAAATGGATATTGTTAAATTATACATGGGAGATGACTCTGTTGAAGGTTTGCTCTGCCACTCTCATTTTTTCTATGTTGAGAAGAGACTGTCGTGGTTAGTATCGAATACACACTATGTAAGAACAAACCTTATTTCCATTTTTTACCTACAATCTGACTCCAGAGTTCCACAAATAAAAGTCTTGCGCTGTAACCCAACCTGCCAACTTCCTGCTGCAACTTCCAGACCTTGAGAAAATGGGATCAACTCTTTGTCTGAATACCCATTGGGCAAGATATGCAACCCGGTTGTTCATTTTTATGCATGCACTTGAACTAGTAGAACTGGCCCTGGCAATTGGAGACCTGACTCATATTTCCCACTCTGCCCTGACTCATTCTGTGCATTAGAAAAGTCACTTAACTAATTTGTGCCTTAATTTCTTCAGTTGTAAAATGATGAGAATACTTAACCAGTTTGTAATGCACTTCAAGGCCATGGATTCAAGTAACTACATCAATGTTTGTTAGGCGCAATTTTACTGTACTATTATTCTGTCTTGTTTGCACATCAGAAGAAGAGCCTTGGGTATAGCAAAATAGGTACACAAAAGTGGAGGCTGTGTAGTAATTTTTCCCATTATCTGTCTTAAATAAACCTTTTCACATGCCTTAAAAATGTGGCCAGATTGCATCTGATTTGACTAGAGTTAAAGCAAAATAGTTATTATTTTCTAAAATTTGGTTTTGTGCCCATTGTGCCTCCCTTGATTGCTGCCTGAATATGCTTCATGGAGGGTATACTATTAGGTTATGTGCATATAAAACCATACAGTATATTCATATTATGCATTCTTTCAGCTTACTGTCAGTCACAGGGCTGATTAGGATGAGAAACTGCCAGGACCGGAAAAACTGAGGCAAGGCCGCAAAACCTTGAAGTCTGACTTTTCTACTAGTCCTATGGTATAAATATACCACTGATGCTACATTTTTCAGGTTATCGATAATCTCTCTGTAAAATGTTATGACTTAATGGCTAAATTGCTGTGTGGGAAGGTACACGCAAGGAAAAGCGAATTCTAAGAGAAGGGGAAAAGTGGTTAGCAGAGTCATGAAAGCAAAACTTTGGAAAAGAAAACTCACAGTGAAACAGAGGCGGGTAAAGGTATTTGCTCTGCTCCTATATTTATGTGCCTTACCTTTTTATGTTCCATTTTACCCTGAAGCTTCTGGTTGTTTTTTTTTTTTTTCAGTTTAGATATTCATTAGAACTTTGGAGATAATCTTTCATAGTGGCAAATATTGTGCAGGACCACAACTATGGACCTTCCCACCTAAAGGCATGTGAGAGGACAAGAGCTGTGTTGAAGTGGCTAGTATTCGCTTTGGATTTGGGGGACAGCGACTCGTCTTGTTGATTCTAATCACCGTCCTGAACTGATTTGGCTGCTGCTGCTGAATCTCCAAACCATGCAGGCCCCATCCCCTTCCCCCTCTCCCCCTCTCCCAGCCCCTGCCAGCCCCAGCTCCTGGCTCTTTAGAAAAACGGAAAAAAAAAAAAAAAAAAAA
>NW_017728991.1:11487376-11506193 GCF_001723915.1 Gavialis gangeticus | reverse complement strand
GCTCTTTAAAAAAAAAAAAAAAAAAAGCCCTCACTCACCAGCTCCTGCCCAGCGGGGGGTGATCTGACCCCACTGTCCCATGCACGTGGGGGGCTCTGCCATGATTCCCCCAACCCCTGCCCTCTATCCCAGACCCCCCATGGCTGCTCCCCCTGCCCCAGGTACCAGCCCTTTAAGATAAAAAAGCAAAAAACCTTGGACACACTGGCTTCTGCCAGGCAGGGGAAAGGAGGCAATCCCTGCTGCCCCCACTGTGCTTTGCTGTGGGGTGGGGGTGGGGCTTTGTCACAGGCCCCCAGAAGCCCCAAGGCTGCTGCAGCAGCTGGTGAGACTGGGGTTTTCTTTTTTCGTTTTTTGTTTTTTTAAGGACCGGGAGCTGGGGCGGGTGGGGCAGCCATGTGGGGGCTGGGAGAGTAGGTGGGGGTCGTAGGGCTCATGGCAGAGCCTCCCACATGGCATGGGGCAGTGGGGGGGCAGTGGGGATTGCCCTCCTGCCTGGCAACACCCAGTGAGTAGGGGCTTTTTTAAAAGCAACCAGGAGCTGGGGCCAGGCAGGGCAGGCATGGTGGGATGGGAGAGTGGGCAGGGGTCAGTGGGGTGGGGGGAGCAGGCAGGGGATGGGACCTAGCAAGGGTCCCTCCATGGTCTCCTGCCCCTGCCCCCCCTGCTCCCTACTTACCAGCGTGGAGTCCGGGTCCAGCTCCCTGCTGCAGCCAGCGGGGACTGCCCAAATTGCTGAAGGTCTCTGACTCATTTCTGAATCAATTTGGAGAGCTTTGACTCGATTTGGACATTTTAATTGGTCTCCTGATTCGATTTGGATTCAGAGATTCGGCCGCTGAATCAGGCCGAAATCTCCTTCGAATCTAATCAGCACCCAAAGCTTCTCACAGCCCTACTATTCAGATATTTTTCAGCATGGTAAATAGTTACCAATTTCTTTAGCAGAATTGTTAGGGGTTAGGCCAAGGGTACTGCATAGAAAAAGGCTTTTCAGTTTGCTGCAATATTTGCCTCACACAAAATATATTGATGAAGACTTTGATTTATACCCTTAACATTGGGATCAGAGCTCAGTTTACTACAGTTAGGTGTAAGCATGGCTGTTGTTGGTAAGTGTCTTTCACAGAATATAAGAAACTAATATCAAGTAAGAGAACTCTTGAGTTTCCTCTGAATTCTTGCATCAACTCAAGTAATAGGGATTTGACTCCACAGCCATCTACAAGATCTAGTGCTGTGAGGAATATTCCTTTTGAAGACTTGATTTTTGCAACCATCATTTGAATGTTTGCGGTGTCCTGGAAAAAAATACAGGAATGTATAATGCCCCAAAGCTATATGATGGCTGCTATTTTGGGTTGGGGAATCCTCATAGCTGTATTAAGAGCTACATAAAAGCTTTGTTTCAGTTCTTTAAATGGCTCTTATCAATATATGTTAATTATTAAGCTTGGAAAAGACATTGGAAGATTTGTGAACAGGGTTAGCCTATCCCTTTGCCTCTCTACTTTCCAGGCTATAGTTACAATGCATTAGATTAATTTATTATTTAAAATGGTAGGAAGACAAGGTATAATGCCCTTTACTGAAATACAGAAATTAATTGCAGACATAAATTTGAGCTATGTCTACAAAACCTCTGTGAACTATTCTAGCCGTCCATCCCCAACGCAAAAGAAAAATAAAGAGAAATTCCATAATCCTCTGGGGATCTTTAGTCAGTATTGGCCAAAACATTCCTAAATCAATGGCTTCAACACAAAAATATGTTGTTGATGCCCTCCACATGGGATCAGAACTTGTTCCCTACCGTTATGTTTAAGCACGACCATTTCTAGCAAGCCAGGTTCTAGTATAGGCTTTTATTCTTATGTAGAAAGGAGGCAAATAAGAGAGTGGGAATTCAGATCTTCCTTTGAGTCCTTCCATTTATTAACAGGTATTTGAGCCTTGAGGACCATTCAGGATCAGGGACAATGTTCTATTTTAATATTAATGGAGAGAGGAACAACTGAACCAGAGTGAATCTGTTCTACAGGGAGTGCATCTGTATGTGCAATTAATCTGAAGCAATAAATTCTGGAGCAGTTTCAGCCAGAAGAAACTACTCCTGGGTGCAGTATCTACACATGCCCTGAGTCAGCAGCAATTTGAGCTGGGGCGGAGTAGTTTGTCATGGCTGGTGGCACAGGGTGGTTAGCCCTGGGATTCAGCTCCTGGTGATGGGCAGCAGAGGGGCTGACTGGGGCACAAGGGTGCTGAAAGTGTGGAGCCGTGTGGCTAGATGGCAGGAAGGAGTCCGGCCCCCTGTTGGCTGGCGTAGGCTGATTGGGTGTAATTTATGCCTGGGGTCAGTGTCTACATGTGCTTTTAATTGCAGTCAGTTACCCTGCTGTAAGATAGTACTGTCAGGGAATCACAGCAGTGTTAATTAGTTGACTGAGTGCTGTATGTGTAGACGGTTATGTTTTATTCCGCAGCTAATTAGTCTACTCTGCAGTTAAGCACCCATGTAGACGTGGCCACTGGCTCCTTCAAAGAATGAGAGTACTCCTGTTTCACTGAATTACAGTTCTCTAGGCTACACTTCTTACCCAAACAAGATAGTGTTTTCAATGCATCAATATACCTGATAAAATGTAAGGCTCAAAATCATAAAGTAGTAATTATTAATTATATTTATTTAAAAAAATCCCAAATGATATGACTTTATATTACAGGCAAAGGATGAGAAATTAGCTATAATCCAGACCCACTTTCTAAATAATGGCGCAAACTCCTGTTTGAAATAGAAGGGTTTATGGTGCTGTGGTTAGACACGAACCCAAGACTCTTGCCTTTACCAAGGCCTTTTTTAATGAATTGAGGCAAATCATTTTTATGGTGTCACAATTTACTCATCCTTAAAACAGATAAAATAATACAAGAGTGTTTGGAGTATTAAATAATGTTTTTAAAGTATCTTATGAGCCTTGGATGAAAGATGCCATGGAAGAATAAGCTATTGTGTTGATTGAAATAATGGCCTCATTCTGTTAAAAAGTGAGTGCGAGAGAAAAATGATCTCTGAACAGTTTAAATTAAGTATTCCTGTATTTCCAATAATCCTCTCGTCCTTCAGTTATCTTGCTTTCTTTATTGAATGTGTTTTGAAGCTAGTAGTAAGACAGAGGAGAGCAATAGTAGAAATAAATGCATATGTTGGCGATAAAAATGTGGCACAGATGATAGATGTATAGCTATGATTTCATTGAAGTGTGTACATATTATCCCTCGGTCTGCAGGTAAAACAGGAAATGAACAACAAATGCTATTAGGCAATGCTGATCTCCATTATATATAGCAGAACTGTGATGGCCGAGGCTGCTACATTTCATTTTAGATGAAAAGTTCTGGATCAAAGGCATTCTGTACAGTTTTTCCAGTCAATTTAGTAGTATTTACAGGTTTTGTCATAGATAGTCATGGAAATAATAGATTCTTTGTACTCTTCAGATAAATGTCAGATATTTTCACTTCGTAATCACATTTATTAACATTGTCTTCTTTCTTCTTTGTTACAGAGAACATTACAAAGATGCTTGTGGAGAGAACCTTGAACCATATTCATAATTGGCCAAATACAACAGTTATCTACAATTAATGAGTTTCATCTGAACGGTGAGAGTGAGTCAGAGTATACTGGATTACTCCAGTTGTAACAGCTTTGTGACTACATACACAGATGTGGCTTTAGACAAAACTGAGATATCTGCTGGGCTATCAGTAGGGATCTGGGGTTTTCGTTTGCCATGGCAAAATGTGGAAAAACTCAGTGTTTTTACCACTTTAAGGAGAAAAGTGCAGATTTTCTCCTTTAAAAGAGAAAAATGCAGGAAACGGCAGGTTTGCCCTTGCAGGCTGGCAGAGTTCCAGGTATGTGGCAGCCAAGTATCCTGGAGAGCAGTTCATGGAGCCCCTGGCAGGTAAGTCGTGGTGGGGGGAGGCAGAATTGAGGCCCCCATAATGAGGGGGGGAGTGAGTTGGTCAGGGCTGAGGCTGCAGCTGTGGCTGGGGGCTCTAGCCAGCCAGGGCAGTACACAGGGCTTGGGGTCAGGGGCGGGAATGCATGGCCGTAGGGCCTGGGTGGGGAGCAGAACAGCCATGGGTGGTTCATCCAGGGGGTAAAGCGGGGGGGGGGGAGCTGGCTTCCTGCTGCTGCATGCACTCCTGGGGCAGGATATGATGTGGGGGTGGATGCTGGCTGATGGCTGTGGGTTTGGTGCTCCCTGCCCTGCTGCCTTCCCCCCCAGGGGCTTTCACAGCCTGGCAGATGGGACCTAGTACAGCAGGGCAGAGTGGGGCAGGGAAGCTTGGGCCTGCTACCAGGAGCCCCACACCACCATAGCAAGGCATCCCCTGCCTGCCTGGCAACAGCATGGGGCACAACTCTGCTCTGCCACCCCTGCTGATGCCAGGTGGGCCGGGGGCTCTTTGCTATGGTGGCGCAGGGCTCCTGGTGGAAACATCAAGCCCCACCCTGCCCTCCTGCACTGGGTCCCACCTGCTGTGCTGTGGAGGCTCTGGGAGGATGGCAGCAGGACAGGGAGCCCTGAGCCCACAGCTGCTCATCTGCATCCGCCCCTCCATGGCCTGTGCTCCAGCCATGCCGCCCGTGGGGGCGATGGACCCAGGCTCTGCTCTGGTCGCAGCAGCAGCCACCTCCCACAGCTGGGGCTTGGGCACTTCTTGGGGCAGGAGGCTGTGGACCCAGGTCTCTGGCCCTGTAGCCCTGGCAGCTGGGGGCCCCTACAGCAGGGCTGGTGGGGAGCCAGGGTGGTGCGGTGGAGGGGCTGTGGGTTGAGGAGTGAGGGGCACTGCCAGGGCTGGGGGGCTATGGGTTGGCAGTGAGGGGCACCAGTAAGGTTCAGGGGATGGGGAGCTATGGGTGGGAAGTGAGGGGCTGTGGCAGAGCCCTGGGTCTGTGGGTGTGGAGTGAGGGGCACCAGCAGGGCTGGAGAGCTGTGGGTCAGGAGTGAGGGGCACTAACACAGGCAGGGTACTGGCATATTAGGGCTGCTCAGTGCCACAAAACATTGAGGTGGGGAGGGGGCAGTTGCATCCAGACCTATGTCCTGGTGAGCAAAGGGGCAGAGGGAGCTCTAATTTTCCATGAAAAAAACCCCAAAATCAAACGCCAAAATTTATAGGTATTTAGAATGTCTTTTATTATAGTGACTGAGGTGGGCTACCGAATTGCTTTAAAATTGTAAATATATCAATAAAACCTTGTGTTCAACTGATTTCTGTATAAAAAGAAATGTCGCTATATAAATGCAGAGAAACGTGGATTTGGGGTTTTTAAATTGGAGAATCTGCAAATTTACATCAGAGAATTTGTGAGTTTTAAACAGAGAAAACAAGCATCCCTGGCTGTCAGTCATGTCATAATATGGAGAGAAATATAGGAGAGAAAAGCAGGAGCCATACAAGGCCCTGGTGGCTTCTCCTTCCTTTGAAACAACAGGAGCCATGCAGCTAAATCCAAAGTGCAGCACTTGGAAAATGCATCCTGCCTTCTGCCCTCTGGGGCACACAGTGCCCAGAAATACAAAATCTGCTTAGCCTTTTTGCTTAATTCACAAATGGACAGACTTAAAATCAATTGGAAGAAATTAGGCCAGATGTTGAGTGCTTTCCTCACCTGAAGGAAAAAAAAATGTGTATCTTCTTGGCTATGTTGACTGGAGAGTGTTATTGATCTTTTAAAATGGGTTTTTAAATCTTTAATAACATTCTCATATTTTAAATGTTATTTCCAAGGTATCCTTCCACTACTACAGGGAGTTGTCGGGAGGAGGGTAAAACCTAATAATAGGAAGCAAAAGTAAGAGGAGCTGTCAGTGTCCTAAAGAAGGATATATGGAAAAATCAGAAGGTACATGGGGATTGTCCATTTTTAGCCAAGTACAAAATATAGGAATGCATGCTCATTTCAGGTGTGCAGACTAGGTTCCTAGTCTGCTGAATGTGAGAAACATCCCATCTGCTGAGAGCCAGCCTAAGATCTGGATACTATTTAAGTCTGACCAAAGCCATCAAAATAACTTCCTAGGCTTTTTGCTGGTGCCCTGGACTGGAGTGAACTTCACACCCTCATAGTTTCTCTGCCCCTTTTATTCCCAAATGGGAAGTTAAAAATAGTACTGTCATGGCAGATGAGTGGTAAGCAGGTTGATCTGTACTGGATGCACATGCCATGCCTGATGCTCTCCTCCGTGCTCAACTCAAGATGAAAGCATACAGATATGTGCAGCCCCTGCCCCCCTCCTTAACTCTTAAGTTCTCATGTAGGGGCTGCAGTTACTCTGCATTAATGTTAGAGAGCATGGGAAATCCAGAAACTTTTCTTCTGGAGGCATGAAATGGAAAAGATTGAAAGTACCTGTGTTAGAGGGTGGGATGTCCCTTTAAGGGGGATTAATTTGTGACTCATAGCAATCTCCCAAGTAACTAAATGGTAAAGATTCATGTAGGGTGCAAGGTAGCACTATGCTAATACTTGCACTGATACTTCTGCACCTACTAGCTTCCCTTAGGGTGGTATTGTGCAGAGACCAGCACTCTGCATTATAGCTTGCACAGCTGCCCTGCTTCTGGTTCGGGAGCTAGCACGTGAGAGCTAGTGTGGGGCATCATAGCATGATGAGGCCTTGTGCCACCAAATCTGGTTTGATATACGGTACATTTGGGTGCATATTGGAGGGAAGAGTTTAATTTACACATCAGCGTGTGGATAAAGCAGTTTAGAAGGTAGATTAGGGGGAGTTCACAGTGGGGAAGGAATTTCCCATCATGCACGTTGATGGAGTGATATGGCAGCAGCAGTATCACTACACTTGGGAAGTAGACTAGCTCCACCTCCCCTTATGCCCCTGATGTGGAACCTGGACACACTGAGGGCACCTTACCCTAGTAGTTCCCTACTACCAATCCAATATATTCTAGGCTATGCAACTGGCTTCAGCATCTGCACATATAACCAAAAGGTGGGGTCTGGTCCACAGTATGTTGTTGATTAGTGAAGTTTGTTCATTGTGTTGGAATCCTCCTTGGTTTAAGGCACTTCAGGTCTGATCCTGCGCCACTGAAGTCAATGGGAGTTTTCTCCTGGGCATAAGGCCAAGAACCATATGCCAGTGTCTGCAATTACCACTGTTGGGGGAAAACTGGACTGTAATATTTCTATGCATTGTGTTGTCACTTTCCAAACGAATCACCCCATAAACCAGAATAAAGAGGATTTGCACTAACGGTAACGAGCACTTAGCTCATGCTAAACAAGCATTACATTAAACAGGTCGAGGTGCTCGGATGTACATTTAGAACCAGCTAAAAAGCTTCCTGGATTACTGCCATCATTAACAGAGAAATAAGGAAATCTGTCATATCAAATTATGTGCATTCTCCCCGTCCCCCTCCTATGTGTTAAGTGATTATGGTATACTGTCATATTCTTGAGTGTTGATCAATTAAAGCCCCTCCCCCTTTTCATGAATAGGACAATTCAGTTATTTATTTGTTCTGTCTCATTCTCATCTTACAAAACAATATGTATTTGATAGTCCTTTTCAAGTAACAACCTTCCATATGTTAGCTGTGCTTAGTTTGATAGTATTTTTTGGGATAAAAAAGCCTTTTCGATCCTAGAACAGAAAACATTTCCCCATCAAATACTGCATTTCTTGATAGATCTGCATTGTTTAATTACTTAAACATTGAAGTTATCTTCCTTTCGTTGGCAGAATAAAACACTTGGAACAAAGCAACCTCCACTATCGAGCCTGCTGTTTCATGGGAGTACTGGTACCCCGACCAAAAACAAAGAGGTCAGTAGAAACGAATAGAGGCCAAGTAGAAGATTCTGGTGAAGCAACTTGAATTTTTATTAGCATTACGCGCCGAGTTTGGAAGGCTTATGAAAACTGATAGCTAGGGGCCACCAAAGCTTTCCTACTCAACGAGGGGTTCTAGACTGACACAGTAATTACGGACATTGGTGACGCATAGGGGGTGCATGCGGGTGCACATGCACCCCCTGAGATCGGCCATGCACCCCCTGAAAACACTAGCTGCGAAACCAGAATTATGCTTCTGGTTTCACCGCTGGCTTGGTGATTGGCCAACCAGGCCCCCCCCACCAGTTGGTGATCAGCCATTGGGGGACCCCCCCCCCATTGGTGATCTGGTGCTCCCCCAGACTCAGGAGGCACCAGTCACCCATGATTATGGAGTTGGCCAAGTGGATTGGAGGAGCCATATATCATTTATATAGAAGCAAAGAATAAGACTCGAGCTGTTTCTGTTGCACCGTCCTGTCTCTGACAGTGGCCAGCACCAGATGCTACAGTGCAAGATGTAAGACGCCCACAGTCACCAGATAATCTATCCTTCACCCTGGTTTCTTATACAAATCACAATGCCTAATATCTTGTTGAAAATGGCATTAGTTATTTTCCATTAAAATAGTTTAGCAAAACTGTTGAGAATACAGAGAATTTCCAAGAGAACAGGGCAAGAAAGAGGATTTTGCAAAAGGAAACAAGAAGCTAAAGGGCTGTGGGGGGAAAGCTGGAGAAATAAGAAGTTTTTTGTGGAAGGCAGTGTCTCTTATGTGTTTGTGCAGTGCCTAGCACATTGGGCCATGACTGAGGTTTCCAGGGGATACTGCAGTACAAATTAATAGAATAATAAATTCATACTCTAACCACGAAGGAAAGAAACCAGGAGAAAATCTTGAAATCTCTACTCACTCTTTAGGAAGCTACAAACAGGTAGAGAAAAGGACTTACTAATAATATTGATTAATAAAATGACTTAAACATCCAAGGATTTCACATAGACTGTAGGAACAAACTGCAGTGTTTGCTTATGAAAGGGGACTCTCCAAGAGAGAACCTGTGTGGGTGTATGCGCGCACACATACACACTCGCATATATATATTCACGTGGCTGAAAAAAGAAAAAGAAGCCAAGACAAAATCCAGCAATAACAGAGAAGCACCAAAAAAGTTCAGAACAATATAGTGCCACGGGAGCTGTGTTCATGGCATCTTCACCTGCAGTAAGTGGAGGCTAGCTGGCGATGCATAAACGTCTTAGAAACAGGCCTGTAGTCAGTGTAGAACCACAGACACATCTGAAAGGATGAAAAAGGCATCAGTTTAAAACACACAGGACCACATTCCCCTGCCACTTACCCAGTATGTGACTTGAATTAACAGCTTACTCCTCACCCCTAACATTCTCATATTTTATTGAAAAGGCAATACTATTACACAGGAAGAGTGAGTGCCATATCAAGCAATAGAAATAATACACAAAAGCATAGGAGAGGCCCGAGATGCATATATAGAACTGAAGATAAAATACAACCATATCAAAAGCACTGTATTAAAAATAAGTAGGCCTGATTCTCACTTGCATTAAAGCCTGCTTACACCTCTCTGGTAGAGTAATGGGCCCATAAAGTGTGTGCCACTGTAATTACTCCCTCTTTAAGAGGCCATCAAGCTGCCAGAATGGGGTGAGTGGGAATCAGGCCTGGTGTGAAGAACAGTGAATGCATCACCCGGTTTTAAATTCTTCCTAAAAATTCAAGCAGAAATGGGCTGGGGAATCTCACAGCTCTATCAAAGATGTGCAGATTTCTCCAGTTAGCTCTGCCTACCTCTTTAATTGCACTGGGTTTGCTTCTTTTCCTCCTTGTTCCTTGTGCAATTATAGATCCTGTGTACATTGGGCATAAAATACTTGTATTTCACACTCACTTCGTTCAGATGTGACCCCTCAAAGTAAGTGAGGCATATTGGCTCTGCTTGGATTACATACAGTATGAATCAATTTACAGAAAAGTCACAGATCCTAGTGGGGGAGCTCAGCAACCTATCCGTTAACAGGCTAAAAAACATCCCAGAAGCTTACATTAAACCTTATAGTCCTGCAACATTTCTGGAGCTGACCTCCACCCTCACCTCTATCCATGTGACTGAGAACAGAACTAGGCACCAAAGACATAAGTTTTCCTTGTATTGTTCTTACATGTATATGCTTATCTTCACCTGCTTTGCCATCACTTGATACTTAAGTTCCCAGATCATTTGAAATTTGCAGCATTTTACACCCAATTTCTGCCAACAAGGGTTATGGCTGGACCATTTCTCTTACAGTATCTTTTGGAGATCTTACCCCCAAATTGTCCATAAGAGTGCCATTTCTCATGCTGAGGCTGAAAGATGGCTTTGCCTCAAAGCTATAGAGGCTTTGATTATTTTCTTTCAAAATTTGCACAAAGATACAACTATAGCAAGTTTCAGGCTTTCCCCCCCCCAAGCATTTTCTGCATTTTAATCATTGCCGATTCTAGTAATAAACCTTTGTAGTTCCAACATTAAGTCTGGCTCCTGGCAGGTTTGCCAGCGGATATTTGGTGTACCAGGGCTGATCTTTTTTTTTTTTTTGGTAGAAAATACATTGTCCTCATTTTGAAATGGGAGTTACGGCTGCACGCTTGTGTCTCCAAAGCCAGGAGACGAGCCAGTGGCTACCATGTCAATCAATTCATCTGGTGAAGGTGTTGGCAAATGGAGGCTGCTTTCATAAGAGATCTCTTTGTGCATTTCCCATATGGAGTAAAAAGTCGGCCTCCTGCGGCAGCCCTTCTTCTACATCAAAAGCATCAGATCCCACACGGAGCATAGTTTCCATTGACATAATAAGTACATGGCTGTCTCAGAAAGCTACATTAAACATCAGAAGCTCTCTGCTAGGATTGGCTTAGGTCACAGGGGCTGGGGATGTAACAAAGGTTTCCAACGAGGAAACTGAAAAGCAAATGGGAGAAACGACCTTTCAAGTTTTTCCTTTTGGCAGTTCCATTTCCACACAAAAATGAAGATGAGGGCCAGCTCTGTGCAGTGTTTCACAACTCCTAGAGCTAATGTCGGAAAAGTCACAAATGATACAGGCCTACTCTAGGGGAGTGTGTAATGGTGTGCTCGGGTAAATTGCTCCTGCTGCCTCTCTATGGCTTAATGAAAGCCAATCCGCCACTGCTGATAAAATCCACTAAACACCAACCAGCTGCTTTACTCAAGGCCCCACCAGCTCGAAATCTCTCTCTCTCTTTCTCTCCTCTTAATAGCCAAACAACAGGGTTTCTCACAGAGGGTCTTACATTTATTGGACTGGCTTTTGCAGACTTGTCGCTCATTGCCCCGTTTGTGAAATGCCCGCAAAATACAACAACAACAAGGATGTTTCCTGAGAGCTGATTATATTTTCTTGTATTTAAGAAAAGTGAGCTGACAAATTGTCCCTTTGCTGGGTAGGATTGATGGGGAGGGACATGAGTATGCCTTCCAGGACTTCTGCCTTTTTTGGAAACAGTTTTACCTAGTTCTGTCCCATGTTTCCAGTGCATTTAGCCTCAATCACTGCCACGCCAAGACACCTTCACTAAGCGCTCACGTTGTCTGCTGAATCGGGACCTGAGGCTCAACGAGTTTTAAATGGAAACATAACCTCGCCACATACACGCTGGGAAGTTAGAGAGAGGAATTTTCATTATTGTATGTTCATTCAGAAAATGCAGTTAGGAGCAACGTCCCTCCCATTAGTGACAAGCCTGCAGGATAATCCCTGATAAGAAATGCCCTCCAAGGCAGCTTTTGGTATGAGCTTAATTTGAAAAGGGGGGTTTCACGTTATGGAGCGAAATGAGGAATGCATTTTCTTAACAAGAAAAGACAAATTGAAATGCATGCTGCTGAAAGATCCGAACTTTATGCAGTGCCAGTCTTCAGCAATCCTGCCTTGTTAAAAATGTATTAGGTGATTGTGGTGTCTTAAAAACCAAAAGGCTAATGCAGTGTCCAAATGAGATACAATAAGAACAAGCGTAGCTACTCAGGAGTTCAGTGCTTTTGGAGGAAAAAAAGAGAAAGGGAGAAAATCAAACCACTGCTTCCATCTTTGCTGGAGACATAGAATGGTGCTATGATCTCTGACCTTTTATTAACAAGCTAGTCACATCCAAAGGACAGTGATTCATTTCAGGCCACCTTATCTGCATTTGAACAGACTCACCCCCAAGGCATTCCTTTGTCATATACTGTAAGTACAGATGGCAATAGATTCCACCTTCCAGTGGAAATAGGTTTACACATTCAGAACTGCTATTTTATCCCATTTGGAATACGAAACAATCGTTAATGAGATTTTGAAAGTTATGGCTAAACCCAGCTCAGCTTTTGTAATCACGCGCACGTAGACCTTGCTAACTAATATCTACTGTCATAATGAAAGTCTCAAGAGACTAAAAGATGTCATCTTTGAATTATGAATTGATAAAAGGAACACGGTGCCGTATTTGAAGGTGGTATGAAGGCTGAAATTTCCCTTCTGCAAAAGACAGAATAGAATGACTTCACTGATCTTACCACTTATGTATTGCAGTTCCATTTGAGGAAAAAAAATTCTACTTTGTTATCAGCTATTATCCAGCTTACACATGGGTAAAAATAATCCTTTTCATCCATGACAGGTAAACACATCATTCATATTGCTCTGTCAGGGAAAACTCAATATGCCCTTATCAAGAATGATGTTTAAGGAGCAATACTTCTCTCTGCATTTTGTACTAATTAAGTAATTTAATGAAGGAGGCTTAAGGATCGGTGGCTTACAGAAAACAGAAGTAATCAACAGGCACAGACACCGTTAATTAAAAAAAAAGATCCTCATGAAATTATCAGAATTAATGTAAAACAGTGTGTTTCCTATGAAAATGCAATGTGGTGGCAGAGTAGCTAAGTTGTCTTTCTACAACTCCAGGGGCATAATCTCCAGACTTAGGCTGATGCTGCTCTCAGCTGACCCAACTGTAAAAGGGTTTTTGGCCATCTCTGCTGGGAAGTCAGAGACAGCTGGATGTGCATCACTTGCTTGTGTGCCATTGGCTGTGGAAGCTGAACCATGCTGACCGGATGGGCCTTCTAGGCACAGGTAGGCCACATCCGACTGCCTGTTCCTTATAACAATTACAAATACTTATGCCTGGTTAGGCAGGGAATTCCAGGGAAGAGTTGATCTCAAAAACAAAAAGGGTTGGATTTGTTTTGCAGAAAATTAAAAGTCATTAGCAAATATTGTCTGCGTCTCAGTTCATTTGCTATACACGATACAATCAGCTAGCTTCCCTGAGCCAGCTTCCTTTGGGGAGAAACTTTTCTTACGCTGAATTTAAGTGATGCTCGAGACTTATACTGACCCATTGCATAGGGATGAAGTTCTCCCTGTGGTATGAAATCCAGTTTGAATCTTTGGGAGTTAGAATGTCAGATCTACTCAGGTCAATGGAATTAGTCCCAAGGGTGAAAGGACGCTAAGGTGCATAGAAAACTGGCTGGAACACCAGGCTTAAAGAGTAGCAATCAATGGCTTGATGTCTAGGTGGCAGCTGGTATCCAGTGGAGTTCCCAAGGGTCAGTCCTGGGGCTGGTTTTATTCAATGTCTTCATCAACGACCTGGAAGATTGCACAGAGTGCACCCTCAGTTTGCAGATGGCACCAAGCTAGAGGAGGGGAGGGCTAGGACCTAGACAGATTAGAGGATTGGGCCAAAAGGAACCTCATGAGGTTCAACAAGGACAAAGTCCTGCACTTAGGACAGAACAATCTCATGCACCAGTACAGGCTGGGGGCTGACTGGCTGGGCAGCAGCTCTGCAGAAAAGGACCTGGAGGTTACAGTGGCCAAGAAGGTGAATATGAGCCAGCAGCGTGCCCTTGTTGTAAAGAAGGCTAATGGCATACTGGGCTGCATTGGTAGGAGTGTTGCCAGTAGGTCAATGGAAGTGATTATTCCCTTCTATTCAGCACTAGTGAGGCCACATCTGGAGTCCTGTGTTCAGACTTGCCCCTCCCACTACAGAAAGGGTGTGGATAAATTGGACACAGTCCAGCAGAGGGCAACAAAAATGGTTCAGGGGCTGGGGGTCATGACTTATGAGGAGAGGCTGGGGGAAGTGGTCTTATTTAGTCTAGAGAAGAGGAGACTGAGAGGGGACTTAATAACAGCCTTCAACAATCTGGAAGTGGGTTCCAAAGAGGATGGAGCTGGACTCTTCTCAGCAGTGGCAGGTGACAGAACAAGGAGCAACAGTCTCAAGTTGCAGCAAGGCAAGTCTAGGTTAGATATTAGGAAGAATTTTCTCACTAGGAGGGTAGTAAAACACTGGAACACGTTACCCAGAGAGGTGGTGGAAGCTCCATCCTTGGAGGTTTTCAAAACAAGGGTAGACAAAGCTTTGGCTGGGATGATCTAGTTGGGGATGATCCTCCTTTGAGCAGGAGGTTGGATCAGATGATCTCCTGAGGTCCCTTCCAACCCTCACTTTCTATGATTTAATGATTCTCTGAATTTATGTTGCATGGTTGGATCTATGTTTTCTACTTATGTTGAATTAGGAATACATGCAACCAGTGATACAACTTATGAGCATCCATTAGGACTAATACATAAAGAAAACCTGACTGTTGAATGTAATTTATTATGCAGGTAGACTTTGATTCATTACAGCAGTTATGCAAGTATTTTGCTTTCAGTATATGAATAACCCCGTCCCCATTCAACAAATGACATAAGCTTGTGTTTTAAGTTTTCTTAGGTTTCACTGGCTTTAATTAGACTTAAAGGAATATTTAGGTGCTCTGCTAAAGTGGGGCTTAAAAACTGTCACTCCTTGGACCCAAATAATAACAAACTTGAGAAAAACCAGGTCTTCAGGAACTAAGAGCAAGTTCAGACATTTGAATTTTGAGGACTTCTTTGCTATCTTCCAGCTACTAGATGCTCAAGATACCATGGTGATTAGTCAGAGGAAGGAATCTGAATAGAACAAACCATTCATGAACACCTCAGCATGTTTTAATTTTCACCTTTCCAAAAAATAGATTCAATACTTGCTTCAGGAACTCAACTACTGGGTCTGTTTGTATGTCTATCTTAATAAAACTAATAAGGTATGACATGCATCTCCCCAAACCTCATTTTTCTTACTCTAATTCCCCAAGCACTTGTCAGAATATACTCTAGTACATACCACATTTCCAACACCTGTTAGATCCATTCTCTGAGAATTTTTGCCAAGGCACATAGACTAATGCAACATCTGTGAAACATTTCAGAATTGGCAAGCTTAATTTTTAGTGTCTTCAGTATGTATAATGTTTTTTTGCCATTGTGTTTTGATGGCTCACATTTTTCATACCAGAGGGCTGGATTTGCCAGGTAACAGAGTTCTGTTTGTGCCATATAAGTGTTCGTTAATGCATAGCCAATTTAAAGGGGCTAGAGAGCTGTATCTGAGGATTCCCATTGTGTAGGGAGTATATCTGCTGATAGAGGTGATTCTGCTGCCCTTTTGCCAATGTATCGCAAAATCCTGTCCCCTCCTGTGCCGGAGCTCTTGCTCTCAGCATGCTCCAAGGTGTATCTGGGGCAGCTCTGGGCTTCACTTATGGTTTTTGATCCGTGGAAACTTTTTTCACTCTTCTGATTCTGTGATCTGATTTGGGGGCTAACTGTGCACCTTTTGATTGTGAGAGTAGTTCTCACTCCCAAAGTTGGTCCAGATGCACTTGGTGGTGCCCCCCTGGATCGTCAAACCCTTCAGTGGTTTTACTTGTGTGCATAAGAAACTGTTCTTGTGAATGAAGTTTTAGTTGTATGGGTTATAATAGGGGCCTGCTGTCTCTGGCCTGGTTGAAGCCTTGCCATTCATACCAGCTGGGTCCTGTGCACCAAACTACACCTAGGAAAAAGTCTACTTTGATCCATAGAATCTCCACAATTTCTCCTCTGGAATAAATCCCACTCTAACGAAAGGGTGCATCTACACGTGCATTTAAGTGCAACTAAACTTAATGCACATTCAGCTAATGCGCATTAAGCAATTTTTGGCAACTCTGCCATATGCCCCTAGTGGCTGGTCAGACTTGGCCCTAAAGTTAGTGCCAGGTTGAGTCTACACATGTGTTAATGTGTTTTAACTAACTGCTCCTAAATCTGAGACCTGCATTTGCAGGTCTCAAATTTAGGTGTGATTAACCTAATTTCACCATTTTAACGTACATTAAGGGAACACATGTGTAGATGCATTCCCACAATGCACATTAAGTTAGGCTAATGCACATTAACTTGTCTCATGTAGACACCCCCAAAGTCTATTAGAACCCAGTACATTTTAGCTGACATCACTATCTGATGCATCCAGGAACAATAGTTAAACTCTTTATTCTAGTAAGAGGCATGCTTTATTTGCCTAGCAGATAATTAATTTTTGGAACAATGTCTAATTAGTTGTGCTAGTTTATTAGAAACTGTGAAAAGATATCAGAAAGCTTCTCAAGAAAGATAAACATGGAGTATTGAAGGCTATCCAGGAGAAGATAAAGCAAAATCTCCATGGCTTATCTTTATGAGACCAAATGTTTTCATTCAATTCGCTCTACACGCCCAATTTCAATACAGTATTGTGGTATTAGACACAGTGCTGCTAACAAAGAATATGTCCTAACGATCACAAGGCGTGTGAATATTATCTTTCCTGTAGTTTGGAAAATATTGATTAAGTAGGTGCCCATGGTAACTTTTCTGTGAGATATGTTAATAAGCAGAAATGTACTGTCAGAAGCCTATAGCATTTTCTTTAAGCCAAAAATAATAGATAGAATTAGATAGTAGTTTGGTTTCTGAGGACTGTTGTCATATGACTTGCCAGTTTTATGTCATAGGGAATCTCCCAGGCTTATTGTTAAGAGCTGTATAGATCTGGTATCTCAGAATTGGTCAGCCAATTTGGATAAAGTAAGAACTGACCCCAAAACACTGTAAATAATTGGGAACAAGTCTGTAAATAACTAGGAATCATTTTAAAGAGATATTTTATTTATGTGTTATTTCAGTTCCTGTACCTGACAGGAAGTTGATATAAGGAAAACCAAATACCCAGAGAATCTGTACATGAAATCTCTCAGCCTAGCTTTTACAGACTTACAAAATGTGCTGAATTCAGGAAAGACCCAAATGAGCATACAAACCGAGTGCAGTGGTGAGTGGTTAGTTACAATGTCTTCCGTCTGTTTTGGCTTGAGCACGCTCCTCGCTTAGCCCAACCACTTCCTGACTTGTCCCACTGCCTAGATCCCAGGCCAACAAGAACCTTCCATTAGGGGTGTGCGAAATAGACCATATTCAATTCGGATTCGGCCCAAATCAGGGACAATGATTCAATTAGTTGATTTGGATCACCATCCCTGATTTGATTCAGCTGAATCTGAATCTGAAGATTCGATGCGGATTCAGAGAATCAGCAATTCAGCCATCGACACAGCTTTAAAAGTTTTTTCTACATACCTTGAGGTACTGGGTGCAGCTGATGAATGTTGCAATGCAATGCTGGGGTGGATGGAATGTCCTACAGGAGCATGGGGGGCCCCCCGTGTGCTCGGCAGCAAACCCAGAAGTGGACCAGTAGAACTTCTGGTCCACTTCTGGGTCCGCCAGGGAGCATGACGGGGACCCCGTGTGCCCCCCTGGCTTGGCCCCCCAGACCCAGGAAGCACCAGTTGCCGAGCCGGGAAGGCCCGGGAGGCCCCCCTGCTTGCTTCTTGGCGGACCTGGAAGTGGACCGGAAGTGCTTCTGGTCCAATTCTGGGTCTGCTGCTGAGCACACTGGGGAGCCCCCCATGTTCCTGTGGGAAGCTCTATTCACCCCACCATCACAGCATCCACGAGCTGCCTGTTACCTTGAGGTACGTAGAAAAAACATTTAAAGCTGTGTCTACATCTGAATTGCCAAATCTTTCCGAATCTCTCTGAATCAGTTCGGAGGGCTCCAATTCGGAGAGATTAAAGGGTCTCCTGATTCAGGTCAGATTTGGAGATTCAGCCATTGAATCGGGCCAGATCTCAGCTGAATTGAATCAGGGACTGAAACTTCGCACAGCCCTACCTTCCATTCATAGAATGAGTGAGTGGATACTGCTGCAGAAGTATCTGAGATCCCCATTCAGGGTGTGTGAGACCCACACATGGAGAGTCCCCTGCAAACAAGGATGCCACAGGCATATACAAGCCCAGTGTATATATTTACAAGAAACCCTGATTGCAGAGGAATAGAGGGCACATTTACCTGAGATGTGTTAATGTGCATTAGCCTAATTTAATGCGTGTTACAGGTGCACGTCTGCACATGTGTGCCCTTAATGCACTTTAAAGATGTTGCAATTAATTTCATCACACCTAAATTCGGTACCTTCAAATAGAGGTATCAAGTTTAGGCATGATTAATTACAGTGCATTAATGCACGTGTAGACACAACCTGCCACTAATTTTAATGCCGGGTCTGACCAGCCACTAGGGGTATATGGCAGTGCTGCAGGGACTTGGTGCCAAGTGCACTAACTTTAGTGTCAAGTCCTTGCACATGTAGCCACCTGCCAAAAATTGCTTAATGCACATTAGCTTAATGCGCATTAAATTTAGTCTCACTTAAATGCATGTGTAGGTGCACCCTCTAGTTACAAAAAATATTGTGGAGTAGGTGATTAATTAGAGAAGATATGACTTCCATTCCTAGCTGTGGCACGGACTTGCCATATAACCCTGGGCAAGCCACTTAACAACTGTATGCTCCTGTTCCCTGCCCTGTAAAATATTGCTGATGCTTATTTAGATTACAGCTGACCAACAAGGCTAAATTCATTAATT
>NW_017728991.1:11485764-11487365 GCF_001723915.1 Gavialis gangeticus | reverse complement strand
CACCTGCCAAAAATTGCTTAATGCACATTAGCTTAATGCGCATTAAATTTAGTCTCACTTAAATGCATGTGTAGGTGCACCCTCTAGTTACAAAAAATATTGTGGAGTAGGTGATTAATTAGAGAAGATATGACTTCCATTCCTAGCTGTGGCACGGACTTGCCATATAACCCTGGGCAAGCCACTTAACAACTGTATGCTCCTGTTCCCTGCCCTGTAAAATATTGCTGATGCTTATTTAGATTACAGCTGACCAACAAGGCTAAATTCATTAATTAAAGCTGGAGAGTGCTCTGGGAGCTGATCCAGTAAAAGTACAGGATCTGATGCTTTGCTTATCTGTGGATGGCAAAACATTTAATCCCCCATTTTTTATGTAAAAAAAAATGAAAACTAGGACACAGCTTGGAAGCCCTCTCTAGATTTGTCTCTGCTGTTTTGTGTGGCACTTAGGGTTAGGGGTATTTAATTGCCTAAGGAGGCGATAGACTCCTAGAGGACTTTAAAAAACCAAGTGAGCTGGGTGTTTAACTCCCACTGTTTTTCACTGAGAGTCAGGAACTTAAGCTCCTTAGAGGCTTCTGTATAGCTTAGTAGGCACCTCCTATCTCCAGGACATCTTTAAGTACCTAACACACTGGGTAAATCTGCCCTGTGTTTTATCCTTTGCCATATTTAAAGCTAAATGGCAACCTTAAAAAACAACATTTGAAAGTCACTTTAAGATATAGTGCTTCCTGCTGTAATAGGTTTGAAAAATATTTTAAACATGTAGCTTTGGAGTGAGCCTGTTAGTATCCGCCCTCTCCCATTTCATCTGCAGGTTGTTGAAGTGTTGGCTCCATCTACCAGCCCTTCCATGACTGAGCAGCCAGCCCAGAATGCACAGAAATCCTGGCAGAGTAAAGCCATTTCAATATTCACCTCACCAATGTGCTCACCTTCGCTTATCAGTCCCACTTCATTTTAGAATTATGCTGGCAGAAACAAACTGCTTGATAACAAAGAAGCCCTGATTTTACCAGTTCTTCAGATGCAAATTTTCTCTGCACAAAAAGAGAGCGAGTGAAGGGTGTTCCCAACCACTATGGTCACTGTATACTACAGGGCACTGGCTCCCAATCTGTTTCCTGTTAGCTTTCCACTTCTCTAGGCCTTGTGCCCCCAAATACTAGCATAAACAGCTGGATTTGTTAGGCTTCGGTGCCCATTTGGGGTTGACACCTCTAGTTTGGAAACCGCGGCAACAAGAGCTGCAGAAATCATTCAGCTAGCTGGAGGACAATTCCCCAAGGGCAATACGTAGCACAGCCATAGGCCCCTTTGCTAGTGGTGGTATAAGGAATATTCTGTATTTAGGTCAGCAAAGGAGCCCCTATGGCATACACTGCTGTAAGAAATTCTCTGGAAGCCCAGTGACATGGGAATGTGCTGCATCATACTGCTGCATTTCTGTGCAAGTCCTCTATAGCATAGTTTCTCAACCTGTGGTACATGTACCCCAGGGGGTACGTGAGACAGAGACAGGGGGTATGTGGGTACCCCAACACTCTCTCTTTCTTGCCCTCTTTTCCTCTCAAAACTATGGCAAAAAATTTGGT
>NW_017728991.1:11484045-11485753 GCF_001723915.1 Gavialis gangeticus | reverse complement strand
TGCAAATTTTCTCTGCACAAAAAGAGAGCGAGTGAAGGGTGTTCCCAACCACTATGGTCACTGTATACTACAGGGCACTGGCTCCCAATCTGTTTCCTGTTAGCTTTCCACTTCTCTAGGCCTTGTGCCCCCAAATACTAGCATAAACAGCTGGATTTGTTAGGCTTCGGTGCCCATTTGGGGTTGACACCTCTAGTTTGGAAACCGCGGCAACAAGAGCTGCAGAAATCATTCAGCTAGCTGGAGGACAATTCCCCAAGGGCAATACGTAGCACAGCCATAGGCCCCTTTGCTAGTGGTGGTATAAGGAATATTCTGTATTTAGGTCAGCAAAGGAGCCCCTATGGCATACACTGCTGTAAGAAATTCTCTGGAAGCCCAGTGACATGGGAATGTGCTGCATCATACTGCTGCATTTCTGTGCAAGTCCTCTATAGCATAGTTTCTCAACCTGTGGTACATGTACCCCAGGGGGTACGTGAGACAGAGACAGGGGGTATGTGGGTACCCCAACACTCTCTCTTTCTTGCCCTCTTTTCCTCTCAAAACTATGGCAAAAAATTTGGTGCAATTAAAAAAATTAAATATCCCAGTAATAATTTGGTGTGCCACGCTTTGGTGTGCCACGCTTTGCATGGCACTGGGTTCAGCCCTCCTAACTTTGGCCATCATCACCTCTAGCCCAGGTACATACTTGAGTTGTGCACCCCGGTGTAAAAGGTGGCAACCCTACCCGCACCAGATCAGACATATCACGGCCTTATATACACAGCTCTTCTTCCAACACATGGCACACATTAGTCTGTAGATATAAAATCCCCTGGAAAATTGAGTGTCGGGGTACTTATTAACATCTTCTGAAGTTAGGGGGTACTCGCTTCTTAAAAGGTTGAAAAACACTGCTCTACAGCACCCAGCACTCAAACACACAAAGGTTCTCTCAAGCCACCTTCTTCCCCTCCCCGGCTGTATTCTTCTGTGTTGTGCCTTCTTGTGGTGATGTACTGAATCTCCACCTGAGCCCCATTCAGGATTTACCATCACTCGGCATGCCATGGGAAGAGCAACAGCTATTTAATGGGCTACTTCAACTTCCAGAAGTTAGAATGAAGACTTTCCTTGCTACAAGAGCAAGGCTATCTGCAGCTGGCCATAGCATTCCCTAGGGGCTGCCTGTGAATGTGACTTAGTTCTGAAACTTGGCCATAGACCTCAATATTTGTAGGAAGAAGATCAGCCTGTTTCCTTGACTTCACTTTCCTGCCATAGGTAGGTACTTTAAAACAAACAAAAAGGTCTCTCTCGACATAGGGGGCCGGGAGCCGAGAAACTGAGGCCTTCTTAATTACATTAAAAATTGTAGGCACTGAGATGAATAGCATGGTATAAAGAATACTGAGAACTGTTCATGTCAAAACACTGCTTTGCAGGACTGCCGCTGGCTATGGGAAAAGACAACTGCTAACATTACAGTGATCTACAACATCTCCCTCCTAAAACACATCCAGACAAAGCACCCAAATCTGACAGATTTATGCAGAAAATAGATTTCATGGACATTCATTCAGGCTGGAAAGGACCCCGGAGGATCATTGAGTCCAGCCCCTCAAAGGATGGGCCTTAGCAAGAAATTATTTTGTGGTGTTTAGGCCTATCTCAGAAGAGATGTTATTGGAAAACAATGATTCTTCCTTAACTCAGTTATGAC
>NW_017728991.1:11475638-11479045 GCF_001723915.1 Gavialis gangeticus | reverse complement strand
CCTAAAACACATCCAGACAAAGCACCCAAATCTGACAGATTTATGCAGAAAATAGATTTCATGGACATTCATTCAGGCTGGAAAGGACCCCGGAGGATCATTGAGTCCAGCCCCTCAAAGGATGGGCCTTAGCAAGAAATTATTTTGTGGTGTTTAGGCCTATCTCAGAAGAGATGTTATTGGAAAACAATGATTCTTCCTTAAATCAGTTATGACTAAACTGGCAGTTACAGAGTTAATAATTTGGGGCCCGCTCCTGATGGACCACAGGTGGGAGCCTGGCGGATAGGCCATGTAATTAAGTTTGATTGGACTCAAGTGTGGCTTGACTGAAGAAGCCAAGGGGATAAAACAGAGAATGAAAAGCAGAGGAGGACTTTGGTTGCTGTGTCTGTGCAGTTGTCTTTTTGCAGTGAGCTCTCCCTGAAACCTCTGCTTTTGGGGGACTTACTGTATGTTATTTTCCAGGAAAGGATGATTACCTTGCCTTTGGATTGCTCTTAAGGTAACCAGTGACAATAAATAAATGTGTGATGGAGTAGAAGAATTCAGGTTAAGTGGGATGGTTTGCTGATAGATGCAGCATGCCTGATGCATGGGCTTCTTGGTATTTTACTGTTGTAGGTGTTTCAAAATCTGTTGGAGAGTGCCAGAGCAGCCATGACTTACAAAGGAATGCCTCAGCAATTGTAGTTCCCTGTTTAAATGCAATATTTCCTGTAATTGATATGGCACAAACATAAGCCGAATGCACCGAACATCAATATGACTTTAAAGGAGAACTATGTAGCTGTAGGATCCATCATTAATGCTCAAGAGAACACTATTTACTCTGCTTCCAGCTGCTTAACAGCATAGGGTTCACCTTGGTGGTAGTGTTGCTTGAGTCAAGGTTAGAGCATAAGGACCTGTTTAGAGAGTGAGCTCTGATATTTATATGCATAAAAAGATGAACACTCGTGCTTTCCAGTCTCCTGAAGCCAGGATGTCTTTACTAGAAGCTACTGGGTATCTTCTTATATCCTGTTCCTCATTGCTGATGCTTCAGTAGGATCCCACAATGTTGATGTTGTATTGCAGTAGGCAAAGTGGGCTTGTACTTGTTTCCCCATCTTATTTCTTTGGAAACCATAGTGTGGAATGCACTTTTACCATTTCAAAAACTGATGAACATTCAGATGGCTCAATAAGAGGTACTGCTCTTAATAGAAACTACTGTGGCTACCTTGTAGGCTTTTTCAGTTTGCTTAAAATTGGAAGAAGGTGGGCAAGATTATCACCCCTTAACAGTCTGTATGTGATGTGTCCATAACTACATAATAGGAGTCTGGCATATATTAAAGTGGCAGGCAGGTAGATATATATATTGGCCAAATTCCTTCCAGGTAGGAAACGCATCTTGCTAGTCAGGGTGACTACTTAAAGCATGATTTGTCCAACTTTCTCTTTGCCATAGTACCTCTGACCTTAATTGCACCAAGGCAAAACTGCCCTAAATCTCAACAAGTGCCTAGTGACTTTTGGGTGCGCAGTCTGAGATCAGATGTGAGTGTGCACGCTCATCATTATTCTGTTAATTGCATGCAAATCCTTGATTTACTTAAAGTTTTAGACCTAAAGGAGTTGGTTTTTTTTGCAGTCCTGTCTGGCACCAATTTCTACTGAAACTTATGTTGCAGTCCCACCGCTGAGGTTCTTGTGAAGTATTGGTATACAGCTAAATATCTAATTCATATACTAGCTTGCAATTGACTCTTTTTTGCTTTTTTAAAACCAGCTTTATTTATCCCAACCCAACATCAAGTTTAGCTGGCCGCACTTATGACATTGGAAAAGTTTCAAACCACTAAACAAAACAGAGTTCTTTCTGGTCGAGTTCCTCTCCTTGTGCTGACTTCAGCTCGTTGCTTCTGCACATGGGGCCAACTAAGCAAGCTAAATGAAGATGTCAGCAGTTGTGCTCAATGGAATTAATACTTTGTGTGCACAGTAGGTGAGTTTGATGTGAACCCAATGGATGGACAAAAGTGAACTCCTGAACTCTGAGACCTTTAAAAGTATGTACAAAGCATTACTGAAGCCTCAGCAAATGTTAGAGAGGAGCAAAGATTATTTAGAGATGGAAAAGTATGCAAGTAGTGGGAATATATTGACATGGAGGGAGAGAATTTAGGTTGAAATATTTAGTTGTATGAAGCTGTGGAAAGTCTTAAGAGGTGGAAACCATCCTAACCTAAAACTAACCTTTAAAAAACAAAAGGGAAACCACACTGCACAGAATTGCTGTACATGTAGTGAATCAGGTGAGAGATGGTGGGATGTGGTGCAAATGACTTCATAGGCCTCCTCCCGCTTGCAGCTTGTACAGACTAGATTTTGGTAGTCTGTGGAAATGAAGGCAGAGTCGGGTACCAGACGCAGCATCTGTCATTACAGTGACTGTCACTCTGAAGTTGTCTGACCTCGGATGGTCACTGTAACAAATCCCTAGAGGACAACTTGCTCTAGTTCTGTACATGGCTGCATACCAGAATATGGCCAAATATCCTTCACTGTTAGAAAGGACTCAGTGTGCTTATCTGTTCTTTCTCCCTGGCATTGCAGGGTTTAAGGTTTCACTATGTCAAGGCGCTGAGGCTGTGTCCTTAGCAGTTTGGCACCGCTGCAGTCCACAGAACTTCATCCCGTGATGCCAGCTGAAGAGCTGGCCCAACTTTTTTTTTTTTCCCTCCGTTGTATTTTTAGTAGATTTGTGTTAGTTCATTCAAAGCCCATAGACGCCTTTAACAGCAAATCACATGGCTGTATCACTTCTGACCCTGCCCGAGTCTGGTGCATAATGTTCACACCCCTGCAGAGTGGCGGGATACCTCAGTTTAAATTGAAAAAGCAGGAGGTCTGAAGGATCCAAAGGACAACGTAGCGTCATCTAGAGTCATTCCAATCCACACCGCCTTTTTTTGACTGAATCTTCCCTTTTCACACTCAAAACTAAACTAATCGAGAGCATACAGATCAACAAGACCTGGTGAGAGAGTCTGACTGACTTAAAGAGCTGTGTGTTTTGTCAAGCTCTTTTTCCTGTGGGTGTTCGTCCACTTTTAATAGTGTGTCTATAGCAGCTACAGTACAAGCAATGGCTATTGGGGACAAATATTCTTGAAAACGGAGGGTGCTCTTTCTTTAACCGTCTGGTGTAACCAGCTTGTCTGAAAAGCAATTTGGAAGTGTGGCATCTCTGCAATACCTAGTGTAGCACCTTTTTTACCACTGCCCTCTATTGGCGTATAAGACTGGTACCTCTGCTAGCCTAAGAGTTCCTCCAGTGAGATAATGGATGCCTTCTTTAGCTCGCAGGGTTTGAGGGCTTGCCTTGAAAGGCAGGGACAGTTTTAGCATGTAAAACA
>NW_017728991.1:11458981-11470638 GCF_001723915.1 Gavialis gangeticus | reverse complement strand
TCTGAAAAGCAATTTGGAAGTGTGGCATCTCTGCAATACCTAGTGTAGCACCTTTTTTACCACTGCCCTCTATTGGCGTATAAGACTGGTACCTCTGCTAGCCTAAGAGTTCCTCCAGTGAGATAATGGATGCCTTCTTTAGCTCGCAGGGTTTGAGGGCTTGCCTTGAAAGGCAGGGACAGTTTTAGCATGTAGAACACAATTATTGGAACTGGAGCTTGGCCAGGATGCCAAGGTCAACAGTGCTGCTCTTTTGAATAGTGCTCTAGTATTAATAACCAAAAGCTTGCTATTAATATATTAATTATGCGGCACGCCTCCTAATAGGTATGCCGTTATGGTCGTATACTTATTTTGTCCAGTTTTGTTAGAGTGCATGTGACTATATTGAGCATTAGCCAAAGTAGGTCAAATAGTAGACCTGCAAATAGATTTGCAATATAGAGCCTTGCACTAAAGCAAATATCTTACAATTATGGCAGGAAAATTATTGGATCTGTCATAGATAATCTGCCATTCTTATAATCCTTAAAATGGAGATGAATATGTTCAGTATCTTAGCTTATTCCTACTTGCCTAATAGTCTTACACAGTAAAACTACGTAACAGTTTTTCCTGTTTGGTATCTTGTATTATAATACTTTAAAAATGGATTTTTGTTACAGAGAACTTGGATGGCATTTTATATTGGTGATTTGCTTTCAGAGGTACAAAAATGGAATATTTAACTACTGGATGTAGCTCAGTAGGTGGTAAATGCAATTTCAAGGTCTTGCATACCAGTTCATTAAGAACACTGCTAATGAAATATTATGGTGCTTACTCTCTTTTCGAAGAGTTGCTCCAAATTATGCCTCTCTTCTCCTGTCCTGGTATTTTGGGTGATAAAACAACTTATGGTCTCTTAGACCCCTGATTCTCAGTGCACCATCCTGCCATAAACGACGTGCCTGTTTGTGCATGGTAGGATTCACTCTTCTGTTAGTGAAGACTTCTGTGCCGGCCCCTTGAAAACAGGCAGTTGGAGCTTGTAGTTTGAAATCCTGTGTTTACAATAGCATGTGCCAGCACAAGGGGATGTTTACAGCTACTCTTTAGAGACTGCTGCACTTATCAAATTTTAAATTAGGCAACAACCAGCTTTCTATTTTGCTCACGCTCAGTTTTCCCCAGGTGAAACTTTGACTCAATATGTGGATAAATTCTGTGGATTGGATAATTCTTGGAAGATTCCTGTGCTGAGAGTCGGGGAATCTCTTGTATGGACCATCAGGGCCATCTCCTGTGAGGCACTAGAGGAGACGGTCTGTGGGAATAGAAGGGGGTGTATTGGGGAGGGAGCTCATTTGAAGAGGCACGGCATTTTTCTGCACTTCTTTCTATTGGAGCTGTTCTGGAAGTGGGGCTACAGTCTGCACAAAGCTGCATATGTAGGCCTGTCATTAGCAAGGTACAGGAGAGCTGGTTTCAGACATAAATTGCTGAGCAAAATGAGTTGGTTTAAAATATGGAGCAGCCCACTGACTTGGAAATGTCTCTCTCTAGGTGAACCATGAACCAAGTGGAGGGCTGTTGACCTTGGTGGGCACCTGACTCGATGCAAGAATCTAACTGGAAAGAGCCGCTTGCAGACCCAAGCAATGACCTAGAGGCTTGTTTCAAACACGGGTAGGCTTTCTTTCTTTCTTTTTTTTTTAAACATGGAGTCTAAAGTGAAGCTGGCAATTGGTCCTGGGGCAGCTTACTACCAAGGGCTGTTTCTATCACAGTTATTGTGAAGAAGTGGAATTGGGACCAGTGTGATGTGCATCTTTAGTTCCTTTTTTTTCTATTAATAATAAAGCCAGATTGCTATTTTGGACCACAGAGTATGATTGGCAAGGTAGAACGTGCCCTTAAATATAGGGTTTGATCTTTGCTTATTTAGGCCTATTTTTGCTCCCTTGCAACACTAGTGTAGGACTTTTAAGGTGCCCATGAACGAACTAACAAATAAATTTTGTTAGTGGCTGGAGTGGGGAATCCCGACAGTGCTTAGGTACTTGTCCTGCAGTATCAGCTGCTGTTGGCATACATTGTGAATGAAATTAAAATGGAGGGGTTATGAATTTGATCAGCCACAACTGTCTGGTGATGTTAGATCAGCCTCTGATACCTTGTGCGTTATCCTTGACACTCTGTATCTCATTTCCACAGGTTTGATTTAAGCGCACAATGCTGCTTGGATGAGAGCTTTTCTTACTTGTGTGTGCCCACAACTCTTAATTAGCACAGCCACCCAATATGGATAAGTCATTAAGACAGAACCATGGAAACCAATGACTGTGCTTGTCAGCTACTACAGGCAACCCCTGCTTGGCGCTCTTAATTGGTTCCTGAAAAACTGAGCATTAAGCAGATATAGCATTAAGCAAAACCAGAAGCTTTTGACAAACCAAGATGGTGACCATGAGCATTATAATGAAACTCGCCGAGTGCTAAGTGGAATCCGGTATCCGTGTAAAACTAGCGTTATAGTGAAGTAGCGCTAAGCAAAATAGCATTAAGTGGGGGTTGCCTGCACTGCAAAGGCTACAGTTTAAGCATTGCACTCTAGTTAAAGCTGCAGGCCAAAGCCAGGTCTTTTCTCATGCAAGTGATAATTGCCATCAGATAAGGGGGTTAACTCAGTGGTAAAGCTGCTGGTCTGGAACTTGGGAGACTTGAGTTCAATTCTCTGCTCTGCTTATGACACCTTGTGTGACCTTGAGCAAGTTTACTGGTTCCGTGGAGACAGACTAAGAAAGGAAATGTTTGCCACAGATTCCACTGGCTTACTTGTCATCCAGAATTCCTTAACACCAACCTTGTGCATTATCCTTGACACTGCATATCCTTTTTGAATGCAGAATGAATGAGTTGCTTCCCAACACAATCTTAGTCTCCATAGCTATACAGAAGACATTTGGATTGCATTGCTGTGCCAGACAAGGAAAGCCCACCAGGAATAGTAAAGGGTCTGATGCATCCTTTTCCTGATGTCCTTTGAGCCATCTAATCTGATGCTAAGGGATGATGGTGCAGATGTGAGAGCGCCACCCCACCAAATACCAGTAATACCAAGCACAGACACGGCTCTGGCATCTCTTCAGTGCCTTAAATATGGGCTCAGGGTCTGGAAGTCTTTCCAGTGTGGGATAGGGAATAGCATGGTGAAGAAGGGGTTGGATTGGGACAGAAAGGATACATCTGGATCAGAGCTAGATGCCAACACTTCTGAACCCTGGCTGTGGTTCATAGTTGCCAATGAAGTAGATGCCAGCTTGTGTGCATGTCAGCTCTACTAGTTTATAGAGGTCCTGGATCCCAAGCTTTCAATCCTATCCATAAATATGGCACACTAATTCTACATGTCCAGTCCAATCTGCAATCCTTTCCTTCAGTCAGCTGCTCCAAACCAAAGTGGCTAAAATACCCTGGGTGTCAAACATAATGCTGGCTGAGAGCTGAACCACTGCCTTGAGCTGTTCATCCTCTTTTCCCCCCCCCCCGCCAATCTCTGCCTGTTGTAGTTGTGATTCTGTGGTCCATTCCATATTCTTCTATCGGTAATTACTAGCATATGTTGGTGATAAAGCTCTCTCTTTTAAGCAAATCAAATACAAACCCACTGCACTCTGAGAAGTTTATTGAATGTCTAATCTAGTCAAAGAAACAGTCTGCAGTTTGGCAACAAAGTACGTGTTATACTGCAACTAACAGCTTCCTTGTTGAAATAAAAGAATATTCCAATATATGATTAAAAAACCGCAAACCCTGTGAAATTATTTTTTCCCCCCCCCCAACAATAGGTTGAATTTCTTAAATATTTCTTAAGCATTCTAATATATAATCTGATATCAGGGGCCAGGCTGTTTGTTTGTGTGTTGTTTTTTTTTTTAATGCAATATTATACTGTGATGCAAGAATCTGCTCTGTGATGCTGATAAATCATCCCCTCATCCAGGCCTCCATGCAATGAACATCTATGCCCATACTTGGTCTTAATGGGATGCCTTGGCAAGAATGGTTGAGCATGCGCATAAATGTTTGTCACATTTAGGGCCTTTGTGATGAGAGACAATGGTGAAGGAGAGAGGATTTAAATAGCAGCTTCTCCATAGATCACTAAAAATCATAGTCTATCCATATTAAATATTCAAAAATGTTGAGACGGGGTGGGGGGGAGGAACCATCATGATTTTTATCCAGTTTTTTAGAAATGCTTAGTGGGTCCTTCATCATCTGGACTCTGAGACCTTTGGGTATACTCAAATCGCTCTTTGGAGTTCTCAACCTGAAACTTAAACTTAAAAGAATGGAAAGCTGAGATTTCACTTTGGCTTTAGGAAGGAAAAACAGTGGGATTCACTGTACGGTTATATGGATTTGTAACACTGTATTTTAATGTTGAACCCAGTCCCTCCTATTTTTCTAAAGTTCATCCCAAGTCCTGCCACTTCAGTCCTGCCTTGGACCTCTTCTCACTTCTTCCTGATCTTGCAGAAGTCTGAGTTGGCGTTGGTTCTCCAAGATGAATACAAGTTGCTCTGTACCCTGTCCCTCTTGCATCCCCACCTCTTGTATAACTGCATCAACTACTGGATTCCTGAGAGATGCATTATGTTGAGCAAATTATAAGATGCCTCCCCTGGTTGGGACATGATTCAAATCCTACCAAATTCAGGCTTTGAAAGGGTCTTTTAATTATCTTTGATGGGCTTTGATCAAGGCCCTTAGTGACTTGAATTTTTGGTGTAATTTTCTTGTTCTGGATATATGTATTCCAGGGGTCAGACCACTGTGTGCAAGGGCATCTGATGAAAAGTTAATATACAGAACCATTAAGCACTTAACATTCAAAGCTTGGAATTCCTCCAGATTAAATGAAGAAGCCTAAATGAAGTTTTGTTGTCAATGGTCTGTCAAAAGCTCTACAAAAATATTGGAATTAACAAAGAAACTAATACATTTAAACTCCAAATTGTTAAAGGTTCACTATAAATTTCTTCAACTCCCTTTCTTCAAGGAGTGAAATAATTTAACAGTTAAAGAGATTAAGTTAACTGCCATGGAAGTAAATTAGCTTGAAGAAGCTTATAGTGGGATCACTGAAATTGTACAAATGTGCGTCTAGTCTTTGATGGCTTTATCTGCAATTTATTAGGTGACACATGCCCTTTCATTCTGTGTAGATTCTCATCTCTCAGCATAATTATAAAATGGGTAATCTTAATCCTTTATCACCCCTTAAACTGATCCCAGAAAACCTATCAGGATGCAGTTTGAATTCACACGGCTTTGTTTTTATTTGCAGCCTCTCTTTTCCTCTTAAGAAAGGAGAATTGCTGAATACATTTGCATGATGTTGTGCTTGAAGTTATGCACTCACAGATTTGTCTCCCCATAACTGGTTGAGCATAGATACTCATTTTTAATAAGAAAGTGGCAAGATTCCAAGTCATTGTTTTCTGTTCAAAAAATGCCATTCTCTCTAAGGAATTACAAGTTGATATGAGGCAGATTGAGGGCAAGCATGTGATAGCAAACAGTTTTTGAATAATTTCATTTCAGTTGTTCGGTGATGACTTTGAAAACTTTGTAGGTAAAGCGCAGAAACTTTTCAAGTAAAACACAAACAACCAGATCAATGGTCCTTGGCTTCTGTATTGCTATTCCTCCTCTTATTGCACACAGAGAGAGGCTAAATTTAAAATGCAACTTTAATTCTGAATCAATGGTATGATGGCTAGTCGGAGCACTTTGAATTAGTTCAGTGCAATCCTGTTCCAAAATTAAAAGTAAAGAAAACCAAATAAACAATAGAGTTGCTTTCCAATAAAATTACCTCTATTTGTGCAAGAATGTTTTTCTTTCTTGGGCGTATTTTTGTAGGCAGGGTTTTTGTTAGCTCAATCAGGTTGAACATTAATCTTCTTTCTTAAGAAGGAATACCCATCTTTGTGATTCATCCTGAAAATTGTCTTCAAGCTATAAACAAGCTTCTCTTCCACCTTGCTGTAGAAGAACGTATATTTGCCATACCTTTCCCCCCACCATTTGTTGCTCATACTCCCACTGAGAAATTTTGCTACATATAAACAAAATATAGAGGGCTTTTTGTTTTGGCTGCCAATTGCTTCCCCCAACCCCGGTCATAATGAGTTGCAATACGTTAGTTAAATGTGTGAAGAAGTTTCTGGTCCTTTTAGTGGAAAGGGTGTCTATCAAGCACCAATTTCCATTGCACTGATGCTTCTTAGTTATGAGTTTTGGTCAAGATAAGAGTTCTGCTGGCAGCAGATTCCTTGCGGGATATAGAAGTTTGACTTGACACAACTTCCTGAGGCAAGACAACCGGACATAACAATGTGGAGATTTAATCTATAAAGTCATTTGCAGTGTCACTAAGAATTATCCCTTCTTTCTTTCAATGGCAGCATACTGATTGTGGAACAGCAACCAACAGAATTGTTGTAAAGGACAATTCATAGCAAGACCCCTCTTAGTTTCTACTCGGTGGTAGTCATCACTTTTTGAGGTCAGTTCAAACTATGAGGCTATCTTCTGAGGCTATGGCTGTGACTGCTTACTGTTTATACATGAGAATCTAAAACGTTGCCATAAAAATGGTGCCGGAGCTGTTTTAACACCTGCCAAAGCATTTCTGATGGGGTGTATACACGCCTGTCCCAGGGTCAGGAAGGGGTTACACTCCTACGGATGGCAGAAGATTCAAGTCTCTAGCTTTCCTGAGCTTGAAGGATGGACCTTATAGTCGTGGTTTCTCTAACCAAAGGGAGACATGCAATGAGAAGGAAGATCCTGAGAAACATGTTATTGCGTCTCTTCCTCTCTCTCTCTCTCTCTCTCTTTAAAAACAAATTCTTGATTCAGTCCCCTGGGAGAGGGACGGAGTAACCCCATGCCTGAAGCTAAGGAAAGTGCTACTTTAAGAGACTATAACAGTGGCCAGCATTATTGTAGTTCTGTTTTGCCTTTCTCAATAGGGTCCTTGGGTGGAAGAAGTCGTCTAAGTGACCAAGAAGAAAGCTGCCCTTTGGCTTTCTTTCACTGCAACCCATAGTCAGCAAAGCCATCTTGCATCTGTCTTGTGGGCCAGCATGCCTCTTCTGAACATATTATGTGTTCTTCCATGGCTTCTTCACTCTCTACACCTACTAGTGCGCAGTGCTCCTTGAGATTCACTGGCTGTCAGAGCCATGGTTTATCCAGTAGACTTTGCTAGACTGTAACTTTCCCGCTAAACTGAAAAAAGTTGTTTAGGTCCATTTCCCACAGCCTCAAAAATTGCTCTCTGCTCATACTCCCACAGATCTTCCAGGAGAGTACTCAAGGCAATAATGAGCTCTTTAGCTTGTCAGACCTCCGGTGTTAACTTTCCATTTCTGCAGCAGGCAATTCTTTTCTTGCAGCACATCTACATCCTTTTTTTTGGATGCGAGTAGTGGAGTTAAAGCAGTGTTCATAACTCATTCATCATTGCTTCAAGGAAGCAGATACCATCATAGTGGAATCGAAAATGAACATCATTAAAACAGAGGCGAAAGGGGGAAATATATTACAGTGGTGATGTTATGGCATCATAACAAAGAAACAGAGGCAGAAAATGAGATCTTATATTTTTCTTAAGTTTAGTAAGCCATTTTTCTGTGCTTTATGGATGTGATGAACATTGATTAAAAAGGCAGCAGAACGTTAGAATGATACCATACTGCTCGCCGCTTCAGCAGTATGCGCGCACACACGGCTATTACCTATACGTTCCCTTTCACAGGGGAAAATAAGCTAATTGCTTCTTTCTTTCTGGTTTTACCTCACCTAAAGCTTGTCAACAACTTGTCTGTAAAGATTACTGCAATTACCATTTGCATAGTAAAATCAGCTCTTCAGCTTGGCAGAAACCTTACCATAAGCCTTGCTTTTTCCGAACAATTGGCTGTGCTTACTTACAGCATGCAACCTGCTGTTGTTTGATAGGAGCCATAGGAAAACTAATATAACAAATGGGAAGATGTACCAGCAACAGACTTCTCAGAGGCTGCCGTTGCTCAGGGGGGAAAAAGAAACAAAATGGATCTAATCCTGTTTCTGCTGAAGTCAGTAGAAGCCTTGCTGTTCTCTTTATAATAGAGACAGAATCCAAACTCGTGTCTGGTGGTCTGGTGCTGGGGGTCATGTACTCATTTCTATGCTTTTCTTTTTTTTTTTTTGGCAGGGTGGGGAAGGGAGGGGGATGTGCTTATGACTCTTCCCAGTCAATTCCCTATTTATCAGGTGCAAAGACCTTGTGCAGCGATGCAGAGTTCTGCTTGATTCACCCTGGCTGCCAAACAGATGGTTCTCATTTGTTCCAGCTTGGACATATGAAAAGGCTGAAAAAGTTTCTCTAAAGCAGCTGTTATCAACCCATGGGTTTCAAGAATATATGAAAGGGTCACAAACAAACTTTAAAAATGGATTCTCCTTTAAAGGGGAAAACCAGGAGAACTGTGGTTTTTTCATTGCAGGCTGGCAGAGCTCCAGCCTGCGAGGGGCTGCTTGGGTGCCCCCTTGTCCCATACATGGGGGGGTGAGGGGGAAGCAGGTTGGGACTGGCCGCTGATGTTTCTAAATGGGTCCTGGCACAAAAAAGGCTGAGAACCACTGCTCTAAAGTAAAGGGAGTTATGGACTGGGGTAGAGGAGGTCCTGTAGGGGCAAGAGGAAACACCGAAGCTGAGTGAGCGCCTCGGGCTGAGGTCTGTATTGTTTAAGTTAATAATAAAGATGAAACTTGAGGAGACTTTAAATGTGTACAATGCTAATCTGCGTGCATTGGATTAAGAGCAAAGGGGGAACATTTCTTAAATCCTTTGTAGATCCTGAGCCACGGTTAAAAAGCTTGGAGTGAAGCTGTTCACCTAAATTCTGCTTTCTCTCACCATGTCGTTTCAGCCGGATGCTGTCATCTTTTTCATGCTATAAAATCTGCAGTGAATTGGCAAAGAGTTGCATTCTGTTTTGGAAGTGACTGTATTACAGTGCAAGGTAAAGTGATTCTTCTATATGGGTACTTTGGGATCCATAGGTATGAAAATTGGTGTGTGTGTGTGTGTAAAATATATATATTTTTTTCCAAAACTTATTTTTGAAATTACTAATGAGTGGCAATGCATTACCCTCTTTAAATTTTATTTATTTTTATTGAAAAGCGTGCTTGGGGAAATTCAAGTTCACATTGGGAACCCTGCCAGACTCCACAAAGGTCTGAAACCTACCCACCTTCCTTTTTGAGTCCCCAGTTGGTATCCATGTGAAACAGTTTTAGAAAGGACCATAAAATGATCAGTTTAGTATTCTTCATTCTGTCTATTTGGGGGTTACTTGAAACTGGTTTGTAGTATAGTCTGCCATGGAGCCTTTGGGATCCAGGGTTAGCTCCCCATAATATGCCTTGGTGGTGCAAGCACCTACTCTGGATTCCTTCAAGGAACAGCTGGATTAACTTCTTGATGGGATCACTTGATCCCAGATGACTTCCTGCCTATGGTAGGGGGGCTGGACCCATAGTTTCATACCTTCTAGGGTTGGAAGGGACCTGAGCAGATCATCTAGTCCGACCCCCTGCCATGGCAGGAAGAGCACTGGGGTCAAATGACCCCAGTAAGGTGGTCATCCAACCTCCTCTTAAAAACCCCCAGGGTGGGAGCCTGCACCACCTCACTTGGAAGCTGGTTCCAGACTCTAGCTGCCCTGACCGTGAAGTAGCGCCTCCTGATGTCCAACTTAAACCTTCCCTCCGCCAGCTTGTGACCATTGTTCCTGGTCACTCCTTGCGGCGCTCGGGGGAACAGGGACTCCCCCAGCGCCTGCTGATCCCCCCTAACCAGTTTATAACAGGCCACAAGATCCCCCCTCAGCCTTCTCTTTTGAAGGCTGAACAGGTTCAGGTCCCGCAACCTTTCCTCATAGGACCTACCCTGCTGTCCCTTGATCATACGAGTGGCCCTCCTCTGGACCCTCTCCATGCTGTCCACATCCCTCTTAAAGTGCGGCGCCCAGAACTGGACGCAGTACTCCAGCTGCGGCCTGATCAGTGCCGCATAGAGGGGGAGGATCACCTCCTTGGACCTGCTCGAGATGCATCTGTGGATGCACGACAAGGTGCAGTTGGCCTTCCTAGCCGCCTCCCCACATTGCCGACTCATGTTCATCTTGGAGTCAATAATGACTCCCAGATCCTTTTCCACCTCCGTGCTGACAAGAGGGGAGTTCCCCAGCCTGTATGTATGGTGCCGATTGTTCCTCCCCAGGTGCATCACCTTACACTTGTCTGTGTTAAACCCCATCCTGTTCTCCTCCGCCCATCCTTGTAACCTATCTAGGTCTAACTGTAGCCTGTTGCTCCCCTCAATTGTGCCCACTTCCCCCCACATCTTAGTGTCATCAGCAAACTTGAACAGGGTGCTTTGCACCCCCTCATCCAAATCACTGATGAAGATGTTGAACAGGGCGGGCCCAAGGACCGAGCCCTGTGGGACCCCACTTCCCACGTCCTTCCAGGTCGAGAAGGACCCATCCACTACCACCCTCTGGGTGCGACTCTCTAACCAGTTGGCGACCCATTGGACTGTATGGGTGTCTACGCCACAGTCCCCCAGCTTCCTAATGAGAATGGGGTGAGAGACAGTATCAAAAGCCTTCCTGAAGTCTAGGAAAACTATATCCACTGCCACCCCTGCATCCAATGATTTAGTGACCTGGTCGTAAAAGGCCACCAGGTTGGTCTGACAGGACCTGCCGCTGATGAACCCGTGCTGGTTGCCCCTGAGCATGCTGTTCCCTGCTGGCCCCTCCTGGATGCGTGCCAGAATAATTTTCTCGAACAGCTTGCCCAGGATCGAGGTAAGGCTGACTGGCCTGTAGTTCCCCGGGTCCTCTTTTCTCCCCTTTTTGTAGATGGGAACCACATTGGCCCTCTTCCAGTCCTCCGGCACCTCTCCAGAGCACCACAAGTGTTCACAAGGCCGTGCCAGGGGACTTGCAATGACCCCAGTGAGTTCCTTCAGGACTCTAGGGTGAAGATCATCTGGGCCGGCTGACTTAAAAATGTCCAGCCCCTCCAGAAGCTCCCTAACTAAATCCTCACTCATAATCCGGTAACCCGATAATCTCTTGAGGTCCCTTCTGGCCCCTAATGTCTATGAAATAAAACTCCCTGTTAATATGCTATCTAGAGACCCCAGCTGGTAGGAAAGTCATGTAGGGACATTCTGTGAATGTCCAGGTTTGTCTGGACTTTCTGCTCAGTTTTGATGGTGTTTGTTCTAATACTCTTCTTTTTCCTCCCTAACTCTGTACCACCCTCCTGGTTTCATAGTTTCTAGGGTTGGAAGGGACTTGAGAAAATTATCTAGTCCAACCCCCTGCCATGGCAGGAAAGAGTACTGGGGATAAATGACCCCAGCAAGGTGTTCATCTAACCTCTTCTTAAAAACCCCCAGGGTAGGAGCCTGCACCACCTCCCTTGGAAGTTGGTTCCAGACCCTAGCCGCCCTGACTGTGAAATAGCGCCTTCTGATGTCTAACCTAAATCTACCCCCTGCCAGCTTGTGACCGTTGTTCCTGGTCACTCCT
>NW_017728991.1:11453966-11458330 GCF_001723915.1 Gavialis gangeticus | reverse complement strand
TTTCTTAATGAGAATGGGGTGAGAGACAGTGTCAAAAGCCTTCCGGAAGTCCAGGAAGACTGTCCACTGCTACCCCTGCATCTAATGATCTGGTGATCTGATCGTAAAAGGCCACCAGGTTGGTCTGACAGGACCTGCCACTCATGAACCAGTGCTGATTGCCCCTAAGCATACAGTCCCCTGCTGGCTCCTCCTGGATGTGCCAGAATTATTTTTTTTCAAACAGCTTGCCTAGGATTGAGGTAAGACTAACGGGCCTATAGTTTCCCGGGTCCTCCTTCCTCCCTTTTTTGAAGATTGGAACCTTCAATCCAGGTTCCAGTCTTCAAAAGAAGATTGTTCCTTCTCTGTTCCTCTCATCTATTTTTCATTCCTCTTTCTTTCTGCTCAGCTAATCCCCAACTTCTAGCATTTTACTCCGCCTTTCAAAAAACCCAAAAAACAGTGTGTGTGTGGGGGGGAAGTTAACATGTGGCTTCCTTTTCAATGGAGATTCTATTTAGTGCTCATGGTGTAACATGAGTCACTAGGGCTGTGTGAAGCTTTAGTCCCTGATTTGATTCGACAGAGATTTGGCTTGATTTGGTGGCCGAACCTGAATCGAACTGGGAGACCCTTTAATCTCTCCAAATTGAATTGGAACCCTCTGAATTGATTTGGCAATTTGGATGTAGACACAGCTTTTAAATTTTTTTTTTTCCTACATACCTTTAGGTGCCAGGTGGCTTGTGAATGTTGTGATGCTGGGGCAGGTGCAGCATCCCACACAAGCACTGGGGGCTCTCCAGTTTGCTTGGTAGCAGACCCAGAAGCACTTCCAGTCCACTTCTGGGTCCGCTGGGGGGCCCCCCTGTGCCTTCCCAGCCTGGCAACTGGTGTTTCCTGGATCTGGGGTGGGCACCTGGAGTCCCCCCGCAGCAGATTGCTGAGCCTGGGTGGGGGATGTGGGTGCATGCTCCCCAGTTGACCTGGAAGCGGACCAGAAGTAGTTCTGGTCCACTTCCAGGTTTGCTGCTAAGCATGCAGTGCCCCTGCCCTCCACTCCATCTACCCCAGCATCTCGGGGATCATGAGCCACACCTGGTACCTCGAGGTATGTAGAAAAAACATTTAAAGCTGTGTCTATGTCCAAATTAGCATCAAAGCTTTGGGTTTGGCTGAATTGAATCGGGGACAGTGATCTGAATCAAATCACTGTCCCTGATCTGGGCCAAATCCAAACTGAATAGGGCCTGCTTCACATACCCCTATGAGTCACCACTCCAAGTTGCTCACAAACCACTTGAGACTCATGTCATCCTTTGCTACCATCACACTGGTTATTCTCCATGTCTGTTCTGGCCTTTCCCCTACTTGGTATCTGCCTTATCTAACTGGATTCAAAGCTGTTCAGAGCAGGGTCTGTCTATCTAGTGTCTAGCATTCTTGGTGGCCCCCTAAGCACTATCATGAAAAGCTTGATTACTTATGTTCTCTGTGTGTTCCTACTATTCTCATTGCCAAGAGTGCAATTGTTAGAAGCATTATCTACTCCTGTATTATTGAAGTCCTTGGGAGTTTGGCTCTTAACTTCAAAGAGCTCAGGGTCAAGCCCTAACAGCATCAAGCTGGAAACCAAATGTTCCCACTCCTCCAAAGACAGTTGCATGAAGGAGCTATAGCTCAAGACAAGAGGGACACAGTGGGGAGGGAACAACTAAACAGGAAATGCTTTTTTTCTAAGTGTTTTTTCCAATCCCATATTGGGCACTGTGCTTCACTGAAACTAGGAAGGAAAATAAGCATGGGTATTGCAAACATTGAAGTGAAGTGCCATTATAGAACAGATCCTGGAAAGACCTGCAATTTGTGCATCTGATCTTCCCTTTGTGCAGATTTAATACTATCCCTACAGAAAACTGCCCCACGTTTTGTAGCTTGTCTGGGCTGAGGATCAGCTGAAACTCAAGCCCTGTATATCTGTAGTTATAGGAATGCTTTGGATGATCAGAATGGTAGGCTCTTATGATGCATTATTGATATACTATAATATTCCGATATGTGGATGGCTATTCTTCTCCCTGCTTCTACTTTTAGGCATCCCTGCCATTGTGGCAGCTGATCAGGCCTATTGTTCACTGAGATTACTATCTTATCTGGAAACAGAAAATCAATTTGTCTTTTGAACTGATGCAAGACTGGCTGACTTCACGGTGATTGCTGAGAAGTCTCTATGGGCCTAGTAATGGGTGAAAGAATTGTTCGCCTCTAGGTCACGGGTTCAAATTCAGTCTGGGGATAAGAATATTTAATCTTGTAGGTGTTTGACCTGTGCCAAATGAATGTGTACAAGTCCAGCTCTTAGGGTCCAATAAGAAGATTTGTGCACCCACCTCTGGGTCCTCTCTTACTAGGCACTAACAGGGATAAAATGCTGCATTTAGCAGGGTAACTGCTCTGAGCCAGCATGTCCATTTCTAGAGTGGGGGCACGGTCTCCTTTGAATGAACTACATGGATAGACATTAATTCAGCCCCCTTCTCAACTGTCTCTAGTGCATGTGTAACCCAGGCGGTACTCCAAGAGGTACTCCCTCTCCAGCTGAAGGGATCAAAGCAGGTGCACAAGCACTGTGGGAGGTGTAGGGACTCTCCTCCCCCTATAGAGCAGAGCCAGACCCCCAATGGGGACTTAACCATATACCTTTTAAAACTGGGAACATAACAGGCATAAATCGGAGGGTATAGTGGATACTACAATGCCCCAAGGGGGCAGGATTCAACAAAGGTTAGATACTTACAATCATTGACCAAAAACAGGGTTAACAAAATATAAAACACAAACAGCAGAACAAACTATACGGGTTGGTACTGGTGAAATATAAAAAGGTGCAAAATGTCAAATGACAAGGAAACATAACCCCTTGGTACCTGGAGGGGGAGAAAAGGAACACTATGGCCCCTTTCCACTGTAAGAAGACTTGATTCTTGTTATCTTATTCACCCCAAGTCATCTCAGCTGGGACTTGAACCCAGACCTCCCATGTGGTAGGCAGGAATGCTGCCACACAGCCACCACTGGTGGCACTGTTCCAGGCTACTAGGGGTCTTAACCTTCCTGGAGCCCTGTCTTGCATCAAAGTGCCTGGCCTCTGATTAGAAGAGCTGGAAGCAGAACTGGGAACCTCTCAGGTCGCTGCTCAGATCCTTGCTGGAGCGGGGGAGCCTCTCCTGCTGCCTGCAGCCTCTCCCAGGGGATCCTGGACCCCAGTGGGGAGCCTCTCCTGCTGGCTGCATGCCGTGCTGCTGAGGGTCCCAATGATGCCTGCAGGTCCTGTTCTTTCAGGCTCTTCCGGGGCACTGCTCCTGCCCCGCTGTCTCGGCTCTTGCCAGCTCTGTGAAGCTCCTTCCTTGTTGTCTCTCACTGGTCTCTTCCCCCGAGTCAGCCCATGCTGCCCCTTTTATCCCCCTCCAGGTGACCCAAGGGGCCAATTGGAACACGGGGGGGAGGGGAGGGGGGAGTCCCTGGGGCCTGATTGGTGCGGAAAGGGAATCCCAAATCTTCCAATCATCTTCTACCCCTTCAAAACCCCTGGGACAAATCATTACCAGATTGGTGAGGAAAGGATATCCCAGGTCCTCCAATCACCTTTTGCCCTTTCAGAACCTCTTGGCTAGGTTGCTGCTAGCCAGCCCATCACAAGTGGGCATTGACAAACGCAGAGTCACATGGGTGGCAAACTGGCTCCAGGGGCAAACCCAGAGGGTGGTGGTGGATGGGTCGATGTCGACCTGGGAGGGTGTAGGCAGCGGAGTCCCCCAGGGCTTGGTCCTTGGGCCGGTGCTGCTCAACATCTTCATTAGCGACCTGGATGAGGGTGTGGAGAGCACCCTGTTCAAGTTTGCTGATGACACCAAGCCGTGGGGGAAAGTGAATATACCGGCAGGCAGGGACTGTATCCAGGCAGACCTGGATAGGTTGGAGAAGTGGGCGGATCTGAAGAGGATGCGGTTCAACAAGGACAAGTGCAGGATGCTGCACCTGGGGAGAGGGAACCAGCATTATGGTTATAGGTTAGGGGCTGCCCCTCTCAGCAGCACAGAGGCAGAGAGGGATCTTGGAGTCAGGATTGACTCCAGGATGAATATGAGTCGTCAATGCAACAAAGCATTAGGCAGAGCCAACCGCACCCTGTCATGCATCAACAGGGGCATCACTAACAGGTCCAGAGAGGTCTTGCTCCCCCTCTATGCGGCGCTGGTCAGGCCGCAGCTGGAGTCCTGTGTCCAGTTCTGGGCGCCGCACTTCAAGGAGGATGTGGAGAACCTGGAGAGGGTCCAGAGGAGGCCACTCGTATGGTTGAGGGCCTCCGTGGCCAGCCCTAT
>NW_017728991.1:11453332-11453954 GCF_001723915.1 Gavialis gangeticus | reverse complement strand
AAAGTCTGTTCACCAGGGCCCCCCTTGGAGTCACCAGGAACAATGGCCGCAAGCTGAGGGAGGAGAGGTTTAGGTTAGATATTAGGAAGAACTACTTCACGGCAAGGGTGGCCAGAGCCTGGAATAGGCTCCCCAGAGAGGTGGTGCTCTCATCCTCCCTGGAGATCTTCAAGAGGAGACTGGATAGGCACCTGGCTGGGGTCTTATGACCCCTGCCACCCCCAGTGCCCCTTCCTGCCCATGGCAGGGGGTCGGACTAGATGATCTATCTAGGTCCCTTCCGACCCATTGATTCTATGAAGTGCAACAACTGAGTACAAAGAACAAGCTATCCTTTTGCTTTCCTTTAAAAAAACAAAATGAAAAACAGCTTTCTATCAATGCAGTGTGAGAAACTTGGCAGCTGATTATTCTCTATTATTGGTGTGACTCCACTGATTTTTTTTGGCTGAGCAACTCCTGAATTAGACGAGGGTAAACTTGTCATTAATTAGACCCCAGTAGAGGTTATGGCATGACTGTGCCAAGCATTGCATAAGCAAACAATGAGGAGGGGAGTCCATTCCTCAGCATACAGGCAAAGATGGATAAGAAGAAAGGAAGCATAATTCCTCTCCTATCC
>NW_017728991.1:11437980-11453264 GCF_001723915.1 Gavialis gangeticus | reverse complement strand
TATATATATATATATAAAAAAATAAAATTTTTAAAGGACTCTTCTGAAAAATGAGCCTAAATGGCTTGTCAGTAATGCAGGAAGACTTTGGCAAAGAAAGGAATTGAATCTCCAAAATCCCAGTTTATGCTTTTGCAAACGAAATTAGAACCAGGCTCTTAGATATCTATTATGTGCCTCTTGCAGTACCTATAATAGGTGCACAGAACACTTGCACCATCCCATTCTGTCCCCGTCTGGAGTGTGACACACGGTCGCTTTCCAGAGCTGTCAATCCTGCATCACACATGAGCAGTAGCTTCGCATAGACGTTTAAGGAAAAGAGGAGCCCATTTACTGTCACTGCTTTTGAAGGTAATTCATGTTGGAAATATGCTTTTGTTTGTCTCTGCCTTTTATATTGTACAAAAAGTGAGCTCTAAGCTTTGGGGGTTTTTTGCCTATTTAGGGGGGAAAAAAAAAAAGTACATTAAGTTTTCATGTTGGGCGAGGCTGGATTTCTGTGCTTGTTTGCTGTACTCGGTGTGTTTTGGTCTGTTTCCCTTTAATTGTTTGTGCTCATCTTACATTATTATTTCTGTGCATACAGTCCCATTGAAATCGGTTCAATTATTCATTTCAACAGATTTTGCAAAGTAAAAACTTCTGTGGAGCAGACTGTAAAATTTCATTTTTTAATTAAAAACACTTTTAAATTGCTCTTGACAAATAGACACGCACACACACGCAACCTTGTCTGAAAGTAGAGGCTCCATCTGTTTTTGTTGCTTAACTAAGAGTGCTATAACCGATTTACAAAATTTACTTATAAGAAAATTTGCCTCCGCAGCAACCACCAAATTTTAGCCAGATGCGAACTGAAATGGCTGTAATACCAGGGTGATAAGAGAGTTATAAAATCTTAGCTAAAATGATTGGGATGGGAGAAGAGGAATGAAACGTTATTTTTAAACCACAGTGACTTGTGGTAGTGGTGGAACTGTGCAGTCTGTGCTAATTAAAGTAACATTATACAGGGCATAGTTGTGGGGAAAGGGAAAATTTATGCATATAACTTAGATCTATGGCTATCTCAAAGTACTCAAGGTCCCTTAAAATATAATGCACACATTAAATCAAATCAGCAAACAGAAACTACACATAGTAGCAATAAGGTTACTGCTCCCTTTCTGCCTTTGGTCATGTATTAAGGATGTGGGAAGTAGACATGTAAGTAGAAAAACTGTGCATTCCCTTCTCCTCGTCTCCCAGTTTCAACAACCCAAGTGCACCAGTATGCTGAAAAGGTTTCACTCTGGTCTCCAACAGATCTCCAAATCAGTATGTGTCCTAGCTTTTGACTGGCTTCCCTTTTTAAATGCAAAAACCCGAACTGTGAGATAATGGTTTTCATAACCGATCAGCACATCTGGCTCTTCCTTCCATGCATTTAGGAAGGAAACTTCCCTGTTGCTGAAGACCGTATTTTGGGCCAGAACTGGCTACTGTCTTAAAGGTTCAGTGTTTTTAACTTCACTTTTCAGGAAGGTCAGTGAACTTGCTAGCCAGGGCACATAGAGTTAGACAGGGGGAAATGATGGAGGAGGAGGATTTTTAGGTACAAAATGTTGAATGAAGCAGAGAGAAGAGGCAGAAGAAGCTAGTTACCATAGAGAGAACCATAGCATAAGAGCTTTCTTATTACAGCCCTTTGGTCACATTGCCATTTCAGGTTATTTCAGAGGGTAGTAAAGCAGAGAGGCCAGACTACATGCTTAGATCCAAAATACAGACCATCAAGATGATCTGAGGCCTGCCCTGTGAGCTGAGTTTTATTAATGGTTGCTAAAGCCAATGGGACTCTTGCCTTGTACTTAGTAGAACTGCTTTAGGAAACTCTCACACTGAAGCTCTGTGCATGTTGCTGCTGGGAGACTGGCCACATCCTATCTTTGTGTAAATACATGGAGCTTGTTAACTATCGTAATCCCTCCTTAGCCCTATCTTTTGCATGCAAGAGGGATAGTTATAGAACCGTTATCATCATCTAGTCCAGTGGGGGCCAACCTTTTTGACAGATGCATCACAAGGTAAGCCTTGCCTGTTCCCTGGGTTCCTGATCCATTGCTCTGTTCCCTCCTTCATGATGGAGCTACTACGCGTCACGTGAAGGGGCTGCATGTATTGCTTGCGGCATGAGTACTGAGAGTTGGCCAGTCCTGATTATGAGTAATCAGCAAGGGGGAGAGGAGTCCAGGAAAGCTGACTGTACTTTAAAGAAACTTTACCGAGAGTGCAGGAATAAACCATTGCAATATGCAGGGAGACTAGTAAGTATGGCAGAAGACCAGCTTGGCTTAGCAGGGAACTCTTTAGTAAACCAAGTCACAAAAAGGAAGCTTATAAGAAGTGGAAAATTGGACAAATAAGTAGGGAGGAGTATAAGAGCATTGCTCGGGCATGCAGGGATGAAGTCAGGAAGGCCAAAGCGCAACTGGAGTTGCAGCTAGCAAGGGATGTGAAGGGTACCCAGAAGGGGTTCTACAAAGTATAGCGAAAGGAAGATCAGGGAAAGTGTGCATCCCTTACTGAATGGGGGAGGCAACCTAGTGACAGATGCAGAAAAGGCTGAAGTGCTCAATGCCCTTTTCACCTCAGTCTTCACAGGCAAGGTCGGCTCTCAGGCTACTGCACCTGGTGGTAGAGTTTGAGGAAAAAGTGAGCAGCCAGTTGTGTCAAAAGAATATGTTAGGGACTATTGAGGAAAGCTGGACTTACAAGTCCGTGGAACCAGATGGGATGCACCCAAGGAAGCTGAGGGATTTGGCTGATGTGATTGCAGAGCCACTGATGATCACCACGAGATGATTGAAAAAGGGCAAACATAGTGCCTATATTTAAGGAAGGGGGGAAAAAGGAGGAGCTAGGGAGCTACAGACTAGTGAGCCTCACATCAGTTCCTGGAAAAATCATGGAGCCAAGTCCTCAAGGAATCCATTTCAAAGCACTTGGAGAAGAAGGCGATTAGGAACAGTTGGCATTGATTCAACAAGGGCAAGTCATGTCTGACGAACCCGACCCCCTTCTATGATGAGATGGCTGGCTCTGTGGATGCGGGGAGACCAGTGGATGTGGTATACCTTGACTTTAGTAAGGCTTTTGATGCAGTCTTCCACAAGGTTCTTGCAGGCAAGCTAAGGAAGTGGATGAATGGACTGTAAGGTGGATAGAAAACTGGCTGGATCATTGGGTAGTTGTCAATGGATTGATGTCCAGTTGGTATCTTGTAACACGTGGAGTGCCCCAGAGGTCGATCCCGGGGCCCATTTTGTTCAATATCTTTATTTCCAATCTGGAAGATGGGATGGATTGCACCCTCAGCAAGTTTGCGGATGACGCCAAACTGGGAGGTGTAGTAGATGCACTGAAGGGTAGTGCTAAGATTCAGAGAGTGCATCCACATGTGCCCCTGACTGCACAGTTGGTACTGCACAGTCACTTGGGACTTGCTTTAGTATTAAAGCGAGTCCTAAATGCACAGTACCCACCAGTACTGCGCAGTCCCAGTGGCACGTGGGTCATACTGCACAATTATGGTGACAGCGTGATTAGTGTCTGCTGATGCTACATCACCACAGAGATGAAATGTCACTGTAGCTCATTGCAGCATCACCATAGTGTCTCACGTACGCATGCCCAGAGAGACCTTGACAAATTGGAGGCCTGGAGCAAAAGAAATCTCATGCGGGTGTTCAACAAGGACAAGTGTAAAGTTCTGCACTTGGGACAGGACAAGCCCATGCACCAGTACAGGCTGGGGGCTGACTGGCTAAGCAGCAGCTCTGCAGAAAAGGAACTGGGGGGTGATGGTGGACAATAAGCTGATTTATGAGCCAGCAGTGTGCCCTTACGTGAAGATGGCTAACCACATACGGGGCTGCCTTGATACGAGTGTTGCCAGCAGATTGAGGGAAGTGATTCTTCCCCTCTTCAACACTGGTGAGGCCACACATGGAGTCCTGTGTCCAGTTTTGGGCCTGTCACTCCAGAAAGGATGTGGACAAATTCGAGAGTTCAGAGAAGGCAATGAATATGGTGAGAGGGCTGGGGGACATGACTTGCAAGGAGAAGCTGAAGGCACTGGGTTTACTCAGTGTGGAGAAGAGAAGACTTTGAGGGGATTTAATTAGCAGTCTTTAACTCCCTCAAGGAGGGCTCAAAAGAGGATGGAGTTGGACTGTTCTCAGTGGTGGCAGATGACAGAATAAGGAGCAATGGGCTCAAGTTGCTGCAAGGAAAGTTCAGGTTGGATATTAGGAAAAACTTTCTTGCTAGGAAGGTGGAGAAGCACTGGAACAGGCTACCCAAACAAGTTGTGGACTCTCCATCCTTGGAGGTTTTTAATACCTGACTAGACAAAACTCTGTCTGGGATGCTCTATTTGGGGATGATCCTGCTTTGAGCAGGGTTTTGGACTAGAAGACCTCCTGAGGTCCTTTCCAGCCCTCATTTTCTGTGACGTAATGGGACTCCCAGTGGAACACAAGTCCAAAGTGATTCCTGCAGTGAACATGTAACATTTATTTGGACGTGAGCATAACAATGTACAATACATTTCCCAGCTGCTGCAAGAGGGAGCGCAGATTTTGAACGTGATATCTTGCAGCCAAAGCTTGCACACCCACACCAGTACTTCACTGAGCTCTTCTGTCTCCCCCAAATACTTAGATTTAATAAAAACCAATGCAGTGCTCCATGGCTGGTCAATTGTTGTCACGACAATAAACAGCGTCTCTTTTGAAAAATGGCTTTTTAGTAATCATCATCCAGTCAAGATTTCAGATCTCCTTTTGCTAAATGCTAGCTGTAACCAAAGAGTCCATTTTTAGCCTTGCACTTGGCCACATCTACGCTGCATTTGCTTTTTCTGTTTCCCATGAACTGGTAGTTCTGATCACACTTGCGCTCTTATCACTCCTGGAAATTATATTTCACCTCATCTTTCAGCAGTCTTATCTCTCAGATGGGCTATTTGGTGCGTCTCCCCCCCGCCCCCGGTCTTTGTTTTAGATAATGTTTCAATTCCACACATCTGAGGTGGTCTAATAGCTGTTTTGTAGGTGGCAGTTTTTTGATTTAGAAGAGAACTGATTTCACCTGACTACCCAGCTCTGGAGCTTGATTTGAATTTTACAGCTCAGATGATTACAAATGCTTTCAAATGACTGCATTTATACAGGCATTAATAACTACCAGTTTCTTAATGGCTTTAAAATTTGAATTGCACCTAACTTTTATTTTCATCTTATTATGAAAAAATATTCCTTTTTTGTCTAGACTGTGCTATACAGCCTGCACCATAATCTCTTTATATTAAATACTGAAGTACAGTATTTTTTGGGTGCTTTACAAATTAGACTTCTAAAAAATGCTCTCTTTAGGTTTAGTGCTCTTTATAGTGTCCAGATGCTTATAATATTGAATGTAGTTGGGAAGGTCTTTACTTTAAACTGTATCCTTTACAGAAATTTCAATGCAGAAAATTTTTTAGAATAAAAAAAATACATGACATTTTTATATTCAGGTTCATAAGATAAAGAGGGGTTGGGATGCGAATTGAGCATTAAGGTTTTCCCATCCAATGAGAAATGAAATATTTAAAAAATAAACCTTCTGAAATTGGGATGACAAGCCAACATCTTTGAAAGTTTTTGAAACCTGAAAACTTGAACCAATTTAGATGTGGGTAATTCAAATCTCTTTACATTACAGGTTTTATGATAAATGAGTTGAGATTTTAAAATTGAGAGATGTCCAAATATGTCGCTCCAAACACTCAGTGGCTTTTCTTCAAACATAAAATTCATCAGATCAGATCCTTTTATGCTGGAAACAGTTTTGGTTTCAATAACTTGGCTTTTATCAATGCAAAAATCCTGGCCAACTCTTGCCTGAGACTTTCTGGAAAGGGATCTCTACGCTTTACAAGAACTTTGGCCTGCCAGAGAGGCTATTTCTAGTTTCTCATGCAGCGTGATGACTTTCCAAGAACTGCCTGTGTAACTTATTCTCAAGTTTTTATTAGCATCATTTTAATCCTTCCTTCTGGAAAGCCGGTCACAACTTTATTCTGATGAGAAATAAGAAAATCTCCACGTACTTCAGAATGTAGGCATGTAGTACAAATCCTAGATTGTGCCCGAGGGGGACAACACAGTATTACATTGGGAACGAAACTGCATCCAGAAGAATTTCTCCTAGGGAGTGATTTCCTGCAGGTTTATGGTGGGGACCAACTCAACAAAGCAGATAAGCACCTGCTTATGGATGAGCCAATACTTATGTGCTTTGCAAGAATGGGTGTCCTAGCCATTGCCTCACTTTCATTCCTCCTTCTTTCAAGACACAACACTGAGAACGGTCTCCGTTTCCAGTGTATATTAGTTAGCTCCTGGCCAGCAATGGGGAGAGTTTTGGCACCTTTTCTCCTACCTGTATACCTGCAAAGGGATTGCAACAATGTCTGTAAAAGTTGCGAACATCAAATATATCCAGGGTGCAATGATTTATGTTGTCATTTCACTCCTAGTGTATATTTTAGTAATAGTTTTAAGTATCTTGTTGGTTTTTACCAGTTTTTTGTATAAAATATGCAGATGAGATACTGTACAGTAATTGAATAACTATATCAAACCTGACACTTGAAATACCTGGCAAGAGTAAAATGTAAAATAAGATCATTGTGCAATTAAATAATTGACTTTAATATTGTGTATTAGTCACACTATCATCTAATTAAAAGGATAATGGAAACAATAGTGATTTTTAAATATTTAAACCAGTGTGGGTTGCATTAAGGGGATTATACAAACCACTTGTTAAATCTCCATAATATCCTGATCAAGAGTGAAGTCTGTCAGCTGAGCTGCACATGGTAAACAAGCAATTTTGTTTCTCCTTGAAGTTCAAATTAAAAAGCTGGTTAGAAACCTCATGCCATTTTCTCCATGTTTCAGGGGATGGTGGGAGCAGGTTGCATTGATTTCTGGGCTTTACTTTTGGGTCTTTAAGAACCCATTTACAACTATGCTTAACTCGCAGCATGTGGGTAGTCCTGTTTGAAGTCAATGAGTCTATGTATATCCTTGTGTGTTTTGATAGATTTGATTATGCTCACCAGCTGGGGCCTAATGAAAATAGGCTTCCATATATCTTTAGTGCTAAAAATTGTCACTTCGATCTGTTTTAGCCATTATAATCTGCTCTGTGGAATTAATTGCACGTTATCAGCAGATAATCCTTCACATCTAACTAACCTCAAGACGCTTGTTTTGAGTGACTTGGGATTGTTTGAATGTTAATTAACTGCAAAAAAAAAAAAAAAAAAAAAAAAAATTATGTATAATATTAGTGGTAAGGTACCTTTTGCTGTTATGGGTTATGGCTGAAGGATGCGTGACTGCAATTGCAGGATATAATGGCCAACTCTGCAGCATCCTGAACATGTTGGGAAAGTTTGTGTACATCTGTCTGCTATTTCTTTTTCTTGCTGATAGCTGGAAGTGCTCAACACCTTGGAAGATTACACCCTCAGTTCCCAGTTAAGGGGTGTTTTAAATCTTGAGCTATTGCTGAACTTGATCTTGGCCCCAAAGCGAAGCTATGTATAAAATTCTTGTCTGTAGCATTTAATCTTGTCAAAAGAAACCGTTTCATAGTTTGCATAAAATTGTTGCACATCTGTTATTCCTTAGTAACGTTTGCATGCTGCAAACTGTTTTATGAATAGTTCTCAAGGAAAAATTTACTCAATTCTAATGTCTTTTGGCACCTTCTATTCTTTTGTAATTTTCTAGAAATATTATTTAAATTAGTTGATATTTTACCTTGCCATGAAAGAGTAATCACTAGGAAATGCACAAAACTAACTGGCAAAAATAGGATTTATACAGGGTTGTTAATTACCTAGACTGAAAGTTCCCAGTGTCCTATCATATTCCAAGTTATCTCCACTTTTTAATAGACAGTCTCTTAATGCAACAGTAAACTTATAGTTTAGCCACTCTGAATTCATCACTTTACGTTACAGTGCTCTAAAGCAGAGATGGCTGAACTGGGGATACCTGGTAACAGTGGTGTCTGAATTAGTGCCCTTTAAAGTACTTTATTTAAGAGTCACCCTACGATAGGGAGAGGTTTGCAAAGCAGTCCTAATGAACTGGAAAAGGAATTGAGTTGTAAGTATTTTTGATTTAGTGTATTTTTATTATTTTGTACCAGTTTGACACAGGTTCTTTCTCCCCGGGTTACCTTTTCATGGGTAAATTTCTTGAACAGGAAACCAAGTCCACAGTTTTCAATGCAAAAATGTTCATTGTATGAAAGTGCAAGGGAAGTGTAATTTCTGGGAGAGTGCCCCTGCAGCCAGGCAAAACGCAATGATGAGTGTGTTCACAGGAAACTTGTAATGCAAGCAGTGCATTTTATAGCACTCTGACACTTGTCCTTGGTGCGGTGACCTCGCCATATGTGCAGGGATGGTGTGGTATCACACTTGGACGAGCTCACCTAAAGTTAATTACTTGTAGCCTGAGGATGGTGAGGGATAGGGACACCTAAATCAATGTCTTCTGTGATTTATTTACAAGTCAATGCAACTGAGATCCATTCAACGGGCTTGGTATTTTAAAGCATGAACACAAATGGGTAAATCACCCGGTGCTGCTGGAAAATCTAATATGTCTGAGTGTGGTTCACTAGTCACATATGGTGTGAGAGAAAACACAGAGTCCAAAGGCAAGTCAAATTATAACATTGGCCGCAGTTTAACTATAGTAAGAGCTGGGAGAAAATTCACTGAAAAAACCAATAACTGCTTTCCCTCAAGGAACTAAGTGTTGCACTAACCCAAAGAAGCCTAGGTTTGCCTTGCCTGTTGTACATCCAGTTACAGGTTTTGTGGGATAAGAAAGTGGAAAGGGGGGAGCAGATATGGGTACAGGTGAAGGAAACGTAAGTGGATTACTATCCTGATCAGGAGTGAAGAGGCTGTGTGCATTGATTTCTTTCTTTATTTGCAGCTTTACCTAGAAGAGCTGCCATCGTGAGCTAGAACCCATCGTGCTCTGTCCCTGTCCCAGAATGCTTGAGAGCTCAGGGCGAAATTATCATTAACTCCCTTCTCATCCTCAGATTAGGTATAAAGGAGGATTTTCAAAGAGTGCCAACAGGGTCCGGGTTTTCAGACATTGCACTGCCTGGCAGTTTTTTTCCTTTCCCTTATTCTGGCTGCAGGCAGGAAGGAAGATTAGTGTTTTCACTGTGTCTTATTCCCCTTGCTCTTGGGGGCAGGTCCAGGATTTGGCAAAGGAGATGTGGGAACAGCACCCTGTGATATATTGAGTTGCACCCCTGCTCCCAGCTTCTTCCTTCACTCCCTCTCCCTATCACTGGTACAGACAGAGTATGCCTCCAGGGACTTCCAACCCACTGCCACTGTCCCAGCTGAGCCCAGCCTCTGTGCAGCCTGGCTGGAACAGGCAAAAGTAGCTCTGAAGCTTCCCTGCCCCCAGGATGGCAGGGAAAGCAGCAGCAGCAGGTGTGCGTGGGAAGAGAGGGGATGTCTCAGTGGGGAGGGATTCTTGTTTGCTTTAAAGTCCCTAGAGGCTGCAGCAGCATGGTCCAGTCCACTGAACCCCTCTGGATCCATCCCTGATTGCTGGGTTAAATTGAACATGGGATATCTATGGTTTAGATGGGGGGGGGTCTGGAAAAATGGAGTCTTCATCTATTATTTTGTAGTAAGTGCCAAAAGGGTACTGTCATCTGATGGAAAATGAATTATTTGATCTCAGTCCAGTGGAGGAAGTTGTAAATGCTACCCATAACTTCCTTAAAGAACTCAGCTGGCATATATTTTTTGAGACTGCAATCTTCAGTTTGTCCTGTGTTTGTTGTGGTCCATAGTACAATGGTGACTTGATCCAGGACTGGGAACCTAGATGCTGCTGTGATGCAAACAGTAATTAATAGGTTTGATGGAATGGCATTGTGAAACTCGACACTACATTTATTGCTCTGAGGTTCTCTGTTTCAGAGGCCTTAAAGGCCCGTCCCCAAAGACTTTCCGCTGAGAACTCTTGTTTTCTTCCATCAACCATGATGTAGTTCACAGCTCCAGTGTGCTGATTGGCAGGGTGAAGGGACAAACTCTCTGCAAGTTTGACTTTCAGATTTAACCAGAAAAATGTTGACCTTGGATCATTTTTTGTATTGCTCATGAAGACGTTGATGGAGCAGCAATTTTCCTTGAGGCTATCTGCACTCCCATAAAGTTGTATGGCTGAAGAACCAGTAGATGCCCCACACACATGCACACCTTCCACCCCTGCATGGGCTTTTTTTGCTTTATGCTTAGAACTACTGAGAGAATAAAAATGGCATAATCCCAGTAAGTGCTAAACAGCCTCCACTCCCACTGGCAGTTCAGAGTCCGTAATATCTCTTAATAGGTACCAAGCACCTTTCAGAATTGGTCCCTTAAGCAAGGGGTTGGTAGTTCCCTGCAGTCATGTTGGTACAATGTGATGAGAGGCAGAGAGTCTATGACAAGTGAATGAATGGTTATGCCCAATATATGCATTGTTAACAAAAGATGTAAATCCTTGATGGGTCACTAGGTGGCATGTGAGCTGTAAAGAATGAACTGGGTATCATCTTAGATAAAACCTGCTGGAGGCGTCTAGAATGGCTGTTTTCCCAAAAAGAAACATTTGGGTAATCTGTTGCAATCTGTCTTTATTTTGGCAACCCACTCAACTGGGCAACACATTCAAAATACAGCTGCAATTTATTTCTCGAAGACAATCTAAATAAAAATGAGCTTTAAACTTGATAACAATCACCAATGTATTGTTTCTGGTTCAGACTACAAATGGTGTAATTCTTTTTTTCTATTTTTATTTATTTATTTTTAGCAAGGCATTAGAAAAACATGCTTTCCTTCTATGAGAGAGCATAGTTCAGCAGGAATGGAAAATGCACAGCATCTTTGACAACAAGTTATTTCACTTAGGTGGCCATATACATTATGCCAATATAAAATGGATTAAATCATAGGAAATGATCTAATAGGTCAGGGGATACAATTGGAAGGGCAAAGATTTCTTAGAGTAATATCTTTTTTTGGACTGACTACCGGTGTGCAGCTGGGATAAAGAAGAATGCAAGACTTTCTTCCTTAGGTCTGCATTTGAAAGCTTGTCTAACTTTATCCCAACTATGTAGTTGGTTGAATAAAAATATTACCCTAAGAAATCCTTGTTCCTCACATTTCTGAACTATCATAACTACACCCTCACTTTTATACTACCCTTTCGAATACTTCTCTTTTATTTGGGTGTTGGGTAATCTTGCACTGGAGTCAGGCAAAGCAGTATCTAGATACTTTCTCAATCTTTAGCAAATGAGGAATGGTATTCCTCAAATTCTGTATTTTCATGGGGAGGATTCCATACTGGTAAGTATGAGAACCGTCTGAATGCCTTGTTCTACAGATCTTTCTCTGCAAGCTGGAAATTTTTTTGCCTGATTGGCCATCTCTGCTCACAGTGGGTATTTCTAAAGAATAGTAGAAACAAGGATGATGGAAAGAATCCCTAGGAGAATTTCATACTTGGAAAGTTTTTAGAAGATGGATAACTTGAAAAAGTTTAGTTTGAATCTCTTTGTGTACATCTGATATTGAAGGCAGTTGCTTCAAAACACTTTTTTTAGGTTAAAACTTATGTTTCTTCTTACCACTTTCCTTGATAAATTACCAGCCTGACAAGTTCTGTACTTTCATGAGTCCTTTGTACTAGGAAAATGAAATCTTCCCAATTCTTGGTGTCTGTTCTGATTAATGCTGCTGTTCTGACTGATTGAATGGCATCGATTCTGCTCCTGTGCTCATGAAAAACATTGGCTGCTTGCGCACATTCAAATAATCTGGCAGAGTTCTCCCAGGTTTGTTCTCCCAGTAGAAAAGTTTAGCTAGAGGCAATTGAACAGGCATTCACATGCCAAGCCCCTGAAGAGCAGAGAGCTTGCAGTGCTGACACTGCAGCTAGGGGGTCCCTGTGGACACATCTCAGCATTGTCTGCAAACTCCCTCAGTCTGCCTGGAGACAAAATAGCAACAGTACAGGGGCAACCCTGATTGGCTAATCACATAGGTCAGTCAGCCTGTCTCTTCCTGCAGCACAATGTGGAATTGTGAAGGGGGAGGGTTCTGCTCCCTGCTGAGCTGGAGTAGTGAGAGTTTAGTGAGTTCACTGTTCCCTGGGGATCAGCTGGTGCAGAGGGTGGGAGGGAGGCAAAGCACTCTGCGACACTGGAGAACTGTGCTGGGGCTTCTTTTAGGAGAGACCATGCAGAGCTCTTTGCTGTCTGAGGGAAAACACCTGAGTGTGATTTAACCCTGGTTCTTCCCAGCTTTTTTTTACTGGAGCAGCCACTTTTTACTCTGCAAGAAAAAAATTGAAGTTCTGTACACTTGTGGCTTCTCATGGGTAGCCACCCAGGAACAGACCCATCAGAACATCTTTGGGTGTCTTCACATGTGCTCTGGGGTGGGTGCTTTAATTGGAGCAGCCCTTGGGAGCCACTGTAATTAAAATGCCTGCAGCGTCTTATGGAGTCAGCATCTGGCACTTTAAAATGGTGGCGAGGGCACTTTAACTAAAGCTCGTTTGATAAGCTTTAGTTAGTGTCCGTGTTGCCATTTTTTGAAGTGCAGGGACACTGAATGTGTGAGATGCGGAGGCTGCCAGAGTGTGCTAATTAGACTTGATTAATCGAGTCTGCTCTGGCGCATGCTAATTAACATGCATCGGACATGTGTATAGATGCTCTTTCTGTTTGTTCTCTGTGCAGCTACTGGAAAGGATGCTGAAGTTCATACCAAACAGCAATTCTCCTCAGCAAAGTAAATTTCCTCTCCCCTTTCATCCACCAAGTGAAGTTTTAACCCTTAGTTCTCTCTACAAACCTCTTTTGCTATCTTCAAATGTTATGAAATACTGTGTTAAATAAATGAGAACAATAAGGGAATGCAATATTTTTATAGGAAACCACTTAACTAAATGACTGATTTCCGTAGTCTCCCATTCTTCAGTACCTTTTCTGTATCATGCTGGGAAGACTTTTTTCACATTAGTGCTGGCAGCTATTTATTAAACGTGTCTCTCATTCTAACGTTTCTTCCAGCCCCCTTCTATTTATTCAATTATAAAAATTATATGGGTAGATGTAATACTTGGAATGTAAAATAGGTTAGTTCTATTAATAGTGAATTTAATTCACTGAAATATATGCTACAGGGTATAAGGAATCCAGCAGTCCTTACTTGAGCAACCCCCCCCCCCCACTAAAGTCAATGTGGACCCTTGTTAAATTCCACATTGACCCATCTTTTCATCTACAAAGTGAGATTGTCTTGGTAGCATGATTTATGAGTCCAACCAGATAGGCCTTAGAGGGAGAGGAAAATAATGATTAACTGTTATAAACCTCTAAAAATTAGCTGTTCCCTGACTAATGGTGTTACAGTTAAGTTCTAATGCCTGTAAATCTTCCGGGGAGCAAGGCAAATGCTAAGTGAGTTCTTTGAAAAACTAGGTAATCTTCTCTTGCAAGTGGTCCATATAACTCATTATCTTTCACAAGCCTCAAGCTACCAGACTTGAAGGCTAGGGATAGAAATTATACATAAACCAGTATAACTGATTGGACACTAGTTCAAATCTGTAACACAACAGAAGTTCAGTGCCCATAAACTGCTCTCAAAATGTCCAAAACCGATTTAAGATAAACCTGGATGGATGTGGTATCTGCATGAACTGATTTAGGTTAAATCAGTTTATGAACTTCTGCCCCAGATCCCCTTCATATTCAAGTTAACTCACAGTCCCTCAGCATCCCAGGATGCTTTGCACCTCCTCTGTAAGCCCCCCCCTTACAGGGTGGTGGGCTAGCCTTGGCCCAAGCTGCCTGCTCCAGCTGAGCAAGGAGGCATGCTCTAGCACCCCCCAGCTACTGATTTGGGCCACTCCAGGCATGTGGCTGCATTTTCGAAGTCAAAAGTGAAAGTCTGTTCATTTGCTTATTGGTTCAATCTATGTAGTTTAGACGAACCTATGAAGATTGAATTGATTCAGCCTCGAGCTTTCTGACTCTCTGTACTTAGCTTAAATAAATCATCCAGAGACAGGATTTGAATGCTGTCAGTTCTGAATCTCTCATAAGTGTAATTTATGCTTATGGGGCAAAAAATTCCATACATGGTACAAGGAAGCAAGAAACCTCTCTGGCTGTGTTTTTTTTAAGAGGATGACTTAGAAGCTATTTATAACTCTTGAATGCTAGAACAAAAACGGGAAATGGAGTAGTTATTGGTGTAGGGTGACTGAAATTAGTATATAAATAGAGGAAGTGCCTCTATACAGCAGGTCTGTGTAACCCATTCCTATGGGTCAGTGATGTTAGTTAGAGCTTCATAAAGAGAGTAAAAATCTAGGAGCTAGTGGCCCGGTGGAGTTGTTTTAACTATTTGTTGTAGTTCAATAGCTACGGATGTGTATAGATAGCACTGTGGGTAAGTGAGAGTTTATGGTTTATTCTGCTTGGTGAATTCCTAGCTTGAATCCTGTCAAAGAAATACTTCAGCATCATCCCTTGTCAGACATGCAGACAGCCTTTCAGAATGCAGGTGATATAACAATCCTGGGGTAATCTGCTGGAATAATAATAAAAATAAGAAATGTGCCCATTGAAGACTTTTACCCATTAAAAATGTCCAATGAAAAGCTTATTTTTGTACGTTTCAGTTCTAGACAGCTGGGAAAACTAATGCACTAGCCTGAGGCTTCTGTGTTAATGACCCCTAGCAGCACAGTGATGAAAGGTTTTGTAGAGCAGCTTGTTCCCTATTGCAAAAATTCTTCATGGAACTACATCTGTTTATGCTGTATTCTATAAAACGTTTGCTTATTAATATATTGAGCATAGATGTCTTCCTGCTTCCTTCCTTCCCCCCACCCTTTGTGTTAAATGTGCTTGTATTTGAATAGATATTTATCCTAGAGATTGTACCCTTTTCACAGCTCAGGCTACTGAGCTATAATATCTCTGGCTATGAGGCTCCTAACATTACAGGACTCCCCATAGATGGATAGAAACTGCGTAGCAGATCTACTGGAAAGGATGATTCCATGCTTTTGTCTGCAGCTTGTGGTTCAGTGTTTTTTGTCCCCCCCCCCCCCCCC
>NW_017728991.1:11435204-11437683 GCF_001723915.1 Gavialis gangeticus | reverse complement strand
CCCCCCCCCCCCCCCACTTTTCTCCCATCAGAGATTGACAAGATTGTGTGTCTGATTAGCCTTTAAGAGTATCCATTTTCACTCTGGCCTTTAAGCCTAAACTTTTTGCGGGAGTAGCCAGTGGTTTCACTGCTAAGAGAAGGCAGTGCTGAAGCTATGGCTCCTTCAGCAAGTTAAAAGAACTTCACCTTGTGTAGTAAAGTTAGAGACCTTTTGCATAGCATGCTTGGGTACCAATCAGCCCATGTTCAAACTGACATGGGACAATCTTGTCAAAACAAGACCACTTTTACTAATCGGCTAGACTGCAACATTAACAATTCTTCTGGTTAGGTTGGAAAACCAAAGCTTTGCATGCATGTCTGTGCTGCTTCTCAGGCCTCAAACATGCAGGTCTCCATTTCTCTCCCTGAACTGGGAAAAAAGGTTTTGGTCCCGGTGACTTGACACCTGATTTCTTTCAGGCGCTGGTCATGTGTTCTGCCTATGGTGGCTGCCTGTCATTCAAAGTAATGACACTATGCTGTGCCACTTTTTCACTATGATGGGCTAGGCTTCCTATGATCAGAGACCTGATGAAGAACGTTGCATTCAAAAGCTTGTCTAACTTCATTCGGACTACGCTGTTGGTCTAATAAAAGATATCACCATAAGAAATCCTTGTCTTGGTCATTAGAAGTTAATGTTTGGTCATTAGTTTTTCATTTTACCTCTTAGGTAATTTGACTGTGAGATGGGCAGTTCCTGTTGGCTCATGCATACCAAACCAATACTTTCGTGACCAATATTATTTCCCATTTCCTTGCTCCTGTAGGCTTAGTGTGTGTTGGTGGGGGAGGGGAGGGAAATAAGGATGAGGGGTGGAAGGGCAGTTACACTATTTTTATAATACAGAAATTTGCCCCTTTAAGAGTGAAATGAACAGGATCACACATCAAATGATAAAGTGAAATTCAAGCAGTTCTTTGCAGGAGAAAACTGCATTTGCACTCCCCTTCACACGTATATATGTACATATCTTCCAGGATTATTATATTCAAAGAGAGAGGTCTTTTTTGCATATAATAATCCTGGGTGGCTCGGCAATATTTTAACAACATGGTATTGGAACCTTTTCTTTGCTGTGGCAAAATTTAAAGTTGAGTGGTTATCATGTACAATACGATGCATGCCAGATCGGCATGGCCGAAGCTTCTTAAAAACCCACGTAACTGCTAGATAGATACTTCTTTACAATAGCTGCATAAGCTTGGAGGTTTTGTGTTTGTGTGCTCTGGGGGAGCAGAAAGGGTTAGGGGCTGTTTTTTGTTCTTAGTTTTTCTCTTCCCCTTGGAAAGCAGTTTGTTTGAGTATGCAATTACAACAACTCTGATCTTGCTGGATATGAAGTCGGCTCCCTGCCAGAATCTGTTTCTGCCATGACGTTTACCAAAGGATCAGGATGTCATCCTCCCACTGTACTTGGCCTTGGTGAGGCTGCAGCTGGAGTACTGCATCCAAGTCTGGGCCTCACAATTTAAAAAGGATGTGGAGAAGCTTGAGAGAGTCCAGAGGAGAGCCACGTGCATGATCAGAGGGCAGGAGAACAGGCCTTATGAAGACAGGCTGAGAGCCATGGGACTCTTCAGCCTGGAGAAGCGCAGGATCAGGGTGACCTAGTGGCTGCCTATAAGTATATTGGGGTGTACATCAGGATCTGGGGGAACGTCTGTTCACCAGAGTGCCCCAAGGGATGACAAGGTCCAACAGTCACAAACTCTTCCAAGACCGTTTTAGACTGGACATAAGGAAAAACTTCTTTAGTGTCCGAGCCCCCGAGACCTGGAACAGACTGCCGCTGGAGGTGGTGCAAGCACCTGCTTTATACACTTTTTCAAGAAACATTTGGACATCTACCTTGCTGCGATCCTCTGACCCTAGCTGACTTCCTGCCCCTGGGGCGGGGGGGCTGGACTCTGATCTCCTGAGGTCCCTCATGTCCAGCCCTAATGTCTATGAAATTGCCTTTCTGCTGCCTGTCTTCTTTTTAGGACAAATCTCTCACTGTTAAAATATGGCTTTTTGTCATATCCATAGGTTTTAATTTATGATGATTTGAGAATTAAGTTGCATAGTCTACCTTATCTGACAAGCTGGATAACCAGCCTTATAACCTACTGGAAAGTTGTAGGTAGAAGAGGAAATAAAGTTTCTTTTGTGTGCTCCAGAAGTTTTTCCTGCAGGGGATCTGCAGCTGAGGAAACCAAGAATTTATTCCATTTGCAGAAGTATAACCTGAATCACTACTGGGGTACATGTCAGGAAATGGGGGAACACAGGCAGGCAGGTGCTCCTGGTGCATTAGGGGCCTGATCTGGTTTCCCTGGGCATGCTTCTGCAAGTGGGGAAGCCTGGGATGCCCTTGTTTGCAGAGGCATGCCCCAAGGGTTGTCCTGCAGGACCAAACCTACAGGACAACAGGCTTCAGTTTGCTCTCAGG
>NW_017728991.1:11433061-11435193 GCF_001723915.1 Gavialis gangeticus | reverse complement strand
AAGACCGTTTTAGACTGGACATAAGGAAAAACTTCTTTAGTGTCCGAGCCCCCGAGACCTGGAACAGACTGCCGCTGGAGGTGGTGCAAGCACCTGCTTTATACACTTTTTCAAGAAACATTTGGACATCTACCTTGCTGCGATCCTCTGACCCTAGCTGACTTCCTGCCCCTGGGGCGGGGGGGCTGGACTCTGATCTCCTGAGGTCCCTCATGTCCAGCCCTAATGTCTATGAAATTGCCTTTCTGCTGCCTGTCTTCTTTTTAGGACAAATCTCTCACTGTTAAAATATGGCTTTTTGTCATATCCATAGGTTTTAATTTATGATGATTTGAGAATTAAGTTGCATAGTCTACCTTATCTGACAAGCTGGATAACCAGCCTTATAACCTACTGGAAAGTTGTAGGTAGAAGAGGAAATAAAGTTTCTTTTGTGTGCTCCAGAAGTTTTTCCTGCAGGGGATCTGCAGCTGAGGAAACCAAGAATTTATTCCATTTGCAGAAGTATAACCTGAATCACTACTGGGGTACATGTCAGGAAATGGGGGAACACAGGCAGGCAGGTGCTCCTGGTGCATTAGGGGCCTGATCTGGTTTCCCTGGGCATGCTTCTGCAAGTGGGGAAGCCTGGGATGCCCTTGTTTGCAGAGGCATGCCCCAAGGGTTGTCCTGCAGGACCAAACCTACAGGACAACAGGCTTCAGTTTGCTCTCAGGGAAAATAAGGATGAACATACTTGCTCACCTTATTTGTCAGTGGGGCCAGTTTCTAGCTACATGCGTAGAGCAGAGAATAAAATGTGAAGTTTTGAAAATTCATGCCAGCATATGGTCCTGTTAGGCAGGAAAATGGACAGGACCCTTGACAGGAAGAAATGGTGCAAGAGGCATGTCTCTTCCTGTCAGTCTAGGGAAGCATCCTTCTCTAATGGAAGTAGGAAGAAAGCTTATTCCACCTTCTACCTACGACTTTCCAGTATATCACAGGGCTGGCTTTAATCATAAATACTGCAGTCACCTTTCAATTTTCATTATTCCTACAGGGATGAACACCTGCAACGTTACACCTGCCATAGGCAGAGTGATCTCTATAATGTGTAGGAAGAGAGCTTAATTGATCTGAATAGTTCAGGGCGCACATTTTCAAGAGCAACTAATTTAACAACAGAAGTTCCATTGACTTTCAAAGTTTGTGTCTGAAAATCAACCCCTTTGTTTGATCCATTTCTATGTATGTTTGTTTTATTTGTGGGAGGAGAATATAAGAGCCAGAGGATGGCACTCAGTTAAATGGAAATACCATCATCCACTTTGTTAGGATTATAGGCAAGTTAAAGGTATTAAATCTGGGGGTTAATATAGAGCCTCTTCATCTTTTTAATTGATAGGCTACTTCAATAACATATTTACACTCAGTTTGCTTGTATGAGAATGGCTCGGTGCTATTCATGGGCTCCTTGATCCTAAGAAAATACAATATATTGATTTACAGACTGATGCTAGAGACTCAAAAACATGCTTTAATAAGGCAAGTTGTTTTTCCCTGTTAACAAAATGAACATGATAGGCAAAACAATCAGCAGCTAATCACTATTAATGCCTTTGGCATTCATGGCAGTGACATTAATTATGATAGACTTATTTGGGATAGAGCTAATATTATCTAGAATTCTATAGTAATTTAGGACTGATTATTGCATAGTTATTGTAAAAATGTTATTGCACTAGATAATCTTAGGGTGTCTATATCAACGGTACAAAATCTGTTTCGGTCTAGAGAAAATATAACAGGATGAGCAACTTGATTCTGGTGGTATATTAACTCTTGGCAGTGTGGCGAGTGGGACTGGAAAATAATGGTCTGTTCCAGGAGGGGACCTAGTTGGGTGCCTCGCCAAAGATACAGGGCTACAAATGGGACCATCCTGCTACCACAAGGTGGCATGTAACACTGGCCATACATGCTCAATCTTCATTTCCTTCCTACATTCCTACTTCCTTGTCACATTGCTTATGCAACTCAAACACTTATTTTTTTTTTTCTTCTGTCCCAGCTAACACTGTATTGGAACTGAAGAACTCCATCAAACTCCGCTTGAATGCTAGTTTTGTGGTACATGTCCACTTCCATCT
>NW_017728991.1:11428265-11433050 GCF_001723915.1 Gavialis gangeticus | reverse complement strand
GTTTTTTTTTTTTTTTTTTTTTTTTTTTCCTTCTTAAGTGGTGAGTTAGTTAACACTGCCATCCCACTTAAATTGGATTTAATCCAGTGCTGGTCAATGGGCCAGTTCCAATCTTTTACAGCTCTTGTTATAGACTGTATGCAGCCTCAAGCAGACAAGCATGCATCAGTGTGTTTTATTTGTTGTGTGCCCTTGTGGGAGCCAGCAATGTAATGACATCGCCACTTAAGTTTAGTTTCTGTTGCCATTTTGTTCTCCAAGCGCTGAAAAGCAGGTGAAATGCAGCTTGTTGGAACCACTGGTTGCCATGCCTCTTAACCGTTGCTCTTTTTTTTGTTCATAGATAGCAGGAAGATGGTTAACGAAATCTGAAAGGGCTGCATTCATATTTAGCACGTACCCTGTGCGTTGCCTCCTGCAGCAACTCTCTGGAGGTTGTGCTGATGATTAAATTTTAAATAAATAAATAGTTGTCAGTTTAATCACAGCTGTGAATGGGGATTTACAGCAAGGTGGTTTTGACATTTTTCACACCTTACTGTTTAATTAAAACACACTTAAAAACAAATAAAGAAGTGGGGATGACATTTTGCATGCAAGCCTACCTGAGCTCCATAATTCCTACTGAACAGGAATGGACGGTGGACTTTATGAAGCAACTATGTAAGGTTTGGATGAAATGTTATACCATTGTTATGGCTGTAAGACATCTGTGGGAATAAGTCATACCAGGGTCTGACATAAGTATTGTAAGTAAAAAAACAAAAAACAAACCCCTGGACGGACAATGCAAATTAGAGAGAGACAAGTATTACTAAAACCTTTTGAAAGGCTTTCATTTTGAAAAAATAAATCTTGCATAGCCCAATCTTCTGTACAATTGACATCATAAAATGAATATGCAAAAAAACTGCTAGAAGTTAAGTCAGATGAATCTATAACAGCAGTCAGCTGACCATTATATGATGGTCTAGATCAGCAGTTGTGAGCCTTTTTCAGTCGATGTACCCTTTGGTCTCAGAGTGAGATTTCACCCACCCCCTTTCAATGGGAAATTTAATTTTTATGTCAAACTACATGTAATTATGTATTAAAAAAATGGCAAGATACTCATACAAAGATGTTTTCATTTTAAACAAACTTTATTTATTCCAGAAAAAGTTGTGCAAAAAACCCCCACTTAGTGTCAAATGCCAAAACATACCAAAACTTATTAGTGCAAACATTGCTGCTGCTTAATTAGACAATGTATGAATTGTCTGTGTTAGACAATGTATGAAATATATCTCACATACTCCCTGATGAGGCTTCACATACCCCCGGCGGGTACATGTATCCCCAGTTCAGAACCGCTGGTCTAGAAGGAAAATGTTGACTTCTCTGATAGTAGTGATCAGGAACTGAGGACCTTTCTTTAGATTTTGGGTCCGGTTTTTTTCTAGCTTTAGGTTGAGTAACATATTACTTTCCTCATCCACTAGTGCAAAGATATTGTATGAGCTGCTTGCAGATTGAGGTACAACTTTTTGATGAATAAAGGCAGCCCGTTAGATTTTGTGTAAGGAAAATCTTTCATATAAGTAGAACTAGAATGATAGTTAAACATAATGGCTTCTTACAGTTATAGAAATCCCCCCCAGCACTTTATGTTCAGCTTGGCATGCCCCCCGTACTGAGCGCAGTGCATGCCCAGTAGGGGCATTGCATCAGTTTGACTCAGCTTGCCCAATGGCCGTGTAGCTCGCATGCTTCAGGAGGGCATTTTGACGCTTTTATCTAATAGCTGAATCGGCCATAAAGGTAATCAAACATGTCAAATAAGGTGGACTATGCATCTTAATTATCAAATTAAGATGCTTCATCCAGTAAAGCACTATTTTGTTTTGTTTTTCATTTCAGACAGCAGCCCTTACTACTGTCATGTGTCATCTTCTGAAATTTTGCAGCCAGAATTTTTTGACATAAAATAAACTCACTTCATTTTGTTAAATGAAGTCAGGGCTTACATAAAGGCGCTGCAATGATAGCGTTAGAAGCCTAAATCCTTTGCTTATCCTCATGATGAATGGAACTGGAAGGATTTACCGTGACGTTCTGCCATCCCCCTCTTGGACTGAGTGTTTTTGTACTTGGCTACTGATGAAGTCATAAGCAAGGAAGTCAGTTTATGTGACTTATACAGGCTTTTTCTTTTTAAGTATGGGTGTTTCTCCTCTGGGACTTGGACGGAGACCATTTTGGTTCGCATAGACTACCAAACACCTGTCAAGAATACTGAAGGACCCAGGGAGATCTTTTTCATATGTAGGGCCATAAGTTTCGTTTTCCAAACAAGACCCTTCAGGTACTTCTGAAAAAAGTTATTCTCACGCTTGTTTTTTGTGGGTCTAATTTAAAATGCTGATCTATGGAAATCGACAGCAAAACTTCCATTAACTTCAATGAAGTGATGAGTTTGTCAGTTGATTACATTTGATGGTAAATGAGATGCACTATATTGATGGTATTCCCTTCTCTGAATGACTGAGAGGATACTTGCACTAACAAGAAAAAAATTGTAGATTTTCTTAAGAGTAAGTACCCTCAAATGGTAGCTCTTGCTTAGAAAGAAGTCTGTGTACCTTGACAAGGACTAGTCAGAAAGCTAAATTATTATTTAACTCCATTTTACAGATGGCATCAGAAAGCGCCATGGGATAGTACAGGTTATAAGGGTTGGTGACGTAAGTGGTGAGCTCAGACGTAATGATTAGCTTGTTACATTTTAGTAGCACATTATGCCCGATCCCATAGATACTCAGTTTATAAATTAGGGCCAAATGACCGATTAACACACCTCCGTTGGCCTAGAGTTAGGCTGCAAAGGAGCTAAGTGGTGGAAGCCCTGGATTTTGTTTTCAGGAATTCTAGTAACGTTTTGATGAGATGATGTCCTTTATGGCTGGGCACAACCTATGCCTAATTTTTCACCAGCTCTTTCCTGGTATCTGACTGGAGCTATTGAATGACATGACTTCTATAACTGGAGATGTAAAACCTTAAAATGATGCAAACAGAGCACAGACCCTGGCATGCAGCCTTATCCCAGATCTTGGCTATTTTTTCTTCCTTTCATGTTAAGCATTTCTATATGAGATGGCTGCCATGAAGGATGACAGAACATTTTACTGATGATGTGTCTGTGTAAGCCATAAATTGTTATGCTTTTGCAGCAAAAATAAATAGCATGTTCAGTAATCCTACTTTGCAGGGCTTGACAGGAGGTTTATCATAAAGTTTTTTTTTTTTTTTTTCTCTAACATTTAACAGGGAGGAAAATTAGGCTGCATGTTAAATGTACATTTAATGGCATAGGAAATCATAACAGAATCATTGTGCCATTGACATGCAACATACCCCATATCATCTTTCATGATTTTCCAATAACTGAACTTTTTAAATACAATTCCTTACTTTGCAATTACTGTAGGAAATTATTCTTTTTCCATGTAGGATTTTTTTCTTATTCCAAGATATTTTAGAAGCCTGTCTTTCAAGGCCTTCCAGGGCAGATCCCTGTTTGATTTAAGCCAGGGTTTGAATCACATTCCAGCTCCTCTGGGGGGGGGGGAGGGAGGGGAGGGGCAGTGGTGATGGCAGCTGGAAGTCAGAAGGAGCCACTCCTGCCACCACCTGAGCTGCATAGAAAGGTATGGGGTGGGCTGGGGGCTCTTATCTCTTATGGGGGATCAGCCCCCCCTGAGCTCCTCCATAATTCAAACCCTGATCTAAGCTGTCATAAGTAGGGGTCTACCCAACTTGAGGAGATGGCCAGCTGATTTCGTGGGCAGATCATAAGGCCTGGCTGCCATTTTTGTGGGCTTATCTTGGTGGCTCCACCCATGCCTCTGGCTGTGGGGCCCTGTAGACCTGCCCCTCATCACTAATTGGTTGAGGGCTGTCTGTCATATGGCCCTGCTCCTCACCACTGATTGGCCAAGGGCTGTCCACTGCCTACTGGTAGAGAGAGGTGGAGCTGTACCATAGGCAGCCCTTTCAGCCAATCAGTGGTGAGGGGCAAAAGTAACAGTCAACTTGGGCTCCCCTTCCTGTGAGCAGCCCCCTCCTCTCTTTTTTTTTTCCTCCCCTCAGTATTTTATTTTCAGTAAGGGTTTTTTGGCGGATGTCACAGGCATTGCCTGATTTCACAAAATCACAATTTGAGGAGGTCCCTAAGTCATAAGTCTTTTGAATGTGGAGGGGGTCAGAGTCCTTATGCGGGTAAACTCCCATTAACTATATTTGTCTGCATAGGCACCTATCATACACTAATGAAGTGTTATATCTGTAAGTTGTAGATGCTTATCTGGCCCCTAAATTGTTCCAGTGACTAATTATCATGGCATATGACCACTTTCATGGTGTACATCCTTCTGTAGAGTAGGCAAGTATCATAGTTTTATGGAAGGAGACCGAAGGTACAGGGAATATAAATTTGTGTATCCATTTTAATGTTATTTCAACTTATTTTTATACTATTTAAAATATTTTAAATTATTTTATATTAGATCAGGGCTGTTGCTATAAATTAAATCAAACAGTTTCTTTAAAGATTATTCAGCCCTGACCTAAAATAAAATAATGTAGATAGAAATTAAAAATAATTTTAAACAAGTTTAAGCAATGGGCACAAACTGGTTGAAGATCGCTTCAGACTGGACATAAGGAAAAATTTCTTTACAATTTGAGTGCTGAGGGTCTGGAACAGACTCCGCCCCCCCCCCCCCCCCCCCCCCCCCCCCCCCC